>NC_141084.1:40518003-40845503 GCF_041138505.1 Cibotium barometz
ATGGAGATTAGTAAAGAGCTCAAGAGAGGGAGAGCTCAGCTCGGTGCTACCCCTCAGCCACCAAGGGAGGATCAAGCAAACCCCCCAATAAAAGATAATGAAAATAACCAGCTTCAATGTAAAAGGCCTAACTGACTTGAAAAAAGCTCAACTTGTCAGACAGTGGCTAAAAACCAAAGGCCTTTTGGACATCATTGTTTTAGTGGAGATTAAGACTACAGGAGAGGAGTTGAACAGAAGGGTTAACACTATTTCTCCCGCCCACTTCTGGATTCACACCCTACACTCACAGGGAAGTGGAGGTTTGGCTGTGGGCATACACCACGACCTTAGCTTTGATCTGAAGGGATTCCACATTGGATACAACAACCAATGGATAGCAGTTTACCTAAACAACTTCACTCTTGTTGGGATCTACGCCCACGGACCCCAAAGGCAAAGGACTGATACCTGGAACTCTCTCCTCAACCTGCAGGCCCCCACCCTCATCCTGGGAGACTTCAACATGGTAGAATCCCTCCAAGACAGGTTCAAAGCCAAGGGTCAGGCCCTATTTGGAAGAGAAAAGCTAGCTTGGGAGAAAGTCAAACGCAAACTCAATCTTCAAGACTTAGGCCAGGAAGGAATATTTTCGTGGCAGAATTATTCAATAGGGGAGCTCACCACGAAAGCCAGGCTGGACAGAGCCTATGCTAGCAACGAAATTGTTGCAAAACACAATAGATGTGAATGGCTGGTTGACACTACGACTTGCATCTCTGACCACTATCCCATTATCACCACCATGGATAATCAAGACACCAGGCACAAGGCTGGCTAGTTCCACACTGATCCAGCCCTTTTTAAACTACCTCTGGTCAAGGAAGAAATAGTCCAAATCTGGAAATCTTTCTTCTCTTACAACCTTCCCCCCGGCTAAAGCTTGGAACCTCGCCATCAAATCCACTCAAAACCTCCTAAAGCAAGTAAGGAAGGAGGTTACAACCCACAGGACCAGCAGGCTCAGAAATCTCCAATCGCAGCTTCGGATGCAGGAGTCTTCTACCAACCCTGGAAATCTTAACCAGATCAGAGCTCAAATCAAAAGGGAGGAGGAAATAGCCCTCCAGCAAGCCAAGCTCTTCACCAGAGACTGGTGGGCAGGCAAAGCAGATAGACCGAGCAAAGAAATGTTCAAGATGCTAAAAGTGAAACAAAGACAAGAACACCTCCCCCTCCTCTGCTTCAAGAATGGAGTTAAGGCTAGCAACCACGAGGAGAACAAGCAGCTCCTAACTGACTACTATAGGGATATCTTCCTTGAAGCAGGACCCCCCTCTCAAAGCAAGCTGAAGGCCATGCAGACCATCAAAGATGCAAGGGAAGTCACTGTTCCTCCAAATCTAGCAAAAGTTCTGGAGCGGGACATCTCCCACGAGAAAATAAAAGAGGTAATATTTTCTCTCAAACCTAATAAAAGCCCAGGGGAAGACGGCTTGACTGCTGAATTCTACCAAACCTTAAGCGAGGCATTAGTAGACCCCATCCTCCAAGTGTGGCAAGAAGCGATCAAATTCGGAGCATTGCCCACCCAATCTAATCAAGGCCTTATCAAGCTTATTCACAAAAAAGGCCCTAAGGAGGACGTAGGAAACTGGAGACCTCTTACCATGCTTAACAGTGTGTACAAGATCATCGCCAAAGCCCTTGCCCACCGTCTGACCGAGCACATGAATAGCGGGATAAATAAGGAACAGAAAGGATTCATCAAGGGCAGATACATCCTAGATGCCATCATAGCACTTTGGGAAGGCTTTGAATATGCAGAGAAAACCAATCAAGATTTTCTCTTCATAAAGATCGACTTTGAAAAAGCATATGACAGAATCCACTCGGACTTCATCCTCCAATCTCTAAGGGATATGGGTTTGGGACCCCATTTCACCCACATGGTCAAAACCCTCTTCGGCAATGCCAAAGCCAAGATAATCTACAACGGAGAGCTCTCTGCCCCCTTCCCGCTTCAAAAGAGCATCAGACAAGGTTGCCTGTTAGCCCCCCTCTTATATGCCATAGCCTCAGACGGCCTCAACTGGCTCATCAAGGACAAGATGAAAAAAGGAGAGATAGCTGGAATAAAGCTCCCTAATGGAGACCAGATGTGCACACAGATGTTTGCTGATGACACTAATTGCTTGATAGCTAATGAAGAAGGAAGTATAAAGGCTCTCTGGGAATGCTTACAAATCTATTGCATGGCCTCAGGTTCTTCAATCAACCATTATAAAAAAGGCATCAAATCACTCATAGAACCACCGCCTAACTAGCTTAAGGAAGCAGGCTGCAATCTCATCCAGGACGGTGAGATCTTCAGGCTCCTAGGAATACCTATGGGCTTTAAGGTCACTCTAAGACAAAGATGGCAATGGTCATGGAAAAAATAGACAACAAGCTTCTGAGATGGAAAAGAAAACAGCTTACTTTGGCAGGGAGGATCATGGTTCTCAACCACTTCATTCTGCCCTATACCATCTATTTTATCAGCTGCTGGAGGCCACCAGATTCTGATCTCAGCAACTTTACCAAGCTGTGTAGGAACTCTCTCTGGGGCGGCGACCCTTGGAACAAGAGCATACCCAAAGTCAAGTGGGACATCTGCACCACCCCTAAAGCAAAGGGAGGACTAGGTATTCAGGATATCAGGATCACTGCCAATATAATGGCAGCTAAGTGGATCATAAGAGCATGTGCTAACCCCTCTGAAGACTGGGCTCAACTTCTCATCAAGGATACCCCCAGGTTTGTCATCACGGGCCTCAATAAATGGAACAACCTGCCCCTCTCAACCATAGTTATTTCCAAGTTCCCCATCTCTCCCAAAGGCAGTCAACTAGTGTCCTCAATATGGAAAGCTTGGAATAACATCAAAATGTTCCTAAACCCAGCCCCAAACCTCCGCATTTCAAAAGGCGCTATGGCCTGGGACTCCTGTGGTGGTCCAGTCTCCCTTTCCCCCCCCTTCAACCAGAGAGGAAGCCCAAATAGTGCTAAACCTTCACAAGAGAGGCATTGTAACCTGGGCAGATCTCAGAGATCAACATCTCGGAACCTGGCTTTCAAGAGCTGAACTTGTGGCTAAATTCGACTGCAGGACCCCTGAGCTGGACCTCGTGCAAAGCAGAACCTCGAAATGGGATCAGCAGGAGACCTGGAAGCTAAACAACCCCTCCGCCTTCAACATCTGTGCTTACCAATTGACAGGCAACAAACCTCTTCTCCCCATCCCTAAGATGACTAAAGCTCCACCCATCCACCTACCCCTCAACCGTAGATGGAACACTCAGTGGGACCGGAAAAATGGTACAATAACCTCAAGAACCTCTGGAACCCCCACACTGCCCCCAAGAAGTCATGCCTAGCATGGCTCATTGCTTATAGAGCCCTATGGACCCAAGTCAAGGCAGCTAAATTCAATGTGTCATCTAATCAATGTGCAAGATGTGAACCCCCACACTGACCCCAAGAAGTCATGCCTAGCATGGCTCATTGCCCCACACTGACCCCAAGAAGTCATGCCTAGCATTGCTTATAGAGCCCTATGGACCCAAGTCAAGGCAGCTAAATTCAATGTGTCATCTAATCAATGTGCAAGATGTGGACTCCCAGAAGATGATATACACATTTTCCTACAGTGCCAGCACATCTCTCAATCTTTCAAATTACTTCAAAACATAGTATCTAAATGGGGCAAAGCTTTATCCTGGAAACAGATTTTACTGGGAGAAGCCTTAGGATGTTCAGATACTCTATGGAACGTCATTAGAAGCGAATATCTATGGCATGCATGGATGCTGAGAATAGCAGCAACGTTCAACAATCCAGAAATCAAAGGACCTCCGCTTTCAGTTAGTTTAAGCACAACATGCAGCAGATACTGGTCTAAAAGATTGCCTTCTCTAATCAGCTCTGAGAAAAAGCTAGAAATCAAATACAACAAGAAAGCCTCAGACTTTACCAAGTTCAAACTGGACTCAATCAGAGAAAAAATCAGTCTAGTCATGACCAAAGACAGATCACTAATTGACTTAATCTGTAGTCTGTAAAGACGTTCTACATGCAGTTATCATGCCTCTAATCAGTATTTTCAATGCGAACCCCCACAGCAGGTTACAATAGACATCTGATTCAGGTTGCTTTCAAAGTACAATATAAATGCCAAATATAAATGCCAACCAGATCCCTGCAAGAAGGCAGAGACAATGAGGGATAAGCCTCGGCAAGTGACCTGTAGGACTGACATGCCAGTGCCAGACCATGCCCCAATAGGAAAACCCCGTCTTCCATCTGCTTTGAGCCTCCTCTCAGGCAGGATCGAATCACGAGAGGTACCTGCACCCACAAGGAAAGAATTAGCTCATGCCCTACTATCTACTCCTTCCCAAGCAGTCCCAAGTTAGCTGCAAGGCAGGTGAAGAAGGATACCAGCCGCGAGGAGAGGCCACCAACACCCCCGGCCCTGGTCACCACCAACATAGATGAAGCCTTAGGAATCGGAACAGACGGGAAGCTCCCATGACCATGAGAGCAAGCCTCGGCTGCCGACATATCAAGGGAAGCAGTAAGTCCCTATCCAACAAAGCAGCTTCCCAGGACGCACCATCCTCCCCTGCAAGATAGTGTAGAAGAATCGGGAATGCATCAGGCAGGCGGGGGCGACTATGGTTCAAGGAGATCTAATCGCTGCCCTCCACTACTCGGGGCGCCACCGTGCAAGGAAGCAGCTGAAGAGCTAGTTAGAAAGAATTCATGCAGGTTGGCGATGGATTAGACCGGTAGCCAACAGTTTTTTTCTCTCTCACGTGTGGGCACATGCAGTCACATGCGCAGTGCCACTTGTAGGGCATGCCTTGTGTGACTGCATGAAGGACACGTTGCCCACAATGTATCTTTGGATTCTCCTTCTCTCTTAAATATATCTGCCCTTTTTTGAAAAAAAAAAATAAAAAATAAAAAAACCATCTTTTAAAGAGGTCTTTAAAAAAGGCTGCGGGTCTACACAAATTGTGTCACTTGGTGTGTCGCTATTATTGCATCACTAAGTGACAATGACCATCTATTACTATGACATATTTCTTCCTGGTCTGGCTGTACGTTGATGTGTCCAAGGAGTCTGCCTCTATAGCTCGTCCAAACACACCATCGTAGGGAGGGCTCTATAAACTAACACCACAACAACAGCACAACACAAATCTAGAGTACCAATCCACTCAATTGGTATCCTCAGTGCTTCAGCTGACACAATCGGACACCTTAGAACCCCTCAAATTGATTCAGCTGACTCCACTAGTTATCCTCCCATGTCAGATATGACCTCCAATAGCTCTAATATGCACTCCTAACCCCTCGGCCGACCTTGACTGACACCTAACTGACCATAAAAGCACCGAGATGACACTCAGCTGATCAGTTACTGAATGTAACCTAAGTCGGATGCTTGCTATACTGACCCCAATCACAAATATGTCCTCCAAGCTAAAAAAACTTCTAATTTCTTAATTCAGAACTTCACTGATCCTATCAGCTCTCCCCTGTTGACTGAAATCTGACTTATCTACCTCAACTGACTCAACCCTGAGTCAGATCTCACCACTCGAGCTTCCTCTAACACTTCCACTTTTTCAAAAACCTCAAATCCCACCAAGACTCAACTCCACATACTTAAGGCTGATATCGGCTAATTGTCTGTTGACTCTGGAACACTGCCCCCTTCAATTTTGCAAATCTGACTGTGACTGAAAATATGGCAATAAAAAGAAAACCATATATCACTTCCTTTCAACCCAAAAAGACGAGATCTACCCTTGTATACCCTCAATTGACTCCTATTGATACTCAGCTAACCCTAGTTGACACCTCTGTTGACCTGAATCAGCTCTCACATGACCTAGACCACCATCATGCGCCCACAACCTATCCAACTAACTTTTGACTATTCTTTGATTGACTCCTATTGATACTCAGCTAACCCTAGTTGACACCTCTGTTGACCTGAATCAGCTCTCACATGACCTAGACCACCATCCTGCGCCCACAACCTATCCAACTAACTTTTGACTATTCTTTGATTATCAACCCAGATTTCACAAACTTCAAACCAAACAAAATCTACTCTTTTACAACATGAGTTGACTAAACCAAACACAAAGCTGACTCCAACTAACTCTATCAAACCCTGCTGCCTCAAAATTAGAGCTTTTTGACTCACACCTATTTCAAAAAACTTCATATCTTCATACCTATTTCAAAAAACTTCATATCTTCATTCTCACAGGTATTCTTTCAACAATCTCAAACCAAACAACATATATCAGTGCATAAACAACTCATCAAGCAAAACCATAGAAAGCCCTTTGCATATAGATGATAATTTAGCCAGAGTCTCAACAACCCTTAGACGACATGGGGTTCATACAAGATATGAAAGCACCAAGAAAACAGAGGGATTCTCCACAAGTATATCCCAGCAAAGCTCTTCAAGCTTTTCTTCAATTCTTCAAGAACTAGTATCAATAAACAGTACCATAGCCACACCCTCAATGTCTTCACCTTCAAACACAACAGAAAACTATTGAGAAAATCCTTGGGTTGGTCTAAGTTCTAATAGAGCTGCAACTCCCAAAGGTCCTAGGGCACCACAACCTCCTACAAGACCCTCTATCACCCATGAAGTCAACAAATCATTCGTAGCGCAATTGTTTATGTCTTTAGTTTATGCCCATAAAATGAGTTGTTACAATTTCCCATGGAAGAAGATTTCTCTACTAGACTGCATGATCAACAAACAAACTGGAAAAGAATGGGGCTTTGAGGTGGGTGACAAGGAGTGGCGGGAGTATGTGGCCCGGGTCTCCTATTGGGAGAGACAGTGAGTGAGGAGCTTACACAAAGGAGGTGGCCATTAGAGAGTATGAGTGCACCATGTGTTGTTTTGACGGTCCGGCTTGGTTCTTCATGGACTTTTGCAAGAAACAACACATCGCCCGTGTGTTTCAACACTTGAACAAACACTTGACTCCAGGAATGAAAAAGGAAAAGATGCCATTCTTTGAGTCAACGACAAGATATTTTGTATATAGGTAAAACTAGTTCTAGCTCCCTATTCATTTGGAAGGTGGTTGAAGTCCCTTCCCTCACCACTCTTAATTTGTTGAGATTACAAGTGGTTCTGGTTTTTGATGGAGGAGGAGGAGATAGAAAGCCTTCCTCCCGCAGTGGTGCAATGGTGAGAGAGCACCTCGACACCAAGCTTCTTTCTATGACAATGGCGTGACAATGGGCTTGTTTTAGAAACCATGGAGGCAGTGCCATGGTTCTATGAGTTCTCACGGGGAGAGTACGCAGAATATGAGAAGGCCTTGTTTCACGGTTAGAGCATCGATTTCATAGAGTGTATTTTCTTGCTTCGAATGTCTAGTGCCTCACCCCTCAATGGCATGTCCTTAACCCTTAACTATGTGTCCTACAGAATACATCCATCAAATCAAGGGAAATGCAAGGAAAGGGAAGCCAGAACAAACTATAAAGGGGAAGGAAAAGACAGCACAAGGGCAACAAGAAGGTGCACCACTACCCTGACTTCTCTTCGCCATTCATTGCATCAGTATTGAGAGTGATCCAGTGTGTCATGAGCAGTGCTTGAAACTTATTAGGACGTGGTTGCCTCCATGAGAGTTACCTATGTCTTTACCATATTTTCATGAGGCCAATAGCCTACCACTTTTTTCTCCACTAGGTAATGGAAGATGTGACTTTCATTTGAGTAGGTTGGTTATACAAGGTGTCATGAGTTTGATATATTATCTTCCTTTCTTGTGCCACATGTGGATTGAACATGTTTCACAATGTTCTTGGGACGGCACCGGGTCTTAGCATTCATGGAGTGCAAACTGTGCCTAGCATCCGGGTCTTAGCATTCATGGAGTGCAAACTGTGCCTAGCATAGCTCTTGGGTATGCAACACTTCTGCCTTGACCTAGACCTATTCTTGAAGAGGGAAGTAGTTGGGGAGCACCCATATGGCAGTAGCCAAGCCAGATCTCCACCCCAGCACCACCACAGTCAAAGCCGTAGCCTTACCTCAAGTGATGACAAACATGCCCGTCGTCAAAGCAGGAGCCATCACCACAACCGTAATCGAAGCCAAAGCCGAAGCCATCATCATCGTAGCCATAGTAGCAGTAAGAGCCATCGACATAGCAATAGCCATCAATGACGGCATAGGCATAGTGGAAGCAGCAGTGACAGCCATCGGCACTCTCGTCGGCATAGCCATAGCATACACCAAGATAGTCATTCCAGTCATCATGGTAGCAGTAGTACACTGACATCCATTGGCACTCTCATCAGCATAGCTATAGTCGTTAGCAAACGCCCATACAGCCGTTTTCAGACATCACACAAGCTCCAGACAATGAATGCATTCCGTGAGACTATGTCTCAATATGAAAGCTTGTCAAACACTTACTATGCTTTATCAAGCAAACCACATTTAGCATACATATCAACCAAGGTAAAAAGTTTTGTTTCTAGCAACCCCTTCCTCTCAATCTCATCATGTATTTTTCTACTCTTTTCTATGGTAGCTCTCTAGCTGCACAAGTGTGATAGCATATGGAGAGACACCCTGAAGTTGCATGTGTTGCATCTATCACATGCACACGGTGCCCGCCGATGACAGCTAGCATCAATAGTAGCATTCAGAAGGCCTCATGGACATGCACAAGGGTAGGCAGGGCAGTGTGGATAGTAGCAAAGGTCTGCTGGCCCGACAGCACATCAGGGGGGTGCAAGAGGCCACACTTGGCCTCTTGCCCCCCCTGCTAGCCGACATCACATCAGGGGGAGGCAACTCCAGTCATGGCAGGTGTCCAAACAAGCTGACTTGTAGCAATAGATCAGGGCTTAGGTGGCAGCATATAGGCCCATGGTAGGGCAACAGCACTCAGTCTCCAAGCATGTAGAAGAAGCAACAGTCAGCAGTAGAAGAAAATCGACATTCAACATCGAAAGTCAATATTCAGCATCAAATCATCATTAGAAAAAGACATCAGCATCAAAGCATCAACATCAGTTAAACGCCAGACATCAGCATATAGCAGAAAAGACATTTTAGTACATAGAGCTTTCTATAGATCTCAATTTGTAATCTTTGCATCGTATAACATAGTTTTGCATTACATTGCATTAAACACTTGTCTCTTGTGTAAGATCCATCTTTATTTGTCAGTAAGAGTTAAGTAAGCAATTAAGTAAGTCCAAGATTGTTTTACTATGATCAAACCCACTGCATGCAACGTCTTCTCATTATGCCCATGTTCAACATATCCTACAATAAGTGTAGTCCATGAGACAACATCTCAAATTGGAAGCTTGTCAAAAACTTCTTGCACTTTGGAAAGGAAGCCACATTTGGCATACATATCAACCAAAGTGCTGCGAAAGAATAGGGTCAATTTTAAACAATCCCTTTCAATGTGTATTTCTAAGCCTTGGTCTATGGCTGTTGTGCTGGAACAAGCTTTCAAAATAGAAACAAATGTGACAACGTTTGGAGAGAGAACCACAAATTATCTCTCTTCATAGCACTTCATTGCTACCTCACCACATCCATGTTTTGCAAATCTTGTGATTAATGCATTTCAAGAGGCTACATCTCCAACTGGAAGCGTGTCAAATACTTGTTGTGCTTTGTCACATTTAGCATACATATCAACCGACATGCTGCCAACAGAACAATTTCTCTCTAGTAACCCTTGCCTTTCATTTATTTTGACACCTCTTTCCAAATCTTTTAGCTTTGTAGAAGCCTTCAACAAGGCCACAATGGCATGCCCACCTAGATGCACAGAACCATCCTTTTACATTTTCTAATATAGGGTGAGACCATGTTGTAGTATCCCACACTTGACATAGCCTACAAAAAGGGAATTCCAAGACCAGTCATCCCAATACACCAACCTGTCAAAAACCTGTTTGGACATGATCCATGCTTCCAACTTCCACCAACATTGAGATGAGATGGTTCCCCTTTGATGTATGAGTTTCCAGCCCTTCTCAGCCTTCCATTAAGGACTTGGCATACATCTTGCACAAGTGTTGGAGGGAGAGAGACCGAGATCGAGGACTACAATTGCATGCCTATATGTGCAAGCATGGCATTCCGTCTTCTAGTAAGGGCCAGATCATACCACTTCCAGAAGTGCTCTCCACTTCTTCTAATGTTTTTTCTGGGTGTTTGTGCATTCTCTCGATAACAAAAGGCATAACTATTTGTTTTAGCCATAGTATGTATTTAACCCAATTTTTTCCACATATATAATAATAATTTTATGCCTCATACTACCTGAAGAACCATTGTGAAACCTCAATCCACCTTCTTTGTTGTCTTTCCTATGTTTTTGCTCCATGAAACCCTTGCTTTCCATGGATAATCCAAGAGAAGCATGGCCATACCATTACAAGCATGGGCATACCATTTGGAGCATGGACCTTCCTTGTTGATCATTTGCAACCCATTTGCAACATGCGCAAACGATGTTGATCACATGGACAACCCATTCTAAAACTTGAGAACGCATGGACAATGCATTCTGAGCATGGATATACCATTCCAACCATGACTGGCCACTCAAACCTTGGACAACCCATTTTGAGCATTTGGCAAGCCTCCATGTTCCATGGACAACCCATGGGAAGCATGGGCATACGTATCGTCACAGGCATGGGCATACCATTCGGAGCATGGACCACACTTGTTGAACATTTTTAGCCCATTCGCAGCATGCACAAATGATGTTGATCATGGATAGCCCATTCTGAAACCTAATACCGCATGGACAAGGCAATCTAAAACCTGAGACCACATGGACAACACATTCTAAGACCTAAGACCACATGGACAACATATTTTGAGCATGGATAGACCATTCCAACTCATACCTTGGACAGCCCATTCTGAGTATTTGGCAAGCCACCTTGTTCCATGGATAAAGGAAGCGTGGCCATACCATCACTGGTATGGGCATACTATTCGGAGGATAGACCATCCTTCTTGTTGAGCATTTGCAGCCTATTCGTAGCATGCTCAAATGTTGTCGGTCATGGACAACCCATTTTGAAACCTAAGATTGCTTGTACAATGCATTTCGAGCACGGATAAACCATTCAAGCCATGCATGGGCCACTCAGATATAGCCCATTTTAAGCATTTGGTGAGCCTCCTGGTTCCATGGACATCCTATGGGGGAAGCATGCAATACCATCACAGGCATGCACATACCATTCAGAGCATGGACCACCCTTGTTGAGCATTTGCAGCCCATTTTTTGTAGCATGCACAAATGATATTGAACATGGACAATCCATTTTGAAACTCAGACTACATGGACAATGCATTTTGCGCATGGATAGACCATTCCAACCATGGATGGATCACTTGGACCTTGGATAGCCTATTCTCAACATTTGGCTAGCCTCCCATGGACAGCCCATGGGAAGCATGACCATACCATTGCAAGCATGGGCATACCATTCGTAGCCTGGACCACCCTTGTTGAGCATTTTTTGTAGCCCATTCCCAGCATGCACAAATGATTTCGATCATGGACAGCCCATTCTAATCATTTTGCAAGCCTCCCCATTTCATGGACAACCCATTCTGAAACCTGAGATCACATGCACAATGCATTCTGAGCACGAATAGACCATTCAAACCATGAATGGAACACTCGGACCTTAGACAACCCATTCTAAGCACTTGCTAGGCCTCCCAGTTCCATGGATAGTCCCTGGGAAGCAAGGCCATACCATCGTAGGCATGGGCATACCATTCGGAGCATGGATCGTATGGCTCACCCTAACCCTCCTTGAAACACATCCAAAAAGAGATTACCTAGTGAACCGCAACTATCGTGAGGATCTTTCCAATGGCCAAACTCATAACCCTTGAGGTCTCCAAGCTCTACAACTCCTTGAGAAGCAATTCCATCGTGCCTCCCACGAGCATTGTCACACCGCCGCGTTGCACTACGGGTCCTCGTCCCTCCTCTCACCTCACTTCACTCACACACACTCACTAGCATGCATGAAGAGAGAGATTAGCAAGAGCAAAACTCAATTGCACAATGGGAGAGTATGTTGTATTATGAGAGATATTCACTTATATACATGGCCATAAGTGTTCACACTCACTTAAACTGTGGTCAACCGAGCACTTTAGGCTCATATGAGGCCTAATGCTATTACAATGACTACTCTCATAATATATCCATGAAGTACATCACTTAGGACTTCATCCTAACTTATGCTCTTGAAGTGGGAATTGCCACATAAATACTCCGTCATACCATTATGGG
This sequence comes from Cibotium barometz, assembly GCF_041138505.1. Classification (NCBI taxonomy): domain Eukaryota; kingdom Viridiplantae; phylum Streptophyta; class Polypodiopsida; order Cyatheales; family Cibotiaceae; genus Cibotium; species Cibotium barometz. The sequence goes on from NC_141084.1 coordinate 40,530,396, forward strand.
CGCCCGTCCAAGTTGTAGCTTTGGACACTATTGCTTTATATCTTGAATGTTCATGACCCTTTGGTGTATCTACCATGACTCCTTGATGTAAGATAATGGCGGTAGCTCTTGTTAATCCTAGAATTGGATTAACATCCCCCCCTTCCTGATGGTGATCGTGTCCTCGTGATTGCGTTGAAGACCTTTGTGTGAGAAGAATGAAAAAGCTTTGTCGATGTGTTGATGTTGAGTGACGTTCAATGGTCTTTGTTCCTGGAAGAAATAAGAAAATCTAGTTAATGAATGAAGAGGTTAGTGGTGTATTGGGAATTCCTAGTGGGGTGGGGGGTGGGGTTTTTTGCGAATGATTGCATTTTTCTATTTGTGTGAGCCCTATGTTTTTTTTTGCTCAATTTGTTTTTGGCAATCATCGACGAAGACAAGGTTATATGTGATTTTTATTAGTGGAGACACTAAGAGATGTTAATAATGGGAGAGAAGAGAGGGAAGGATCCGTAGGAACAAAGACTTAATCATCAAAATGAGATGGTGATTCTGAGTTCCTCAATTGATTCATTGAAGCGACATTCATCATTTGAAGTAATTGGCCTTTGATGATGTCTCTTTCTGTGGCAGGATTCTTGTCAAATATTGTTGAGAAGGACCTGTTCTTGTCTTCTTTTGCCCATGTGATTTTTATTCTTTTATGTATATATAAGTGCTCTTATGAAGCAGATTTACATGAAGTACAAGTCCACCAATGTGCTTGGTGCTGAGGCTTTCTTTGTGCAAGCTTAGGGGACATTGTGATGCGCTTGGGGATCCAAGCTTTAGTATTTCTTTGGTAGTACCCTTGTGCATGCCGCAATGTTTTTGGTACCCACACTTGATGACTTGGTGGAGTTTTTTGAGGAACTCACATAGGTTTTTGTGGACTGTGGAGTACATTTCTTTTTCCTTGGGTTCTGAGTGCTGCGTTGGGGAAGAGGCTTTGAATGTTGAGGTACCCAAATTTGATTAGCACCTCAATAGTAGCCTTAAGCTACACGTAGCTGCTTTTCTACCCACATTTTGATACTATTAAGATGCCTTGATTGTGGTTGTTGGGGTGGAGTTTTCTTTTGGGTTAATGTGGAAGGTTTTGGGCCCTCCTTGACTTTGGTTGGCGCTAAGGCTGCAAGTTTGAGACTCATGGTCATTGTTGATGAGGCCAGATTCTCTTGTGGAGTGGCTGTCAATGACGAGGCCTTTGAGCATGTGGTTGTATCCTTGGGGTCTTTCCTTTGAGTTCCTTGTTAGAGATAGATGGTTTGGCTATGGGAACTTCTTCAGGAATAGCGATTGATTGCGAGGTTTTGGTATCAAACTTCGTAGGTGAGAATGGGGTTGAAGGAGTAGATGCTTTATCGGAGTCAAGACGTAGATGGTAGGTCATTGTGTAGAGGGGATTTTGTGGAAGAGGCTTGAGTACCTATACATGTGTATAGCTCCCACTTGCTTCTCCACATCTTGTAGCCACACACCTGCTTGGTATTCTTGCCTAGTGTAGCTACATTCACACATAGCTTGGCATTGCAGCTCGTGACTCTAGCCTACATGGATCCTACCATTGCCACTTTATTGATCTTGCTTAGGCAGATTCTAATCGATACAGGTTTCGTAGAGGTTGTTTGGAGGATGCCTTGGCCTCCATGGCTAGGACTGATTAGATTCAAGATTTTATCGACACTTCTTAGAGGAGGCCAATCACTAGGTAGAAGGAGGTATCAGTTACCATTCGAGAGCCCATTGGTGAGATGCTGACACCTACTTTGATACCTTCCGATCATGGGAAGGAGGTTGCAGAGGAGATGGGTAGACCGAAAGATGCGACCATGACACATATAAGTGGCTCTCCCGAAAAACTTTTGTATTAGTGCATTTGAGAATCTAAGCCTTGTTTATATAGAAAGCTAGCATTAACATAAAGCTATGAATAAGGCATTAATATAAGGCTATGAATAAACCTTTAAGCATCAAAGCATACAGCTTCATGCATTAAAGCATGAAGCTAGGAGCCCTTGCATGAAGCATGTTAAGGAAACCGTACCCTAACATGAAGCTAGGAGCCCTTGCATGAAGCATGTTAAGGAAACCCTACCCTAACATGTCGTGGGAAGTTTCCTATTCGCCGAGCTTGAGCTAGGCTCAAGATCTCCACCGTAGCCGCTCGTCACCGCCGTGCTCCCGCACTCCTTGTCACACCGAGGTGGTTGCTCTAATCCAACGGGTGATGCAAGCTCTCTCACAAAGATTGTGTGGGATCTCCGTGGAAGAGGATCGCATTGGTAGCCCTAATCACTCAAGAAAGAGAGAGGGAGAGAAAGCAAGAGCGATGCATGAGAAAACAAGTGATTAGCACTAATCGCTCTCAAACCTAACCCTAAGCACACCCCACACATGCTAGATTAGAATTGCAAGAGAGAGGGAGAGAGAGAACACTCCACTTCTATTGCACAAATGGGAGAATGAGTTACAAACAAGAGAAATTGGCTTTTATAGTTCCAAGCCTTTTCCAACTAGGCCGCCTGCTGGGAGTAAGTCACCGGGTGCACCCAAAACATAGTTACAACACTTTTCTCTATGGTTTGGCCGATTGACCAAGATCCTCTTGTCTGTCCTTCGAAGATCAATACTTGGGAGCATCTTTAGAGAGTTTCCCTTATCAAATGACGGTATTTACAATATATAGTGCCGGCACCCATTATATATAAGTGTGCGGACATAGTTGTCGTAGGAATGTGTTAACCACCCAATATATAGTGCCGGCACCCATTATATATAAGTGTGTGGACATAGTTGTCGTAGGAATGTGTTAACCAATATGTGGGTAACATACTCCCCTTCCTAAAGTCAATCGCATCCTTGTGAGATCGGTGAGAGGTTATCGAGGCACGCAGGGAAGGTCGCACTTGGTTGGTTCTCCTGTCTCTCTGGAAATGAGAGGGGGTGGGGAAGTTAGTAAGATGGAAAGAAGTTAGTGGAGTACTCGTGGCGATTAAGTATCCAACTAGTCTAATGGGCTCTTTTGTATGTGCCTAGTAGTACTCTTTATTTTGTATGTGCCTAGTAGTACTCTTTATTTTGTTTTGGTGTTTTTTTTTCCCACCTTCGCGGGCAGGACATCCTCATAAGAGGAGTCAGAGTACTTGAATGGGTAGACTAGCATGGAATACTTAATGACCAATATCCCAGTGGTAGGTGGTATGATGAAGAAGGGGTTAGTAAAACAATGATGTTAGTAAGCAAAGTCAGAGTACTTGAATGGGTAGACTAGCATGGAATACTTAATGACCAATATCCCAGTGGTAGGTGGTATGATGAAGAAAGGGTTAGTAAAACAATGATGTTAGTAAGCAAGGAGGGAATTTCAGAGGGACAAGGAGGAAACACGCATGGAGACTGCTTGCACTCTGAGATGTTGTATGTCAAGGGCGATATACATGAAGCTCTAGCATCTTTCTCAAGACACCGTGATGGGTATCTTGGCTCCCGTGGAGGTATTGGTTTGTGGTGTTCTCTCTGTTTCTTTTATGCTTTGTCTTCTTCTATCATTGGAGCAATTATTCGGGTGAAGTGGGGGCGATTAAGACAATCCAAGCTTGTGCCCACCATGGTCTCCTCATCTAGAGATATACCTTGATGGCTATCGGATGATGAAGCTTTGTGCGGTGTGTGCGCATAGGAAAGAGCCCAATGAAATTTGTAGGTATTGTGCATGGGAGAGGGCAAAAGGTGGGCTTGTGGTCCTAATCACCTAGGGATTTTTTTTTAATTTTTTGTTTTTTATATATGTGGTTATTAGTCAACACCCCTAAAGAGGGTTTTGTACTTTTAGTGACCCATTTAGCGAGATGTGTGAGGTTACCTTTCAGTTTTTTTTTTGAGTGGTTGGATAAGCTCAGCCATTTGTATCACTGCCCCTTGGTTTGGTGACGAAGTCGAGGGGTAGGGTGGAGCTTCGTGAAGGAGGCTCCATTAGAGAAAAGGGGTGGGAAAATTGAGCTTTTGAGTGCCCATGGATTGGGTGTGGGAAAGTCCATTTTTGTCGAGGAAGAGGGGACTTGCCTACACATTGGTCGCCAAACCATCTTTGTCGATTGGATAGGTACTGGCAGGGTGGGTATGGTTTGGGCAAACTGGAGGTGTATGCCTTGGGAGCCAAAGGATGGAATTGCCATAAAGGAAGCCTTGGGATTCTAAGAGACATTTGGGCACCTAACGCCGCCAAGTGATGAAGGTCCATGGTTGTGGAGGCTTCTAGTGTTTTTGTCGATGAGCCTTTGAGCTATGATGTGGTTGTCGACACGGAGGAGAGGCTTTTGACTGTGGCTTTGGGAGCCATAGATGTGTGTTACCTTCATGGAATCCTTGAGCTTTGAGCACATTGGTAGATAGGCACCTAATGTTGTTGGCTTCACTGTGCGTGGGGCTGCCTAACCGGTTCCCGTGGGGCCTTTTGTCATGGCTTACTAGGGAGTTGCTGAGGAGGGGGATGAGCACACGAAGCATTCTTAGGTAGCCACTAGAGGCGAGTGCTATCTTCATAATCGCCTTGTACACAAGAAGTCAGGAAGACGAGCCAACGTTGAAGCTTTGGGTTAGGGTTGGTTTTTGTTGGCTTAGTTGCCTTTTTGCACTTGGGTTTTAGAGATGGCCAGGGGATCCATAGTTCTGTGTAGCAATCATAGAATCCTTGAGTGGCAAGAAGATTCTTGGGCACCCCCCATTGATTGTCATGATAAAGATATGAGGTCGAGGTGCTTGCATTGTGGGTGGTCAAGGTTGTAGAGTTGAGGGGCAATGTCGACGCGACGAGGCTTGATTGTCATTGGTGGATGGTGCCGACAGTGGCCAATCAATCGACAATGGTGAGACATGGGATGTGAGCACATGGGAGATTGTCGGTGATGAGTATGGGGCATGAGGGGAAAGGGAAGTCAGGGGTGAGGGGGTGTGTGTATGATTTCCTCTTGGGGACATTTAAGAGGACTGTGGCCTTTTTGCTGTTGATTGTTGCTATGGCGGCCGTTTCTTGACGCCAAGTGATTTGGTAGTGAGTGGCATCAATCCACTCTTTTCCAATGATAATCCGGCCTTAGAGTGTTCCTTCATCTATAACATGAAATCTTCACTCCAACTGGTTATTTCCAATATAAATTTTAGGAATGAAATACCCAGCACTCATTAGATGCATTTCGTGTGATATTTGAATGTAAGTATCTTCTTTGGTTAGTGTGGGCTATCCAAGAGTTTTCCACGCCTCCAAGAATGCAAGATTGGTGTGGACCATAGGATATATGTGGGCTTGCCCACCATTGTAGACCATTCTCGGTCGGGAGTCCAATCGATATTCTTGGTGGGTTGAGTTGAGGTTGAGTTTTGGTGGTAGTTCATTGTGGGGGGTGTGAGACTACCCTTTGTGGAAGCAGTTGGGGTAGGGGCAGAGGATCAGATTTGAGACCCTCCTCATCCCAAAGGATCATTGTTACCTTGCCCTAGGGAAGCTTGAAGGTAGCTGTGTTGTCAACTGGGTTGATTGTACTTGTAGCGTTCTGGACCCAGCATTCTCCAAGGATGATTGCCTCCTTTATCTCACCCGTGGGAACCACATAGAACTTACAAGCCAATGGGTTGGATACAGTATGTACAATTTGTGTAAAGGACCCAAGGCTTTGTATGCGTGTGTACCCGACAAATTGAACTTTGGCATAGGCCGTTTTAAGAGATGGTTTGCTCAGAGAGACTCATGTTTCCATGGTAAAAGATTGTGGCTAGCTATGGGTGACAATAAGGCACGTTTTTGTTACATATTTTTGCCAAAGGGAAAATCTATCCAGACCCTAAGGGTGCTTGTTTCAAGTAAGTGAGGCAATGGATTTGTAGTGTTCATGGAGGGTCTATCCATTTGGGATCACGAATTGTGTGCCGAGTTTGCAATCAGGGAGGGTGTCAAGTGTAGCAAGGATTTTAAGCCAATCATGGTCGACTTCGTTCACTATATTGACAAAGCAACCATGCATGGCACCCGCACGTCATCAAGGGCTTGATGATAAGCATCGCAAGCCAAGAGATCATTGCTCTTGGTGGTGGTCATAAAGTCTTTAGCAAAGGGAGCTTTGGCCATTGGATGTGAGTGCAAGGTATATAAATTGACCTTAAGCATGTGAGACCCTTTGTGGAGGTAGACATGATGTGTGTCCTAGTCATGGATCAGTTGTGTTTGTCGCCTAAAGGGTCTACCCAGGATGCTATCATAGGTGGCATTACGAAATTCCATGACCACAAATGTGAGGTGTCATATCACAGGCTTCTACCTTGAGGTCATGCACTATGCCCAAGGGTTTTGCAGATTTCCTGTCCACAAGCTTGATCACCAATGTGGTGGGATCAAGTCGCGGCCCCAATTTTTCCATGTTTGTGTGAGGATTCTTATGCCAGCACCTCCATCTAGGATGCCTTTGATGACATGTCCATTATAGGAAATGGGAAAGGCTATGCTAGTGTCATCACCCTCAAAGTAGTGGCCCAGCACATTTACACGAATTGTGGATGCACCTTTAGATTCTCGGTTGTGGTGATGGAGTAAGTATGGGGAGGGGCTCAGATTCATGCAAGGAATCTCCAAGGTAGCGCCCTCCTCCATAGAAGCATGTAGTTTGCATTCCATCTAATCCCTAAGGTCATTCCATAAATTTGAACTACCTTTTAACAAGGTTCGAATGGGCATTTGGATTTGGGAGGAAAGGAAGGCAGAGGGCGCGACCAACTTGCGTTGATGAGTAGGAGCTTTTTGAGGGATGGGGCCTTGATCATAGGGTGGACGAGTAATAGTATATGGAAGTTCAATTTGGTCCTTATTTGACAAGGGTAAAGGTTGAGATTTGGTGGCCGTAGGAGGATGAAAAACCTCAACAAATTTTGCGTGCAGACCTCGTGAGTCACTGTCGGACTTTGTGTCATTGTTATCATTGAGTTGTTCAAGGTGAACATGGGATTTGGGCATGGTCGTTTGTGGAATAGACACTGGAGGATGAGAAGGCACATGACGGGAAAAATCATCTCTAGTTAACATCATGTTGGCGAACGGATCTTCCTCGGCCTTGAGCATTTGTAGGGGTTCTTGCCTTACCGAGTGTGGAAGTTCAGGTTCAATGGGGGACGAGGCGCACTTAGGCACACTGGGTCAAAGGTGATAAAAATGGACAGCAGCTCTAGTTGAGCCTGGTATTTCTCTACCAGTGCTTGGGCCTCCTGAAGATATTGCTTCTCAAGGATGGCATTGGGATATGTGGCCAGCCATTTTTCCCATTTGGTGAGTTTTGGTTGGGCTGCATGGGGGAGTGGTAGTTTGGCACCATCATTGCTCCTGGAGGAGGAGGATGTGGTCTTTGTTGAGCGAGTGTGGATTCTAACCCGATCTTCATTATGGCCAACATGATTAGAGAATTGTTTCTTCTTTATCTTGGCCTACAATTGTGTGTCAAGACATTCAATAGGACAAGCGATATCTTCAATTGTGTGACAAGACATTCAATAGGACAAGCGATATCTTCACGTGTTAAAAGATGATCAACACATTGAGGGAGGATCTTTGAAGTAATGGTCGATTCCACAACGATGACATTGTGGTGTCACTGGCATGTGTTTCTTTTGAGGGCATTTAGCCACTCCATGGTGTCCTTGGTAGAGGAAACACAAAAGAGGTGGTTTCCCTACAGGTGCACCTATAGTGTGCACAATTGGTTTAGGGTCCATGTGAGGCACCGACAATGGGAAATGAGGTGGTAGGGGTGCCTCGGGGATGGTGGAGTGCATGGGCTCCACATATTGATGAGTAATGGACATGGTTGAAATCTTTCCATGAGAAATAGGGTTTGCCTAGAGAGGCAACAGTTGGAATGGAAAGATTGGTACTGGAGAAGGTTGTGGTGGCACTTTGTGTGAGTAGTGAGTTGGGGGTGGTGCCACCAGCAAGGCTTGGGGCCCGGGAGGAGAGGAAGGTAATTTTACAAATGAGCTTTGGTCTGGCATTAGCACGGTGACCAATTATGTGGAATAACTTTCTTGCATGTTGTCATCGAGAAAGATAGCCCCTTTGTAGGCCTGATCAAAGGTGGAGGGGTCCTTGACCAACATGTCGTGTAGCCTTGGATTGTGCAACCCAAAGAGGAAACGATCCATTAAGTGCTTGTCACTCAATTTTTCCTTTTCTTTGCAATGCGAAACAAGGTATTTAATGTGTGCGAGTCGCGTAATGTTTCCTCTGGTTTTTGTTCCAATTGGAACAGTTGGATGATGGGGGTCCATTTGGGCCTGTAGGGTGCAAAGCCAAGTATGAAGGCCTCTCTCACTACTTTAAAAGCACCTTTGCGCTGAGGGTCCAAGGATTGGAATAATTGCACAGCCTTGCCCTCCAAGGTTGTCCAAGGAGATGGACTTTGGTTGCATCATCAAAAATTTCAAATGACTGATAGATTTAGTTAAAGATCTCAATGTGGTATACGGGGTATCCCACTCCATGGAATTTTGGTAGAAGTTTGAAAATTTTCACCCAGATAGGTTTTGTATGTGATATTTATGGGTGCAAGTGTTGTGACACTCCCCTTCCTAGAGCTTGTGGGGTAAGCTTGGAATGGCAAGTTGTGGCGGCACAAGGGGAGGTGGTGCAAGGGTGGGGGGTGGAAAAAGATCCGTGGTAAATAGAGAAGAAGGTACGTGAGTATGTGTGGGGCATCTATCCATGCCGGGGTGCATGTATAGATGAGGGCTCTTCAAAAATCGTTTCGCCCTCACGTTGGAGATATGTTAGGATACACAATATGTGTTTTTATCAAAATTATAAAGTACGGTGGCTAACATGGCTTCTAGATGTTTGTGGATATTTTGATATAGTTTAAGAATACCAACAGGATGATATAATGTGGACTCACATAGATTTAAATATTGGTGAGTATTATATACCTCTAACCACCCATGGGTTATGATCCATTGATAACTGCGGGCTACAACCTCGTAGTTGGCCGGTGTTTCAGGAATATCATCTGGAACAAACAGATCTAATTTATCGATGTTGTTGTCTAGGATGTCAGAGTTTTGTAGCACCTGACACCAACTACGAAGGTTGAGCACAATGGGATGCAAAGGATAGAAGAAAATATCTTTAGGATCAGTCAGTACTAAGTCCCCCTAAAAAATTCCCATGATGACGATAAGATCAACATCACGTTCTATATTTTGTTTAATAAGTGTTAGTTCTCCTAGGCTTAGGTCATCAGACATATTGATATTATATTGAAGTAAAGAGAGGGTTGGGGTGGACAAAAAGAGAGTCAAAGTTTGCGGAGGGGTACTGGCAAAACGAACCTATCTCCGAGGCTCGCTCAAGAAGTAGTCACATCTTGTCGGTTGGTTCTTGTTGTTTTGGCTGCATTCCTGGATGGCCAGCTAGCGCTCCAACTCTTGTATGCGTGAGTCCTTGGTGGTGAGAAGATCAGAAATAGTGGTTTCTCTTACCATCCGTGTGGCATCCAGCTCTTCAAAACGCCTTGTTGCTGCCTCCTACGCTCGTCTCTAGCTACAACCTCCCTTCCTTGAGCCTTTGTAATCTTGTGAAGTCTTTCTGTGGCCAATTATTGACTTGCTTGGAGCTGCTATGTTATTTGCATCATTGCTTCTTGGTGTGTAGCCATCATTTTCTGCATTTCAAACTTATTGGTGCTAATGGTCTCATTGAGTGCTCTTATTTTTTCTGCATTTGCTTTGTTTCTTTGTTCTCTTTCTTGTTGGAGTTGGAGCACTCTTTGTTCTACTTCGTTCAGAGTTGAGGATAGTGAATTTACTTATCCTTGTAGTTCTTCTTTCTTGGCTTGGAAGGTGTGTTGTAGCTCCTTTAGCTGTTGAGCCTGGATTGTTATGTTGTGTGACTTCCTTTTGAATTTGCTCCTTGGCTTGTTCCAGCTGCGCTTTCAAATCTATATTCTCCTTGATTTTTTGCACTGAAGTTTTGACTTAGAACAAGATTGTTGTTTTTGAGTGTTTGGTATCTGGATTCCTACTAAGATTTTTAGGATATCCCTGTGTGTTGCTTTTGCCTCTCTTAGATGCTCTTGCAATGTTTGAACTTGAGTGGTAGCCTCTTAGACCTACTTCAATAGCGTTGCATTTTGGTCATGAAGCATATGGGTTGTAAGAAGATGGAATCGCCATACACATTGCTCTTGTTTCCAAAGGGACAAACTTTTTGCTGTTGCCCCTTCTAGCCCAGAGTGTGGCAAGTACAAGAGTCCTTCCAGTCCTTCCAGTCCTTCCACAGTCTCTTGAAGGAATCTGTCATAATCTATATTATGAAGAAAAGATGTCTCTGGTATCTCCTCCTCATCCTCCAAACGTTGCCTTTTACTTGGACTTGGTGTCTCTCTTCAGCCCTTTGTCATTTCCCTGTATCCAATGGCTCTTTGGGGAGTCTTACTAGGAGTGATGTGGCTTCTTCGTGTCCTTGGGACTCTGATTTTGGTAATGCTTCCTGTTGAGACTCTTTCTTCTGCAGCTCAGCATAAGCAAGTGTATCTGACATTGTTGAATTTTTAAGGGGGAAAAGATTCTTGAAAATTAGTTGTGCCGGACTTTGAGGGGAGTTAGATGATGTACTTCCATCCTCTCTTGAGGTGCTGTCAAACTGAGCTTTGCTTCTTACTGCCCCAGTACATCTTGTAATGATGCTATTTCTTGGGCTAGCTCGGCCTCGATCCTTTGTGTCTCCTCATCAGCAACGTCGGGTATAATGTCTCTCATCTTCTTAGTCTTCTTCTTTCTCCCTTTCTTGATCTCCTTCTTGATTTCTTTTGTTTCCATTAGTATGGCTTGTCCTTCCTGCATTTCTTCCGTAGTAAGTGGTGGTGGTTCTGTCTATACTGCTAATTGCATTCTTTCTTCTGGTTCCGAATCTAGAAGAGGCCTCTAAGCTACATGTTTCAACACCTGTGTCATCAAGTAAGGGTTGCAAATCTTTGACTGGTGTGCCTTTAGATAATTTTCCATTTCTCTGTGGATGTAATAAGCCCAGTCATCTTCTTTTTCCTCATGTACCGTGGCTATCCTATTTAGGGCCACCCTATTGTACCTGTCTAATGGCTTTACGTGCATAATGAGTGACATTGCTCTGCATGCCTTTTCTGCTACTTCATCCTTGATGTTGTCATACTCGACTCCATTAGAGTTGTAAAAACTCTTCTTCAACATTGCATCCAGGGGCATCTTTTCGTAATTATGTGTGTATTTTAATTAGTGGTGGTAATTGCAGAGCCTCACATATCAAGTCTTCCGTGATCAAAACTTGCTCTGTGTGGTGCCATCTGCTTTAGTTACCATTCCCCTCATCGTGGCCTTATTGTATGTCTTGATGTATTCTACACACAGCTCTGTATCAATGTTTCGGGGGAGACATTGTGCCATCTGCCCCCCTAGGCCCACTTTCTCTAGCTTCTCCTTGACTTCAACATCCTCCAAAATCTATAAGCACTCAGGACCGTGGTACTATAGAGATACCTTTCCATGCGCAATGTGGAGTTTTTTGTTGCTGATGATTGTGCCATGGAACGCCTGGGCATACTGACCCAGATAGCTCAGTTTTGGGCCCCGTGTGGGTCTTCTCTTTCTGCTAACTGGGGATCACGTTGCATTGACTTGTGTCACTGCAAGAGTCTCTATGGCTTCCAAGTCAGATGTAGCTGAGGTTGACATCTGTAACATTGAGATAAAGGTAAGTCCATTGACTGGTGAGGGCATGTGCCATGCATTGTTGTTTTCTCTTCTTCTTCTTCTTCTTCTTTTTTGTGTCAAGGTTAAATTGATGGGAAGTGTGTTAGTGGTGTGAGAAATTAAAGAGTTATGAACTTAAATGGAGAAGGTGCACATCGTGATAGTACTGTGAGACGACAGGGTCCAAAACCCGTGAGGTGGGTAAACACCATGAAAGTGCAGGTTTTTAGGCTGTGAAAGGTGTTTCCATGAAATGGCCTAAAGCCGTGAATTAATTTTTTCGTGAAATGGTGTCTCCGTGAAAGTGCTGGTTTTTTGGCCGTGAAAGGTATTCCTATGAAATGGCCTAAACCCGAAAGGTTATCCCATGAAATGGCCTAAACCCGTGAAATGGTTTAAACCGTGAAAGTGCAGGTTTTTAGGCCATGAAGGGTTATCCCGTGAAATGGCCTAAACCCATGAAATGGTTTAAACCGTGAAAGTGCAGGTTTTTTAAGGCCATGAAAGGTCAACCTGTGTGAAATGGTCTAAACCCGTGTGAAAGGTTATCCCGTGAAAGTGTAGGTTTTCTACCTTGTTTTTGAAGAGTGAATTTGATTTGTGTCACCAATTTTTGTGAATGCATGATGTGATTTACCAATAGTGTGTGGGGTTTGTGAGATGATGATAATGAATGTGATTGATGACACAGGGAGCAATCATTCACGGTTATTCATTCAACCACTTTCAATCATGCAACTTATGCTCAAGAAGAAAAGAAATGAAAACACGAAAAGAAAACGGAAAGGCAAGGTACAAGCTTCCACCTCAAACCCGGATATGTTGATTTTGCAGGCAAATAGACGGAAACTGAAACCGATGAGATCCAAGCTCAAGGGTTGTGCACACGATGAAGGACGACGAATGCAAAATGCACGAAAAAGGAAAGAAAATCAATTTTATGGCACAGCCATCGGATTGGGCAGCTACCATTATGAAGAATGCCACATGTCTTTCCATGATTGGTCGAGAAAATGTGACCGTTTCACGACGTGAACCTTTGAGGACCAATTCACAGTGTGAACCTTTTAGGACCACTTCAAGACACGTGAACTATTTTGAACCAAGTGTGTGCAAGGTTGATACCCTACGTTCCTTTCATGCTCAAACACTCAATCATGCATTCAAAGATTCGAAGTGAATGATCCCCATGTTTATCTTGTATCCATTTTTTAGTAATGGATACCTTTATTTTTTAGTTCCATGGAAACTAAGGTGGTACTTTGGCACTTCTAGGCAGTTATTCTTGCAAGCGTTTTAACTCCGTGTGAGAGTGCTTGATCTTTGTTGCACCTTCTTTTTCTTCCTTTCAATAACATTTCCTAGCTCCTTAATCGTGGTGGTTACAAGTAACGGTTTTGTTATATTTAGCCCATCCTGTTGGATTGGTTTCTTCCTCCACACCAATGTTTGTGCATTCCTAGCATTTGTTTTAGTCGGGAGTTGGTTCTGAATGCCTTTACTACCCTTTTCTTTGTATTTGTAGGTATTTGAAACAATGGCCACTGGGTCGAATTTGGGCACCCATACTGTTGTATTGCCCTAGTAATAGCCTTGTGCCACTAGCAATTCCTTTCGATCCCATTACTTATGAGGGATTTATGGAGTGTTGTTTTGTTTGGAATACTGCCAGCTTACATTTGAAGACCATTTCTGTTCCTTGTCTGCTCTTTGAACTTTTTTCCTTGATTCCTTATTGACGCCCTTCTTTTCTTTGTATAACTAGTTTCCAAGTTGCCCTTAGGCACCCACTACTGAGTACCTTGTGACTTTGGTTGTTTTCTGCGTATGGATTGTGGGGTTGATGCCTTCTTTGGCACATGAGCTACTGTTACCGTGCTTGGTGTTTCCATAACCTCAATCATGGCCTGCTTTCCTATGTTTATTGAGCTCCATATAAGGGCACAAAAATGACGTTGCCCTCGTTCAGCTGTGCCGTCCTCTTCTCCCATTGGATATTATAATTATTGGCGTAAATCCAAGATCTTCCCAAGATCATTTCCTCCTCCATCGATCCTACAGGCATAACAAATACATTTCCAACCAAGGAATTATTTCTGATGGGAACATTAACACTTAGAAATCCCTCAGCTTTTGTAGTTGTCAAGTGCACACTTCGTACTTGTGCATTGGTGGCCTCAAGGTGCGATTTATCTAGAGCTACCCATGTCTCATATGAGATCAGGTTATGATGATCCCGTATCTATCAATGCAATGTTTATTGCATGACATGCTGCTGTAGAGACTTCCACCTTGAGCCATGTTCACATGCAACATCCTCTTTTGGAGTATCTGTTTGTTGGCCTTGGCCTTCCTTGCCTTAGCCTCTTCTTCAGATTGCTCTACATCATTCAATTGGCGACTAGCGAAGCAGACTGGGTAGTCCAATTTGAACTCACTAAGCTGTGCCAATACGCATCCAATAGCAAAGTTCGATGCATTGATGTGTGCACATGAAATATAAGGTTCTAATTACGTGGTCTTTGAATTGGCGTGATAGCCAGTGCTTGCTTCAATCTATCATATGCTTCTTGGCATTCTTCAGTCCATTCAAAGACAATGACTAGCTTATATAATGGCCTGAAAATTTCAGTATAAAATATTATGAAGCGACAGTAATACCCAACGTGGCCCATAAATCTTTGGACACCTTTGTAATTAGTGGGTGGGGTCAATTCCAAGATCAACCTAACCTTGTTATCATCAGTGGATATACCATTCTTAGAGACAATGTGTCCCAATATCACATTGTGTTTGACCCAAAATTGGCATTTTAAAGGATTTAAGGATATACGATATAATCGACATCGCTCAAACACCTTTCTCAAGAAAGTCAAATGGTTTGTCCATCGAGAGTGTGCACACAGATCATCAATGAATACCTCCAACCATTTTTGCAAGTAGTCTTTGAAGGCTGTGCACATTAATCATTGGAATGTTGCTGGGGCATTGGTGAGACTGAAAGGCATGTCTTTATAAGCAAACGTCCCCCACATTGTATTGAAGGTTGTCTTATGCTGGTCTTTGGGCGCTATAGACACCTAATTGTTGCCTGAAAATCCATCTAAGAAGCTATAAGCTTCTTCCCCAACTTCTCTCTCCAAAATGTGTTTCGTATAAGGCAATGGATAATGGTCCTCCCTAGTAGCTGCATTGGCCTTTTTGAGATCGACACATACCCTAAGTTTCCCATTCTTCTTTGGCACTATTACGATTGGTGATGACAACCAATCCTTATGTTCTAGATCTTGTAGATGAAATCTACAGCAATGAGTTTATCTATTTTCTCCTTTACAATTGCCACATATTTAGGATTCATATGGTATGGTTTTTGCCTAGTTGGTCTGGATTTGTCCATGATTGGGATCGTATGTTGCACCACTTTAGGTGGTACACTCTTCATCTCTTTGTAGTTCTAGACGAAACAATCCTTAAACTCTTTAAGGCGAGCAACAAGCTCATTTTCTTCAACTGGAGTCAAGTCCTTAGCAATATAAATAGGTTTGGTTTCCTCCCCTGGTTCTGCAATATCAACTTCTTTGACTTCAGTTGGGCCATCATATGATGTGGACAACCCATCTTCCTTAACTCTTTTTACTGTCAGTCGAACCACCTTTCATTTTTCAATTGTGTAGGTTTTGAAATGGTCTGGTAGTACTGAAAGCATGCTTGGTTTATCCTCATTCTCACTTTTTATTTTAGCCATAACTTTCCTAGCCTCTCGCTTAGCTTCTACCAAAGTTTTGTTTCGTTTTTAGCGCCCAGCTTTCATAAGCTTAGGTGTGTTTGGTTCTTGAAGGATGAATTCCTCCCTATGTTTCCCTTCCAAGGATATCTTACTCAATTCCTCAACCCAATCCTTAGAAAACTTGTCGTGTACCTTAGCAGCTTCGAGGTATCTCAACCACTGGGCATCCGTGGGTTTTCTTTGTAGCAGGCATTTCGTCGAGCGATATATCGTTTCGACTTTCGCCATCTTCTAAGGTGTTGGGTGCTGGTAGTACGACCTTGTGATCCAGTCCCTTCTATGCTAGAAACTTCCTCCTTTGATTCCTCATCAATGGTTTGCCAATTGACCATACACACAGAGGTAGTGGGAAGAGTCCCAGATTCCACATATTGGGTTCCTCGGGTTGCATCACATCTATGGTGGCTAGCACATGCATCCAGTTTTCACTGAAATCCGGAGGAGGAAGTGATGCATACATTTCCGTTTCCTCTTCCTCTTTGGAAATTCCCACCGTGGGCTGGCATATTTGTACAGACATGGTTCGTCACTCGGTTGTGACCGAATCATTACCAACAAACAGTTGTCCTTCCATGGGGTGTGCTCTCCATGTTCTCATATCTATCTTTAGATTTTGTGAATCCTTGCTATCATACACATGGTCTAATGCCCAATTGTGCACCAATTTGGACTCCCTCATGAAGGGTCTCCCTAATATTATGTCATATGAGTCTGGTATATGAGTCTGGTTGGCACAAAAATTCCATTACTACAAATGTATGATGGTAGCAAAACGTAAAGAGTTTGAGTCTCACATTCTCTAAAAGCCCAATGGGCCTTGAAGATGTTCCATCTGCCATTTTAACGATAAGATCTGCTCCTTTCAGATTGGGTTTTTCCCAATTTTCTCAGCTTTGTTTTGTAATAATGCTAACCCCCACCTCACCATCCACCAGGATAGCCAGTGCCTGGTATTCGTTATGATGAATTGATATCATAGCATTAGTGTCATCGCTTTTGTAATAATGCCCCAATTGATTAACCGATATCTTGAGTGACGACTCTGGTTGTTCTTTCCCTTGTGTGTTTTAAGGTTCTTTCTACTAGAGGTGTCTGAACATCCTCTATAGTGTCGACTAGCTTTAGTCCACCCTCTACCCATTCCTTTTTTATGTCTGCCCATAATGTTGGTGAGCTGCGTAGCAATTGTCCCAATGGCATTTGCACAGAAGTGGACAGTACAAGCGAGACTGCCTATGTCTTTGGGTTCTCTACCAATTGAGAGTTCCTTCCATGTGTGTGTCTCGTATTCATCCCTAGGGAATGAATGGATGGACTCATCTTGCACATCTTCCTCAAAAATTCTTGACGTCGTATTTCCTTGAGATCCTTCGTCCGTCTCTTTTGGAATTGGAGCAGGTACGTCCAATTCTCTTTCCCTTGTTGGTTCGTTTCTTTAATACATCGTATCCCTGACCCAGTTAGCCCGTAACTTGGATTTGTAAAGTTGTTGACACTCTTCTACTAGGGCCCTGGCTTCTTCAAGCTTCCTTATCTCCTCTTCTGCATTTGGGTATTCACCGACTCCTTTAGGAGCTGATGGTCTTTCCCCTTGAATTTCTTGGTTAGGCTCATTTGGTCTAAGCGTTTGATCCCTCTCTTCTCTTGATTGAGTGGATCCGGTGTTGATCATATCTTCTTCAGATCAATCTTGAATCATGACTCTAATGTCACCCACCTTTTTCACCCTCCTTCTCCTGCCAGTTCTAGAAGCGGTTGCATCTGCTGGGTTCTTCCCTTTGTCCCCCAATTGGGCTTGGGCTCGTGTCAGGACATTGAGTGGTGTGATGTTTCTAGGTTGCACACTTATGGTCCAGACGGTGGCCTGATTAGAAGTGGAAGTCAAACCACTTGCATGGTATGGACAGTCTTTGATCAAATGATCAATCCCACATTTAGTACAAGTAAGTACTAGCATGTCATTAGGGGGGTGCAGTCAATTGTTGAGGTTGATGTGTACGAACCACATTCTTGTTCGGACATTCAGCGATTCGATGCGGTCCACTGCAACCAAAACCCTCCTCATATTCGCGTTTATGTCCTTACTCTTCCACTATACCGTGGTTTGAAACATAGGTACTGGCGTAAGACATAAAATTCTGGTGCCATCTCCGTAGCTTCCTCATAGTATTCACCACCATTGATTTCTACTTCATGCACCATATCCATATCTTTTGATGGCTCTTTAATCAATACTTGGTTGATTTTAGCCTGTGGTGGTTGTGGTGGTAGAACAGGTGACGGCAAAGGTGAAGTGTCCTCTACCCGAAACATCCCCCTAGGTAAATAGAGGGTTTAGCTATAGCTGCACAATGATTTGCATAGGTGGTGCTGGTAAGCCTGTGGTGGTAGAATAGGTGGCGGCAGAGGTGAAGTGTCATGTACCCGAAACATCCCCCTAGGTAAATAGGAAGGGTTTAGTTGTCCTATAGCTGCAATGATTTGCATAGGTGGTGCTGTGGGTAAGACTAGTGAAGCTCTAGGTGCCGGCAACTGTGCTACGGTTTGGAACCTTAGATATCTACACATGGAGGTGTCATGATTCTCTAATTTTACACAGTGTGCACAATAGAGTAATGACCTTGCTCTTAACTGTGGGCATTCAGTGGTGGCGTGATTCAATCTGCACATAGAACACCACACGAATTCTCTACGAGGGTAAAGATGGGTATGCCCTTGCCCAGATGCTTCTCTTCCATCCTTTACCTTCAATTTTTCTAGTATTGCATTACTAAGTTCATCCACAGTCATGTTCACGACTTGCTTGCTCCAAGTTCCAATGTCTTGGTGACTCGAAACTCACAAAGTCGTTGCTATCAAAGATATTTTGACATCTTCTAGTTGTGGCAATTCCAGCATATTGTCTTCATATTCAATTTCCAACTTACAACATGCATCCAAAGTAGCCAGTCGGGCTAATACTAGATAATCATGCATCTTGTGGTCTCGGACTCCTCTTCAGAAGCAAGGCAATAACTGATCAGTTACCTCTCCCGTAGTTTGTAGCTTGAATTCAAGTGCTTTAGCTGAGACACATAGTCTCGCATATCGACTCCATTTCTTTTTGTTTGATGTTCTGAAGCTGTGCCACAGGACTCCATATGTCGCCACTTTTGGAAAATCTTAGCACAAACACATTCATGAGCTGCGTGAAATTAATCTTATCTTTGGGTTTGAGGGTTTGGAACCATTGATGCGCTTTTCCTTCTAGGGTCAGTGAGAAAGCATGAATCATGGTTACATCACTTACTGGCCCTTAGGTTTCGCATGTGGACTCAAAGATCTCTACATGTTGAATCGGATCCCCATCCCCAGAGAATTTTTGTATGAGCTTTGAAATGATGTGTGGCTTCATTTGGGAGGATCTGGATTCTAGAGCAGCGCCTTGAGACCGTTCCTCGGTCCATTTTTGCAGCCATATTCAACAAATCCGTCCTTGTGGCTGCATTAAGATCTATGGTTGAATCCACCCTTGGTCTTTGAGGGGCTACTCCCCCCTACCTAGACCTCGTCCTCTTCCAACATTGGCTCTTCTAAGAATTTCTGGTCTATAGGACGATTTGGCCACTTCATTGACTAGCAAGGTCAATCAACCAGATCCATGCCCGAATTCAGAAAACAACTCTTACTCCTTGTTCCAATATCTTCCTCAACGCACGCGTGGGTATCGTCGGTGACCCAGAGCCCGATCACCGTATGGTCAGCATCCTTTAGGATCCTTCACAGGTGACCTAGCGCTTCACTCATAGGCTGCTTCCTTGTTGGTCCCTCATCCACCGTACCGAAAACTCACCATTTTAATCGAACCGAGGCTGGTCAAAAGACCTTGGCCGGCCTTGCTACGCGAGATGTCCTCCATTGACTATCACCATCAGTTCTGTTGCAACTTTATTAGACTAGGTCTCCACAACCTCATTCACAAGACGTCAAAATGCTTCCCCAACATTCTTGACATAAAATAGCCATTTAAAAACAGGTCATAAATATAGTTTCTATAAGGAACTCTCGTCTTTCCACATTGTTCCACATCAATTCTCATTTATTTCATGTGTATTCCCATTCTCATCACATCATTTTCCATTTCATCACATCTTTTCTTATTTATCCGCATCAAATCTCATCCACTCGCATCTACCCATATCCACTCATATCTACCCATATCCACATCTCATCACATCACATTCATTCACATCTCATCCATTCAGACCACATCACATCTCATTCATTTTATCTCACATCTCATTCATTCACATCTATCCTGATTCACATCCCATCACATCACATTCATTCATATCCATTATATTCACATTCATTCATATCCATCACATTCACATTCATTCACATCTCATCCATTCAGACCACATCACATCTCATTCATTTTACCTCACATCTCATTCATTCACATCTATCTTGATTTCACATCCCATCAAATCACATTCATTCATATCCATTATATTCACATTCATTCATATCCATCACATTCACATTCATTCACATTCATTCATATCCATCACATTCATTCATATCCATCACATTCACATTCATTCACATTCATTCATATTCATCACATTCACATTCATTCATATCCATCACATTCACATCCACATATATTTATGACACATCACATCTCTTTCCATCACATCACATTCTTTCACATACACATCTATATCCATTCTTTCACATTTTCATTCACATCAATTCTTTTACATATACATTCACATACATTCTTCACTTATACATTTACATCCATTTTCATCACATATCATCCACTCATATCCCATATCATTCATCTATCTGATTCACATCACATCTTATCACATCTACTCATCTAACATCTCATCACCTCTATTCACATCACAACCACCCATCTATCTGATTCACATCACATCTATTCATATCTCATCACATCTATTCACCTCGCATCTCATCACCTCTATTCACATCACATCCATCCATTCACATCTATCTGATTCACAACACATCTCATCACATCTATTCACATCTCATCACATCTATTCACCTCACATCTCATCACCTCTATTCACATCACATCCATCTATTCACATCTATCTGATTCACATCGCATCTATTCACCTCACATCTATCTGATTCACGTCACATCTATTCACCTCACATCTCATCACATCTCATCACCTCACATCTCATCACTTCTATTCACATCACATCTATCCATTCACATCTATCTAATTCACATCACATCCATCCATTCACCTCTATTCACATCACATCCATCCATTCACATCTATCTGATTCACATCACATCTCGTCACATCTATTCACCTCACATCACATCTCATCACCTCTATTCACATCACATCCATCCATCCATTCACATCTATCAGATTCACATCACATCTATTCACCTCACATCTCATCACCTCTATTCACATCACATCCATCCATTCACATCTATCTGATTCACATCACATCACATCTCATCACATCTATTCACCTCACAACCACCCATCCATTCATTCACACTTATCTGATTCTCATCACATCTCGTTACATCTATTCATAGAATTTAAGAGAATTCTAATTTTTGATATAAATATTCTTTACACATCTATTTATGTAAATCAACTTCAGTGGGGGATAACACTTTTATAAAAATCCTTTTATGCATAAATTCAATTTTAAGGAAAATAACACTTTTGAAATAAAAATAAATCCTTTATGCATCTTTCTAGGCATAAAATCAATTTTAATGAGAATAACACTTTTGAAAGAGAAATAAATCCTTTATGCATCTTTCAATGCATAAAATCAATTTTAATGAGAACAACACTTTTGAAAGAGAAATAAATCCTTTATGCATCTTTCTATGCATAAAATCAATTTTAATGAGAATAACACTTTTGAAAGAGAAATAAATCCTTTATGCATCTTTCTATGCATAAAATAAATTTTAATGAGAATAACACTTTTGAAATAAAAATAAATCTTTTATGCATCTTTCTATGCATAAAACCAATTTTAATGAAAACAATACTTTTATAATAAAATTTTTCATTATGCATCTTTCTATGCATAGAAATTAAATTCAATAAAAACAACACTTTTATAATAAAAAATTCCATTATGCATCTTTCCATGCATATAAATTAAATTCAATGAAAATAACACTTTAATAATAAAAAATTTCCAATATGCATCTTTCTATGCATAAAATTTAAATTCAATGAAAACAACACTTTTATAATAAAAAGATTTCCAGTATGCATCTTTCTATGCATAGAAATTAATTTCAATAATTAATATCAATGATATCCATGCATATTCATAGGTGAATATGTACATGGAGTAAATAAAAATATTTCTTTTAAAATGCACAAACAGGAATCTTACAAGTCGCCTCCGTATGCCTTTGTAGAATTAAGAGCTCCATGTCTTGTAAGAACGTGGGATGATTGATCATCTGCTCGATGTCGGTATACAAGCGGTCTTCCACTTCACCTGTTCCTCTTGGTACATTATCCCCTTCATCCAGGGTTACAAACCCTTCCTTCGCTCTTTGCTCTTTGCTCTTCACATTGATGGGCTTTAAGTTTGGAATTTCTCCCTCACTCCCTCCTGACCATGACTATTTCCGGCTCTTTGCCACGTGATTGAAGTAAGTTCACACTCCCCATTTCCTTTTGTTCGGCCCTAGCCCTTCAAGTATCGAGCTCTTGTTTCCTTAAGCTCAATTCTCATAGAGCTGCCATTCTACTTCAATCCTTTTCAGATCTAATTCTACTTCCTCTGAGATTGGGAAAGAATACTTGACCTGTCCTGGCTGCGCTTTCCATGTCTCTTCTCATTCAGGGGTGCCAGTCTTTGACATCCTAGAATTTGAAGGTTGGATAGATAATTCTTTCCTTGGACCAAGTCGAGCACTGGTTGACGGACCTGTGCCCGCAGATTACGCCTCTTCATCGTTTTGCTGGTTTGGAGACCAAAAATCCCCAGGGCTATATCAATGATACCGCTGGATTTGGTAGGGGAGGGTGGTTTCTTCTCTTCCTCCCCAAACCTAAAGTATCGCAACCCTTCTTCCATGGATTCTTCACTACTAGCCTCGCGGATGGTTTGATTCCTTAAGACACTCAATTGAGTGCTTTTTACTGAGTGGCCTGAACTAACACTCTTTTGATAGGAAGATCCTGGGTGATTTGATGCACTATCGTCAGAAGTGAGGTCGTTCTCCGATGAGCTTTCCAGACCTCAAGTGCATGTGAATATGATTTGATAAGCTATTTTTCTATCCTAATTAAATTCTGGTAAGATACTCGACTTGTTTTCTGAGGCCGTGAGATTGTAGACAACAGTTCACGGCATGAAAAGTCAGAAAACCATTCACATCGTGAACAATTTTCTACACTTTCACGTGTTCAAAAATTTTTCTTCGGACTCAAAAATCCATGTTACCCTGTTATAATTTTTATTGGTCTCAAGAACTTCCTTAACCTTAATCTGACAATACCAAGTTCATGAGCTAGATCTGGTTAAGGCATGAAACTACAGAAATAGTTCATGTCGTGAAAGGAAATCGGTTCACACTGTGAAATGAAATCGGTTCACGTCGTGAAATGCTCTAAATCATTCACGTCGTGAAATATAAATCGTTCACGTCGTGAAACGTTTTCTGCTAGTTCATGGTTAAATTGTTCACGTTGTGAAACATTTTCTACTAGTTCACGGTTCTTAATTTTTTCAGACCCGTGGTGTCAGAGGTGTCAGGAGATAAGGCTACCTATGTTTAGCAAGGTAATTCTGTGAATTGCGGTGCTAATTGCGGCGATGATGTCGGGAGCGTTTCATGCCATGAGATTGCCGAGAGTAGTTAATGTTATGAACTGGTCTCCTGCAGTTTCACATGGAGAATTCCCACGTCGACTGAGATGAGTTTGGGTGTAAAATACCTATCCAGATGCTTCCAAAATGATTGTGCCACGCATAAAGAATGTAATATGAGTTTAAGACACAACCAATGGCTCCTTATTTTTACAATTTTTGTAAGTTTTTGCAAGGAAAGAAAAAGAGAATATCACCTTACTCATTCACCTTAACGATTCTGGTGATACAAACATCAAAACTGACTAGAAAAAACAGTGGAGCTTTCTTCCAAGGCCACTACACAACTACACAACAAAAACAACCAATTTCTCATAACTTTTTACTTCCACTCAAATCTTATCCGTTAATTCCATATACAATGCACTACCAGAATGCAAAGGCAATGATGAAACTTATGTAATAGGAGCTGAAACTCAAAGAGGATGGAAGAAACAAAGGTGTTTCCTCAGGGCAGCGATGCCACACCACAAGAAGGAACTTAATGCATTCACCTTTGGAAAGAGAAATAGAACACAGCTGTCGTAGGGCACCTACCAATGCTTCGAACTTGTGTCCCTTAAGGTCTCCAAGCCCACTTGAGAAGCTCCACCACCTCCACGCTGTCACCGTAAAGTCGCTCACACCACCACACAAAGGCAATAACTCTCTCTCACTTCTCCATACAAGCATACAACATACAAGTATCAAGAAGGCACATGTGCTAGAATGCTCTCTCTCAATCTCTCTCTCAAGACAAAAGCAAGAACTCTCATAGCATAAAGGGAGATTGTGTCCATTCATTATGAGAAAATGTCTTATATACAATTGGCCCTTATTTACACTTGGACGCCCAAAACTTACTTAACTAAGGCCTTGGGTTGCCAATATCTCATAATGTACAACTTTTATAGTGCCTTTTGCATGACACTTATTAATTTCCTCAAATGGAGGAGCATATTTGTTAATCCAAAATGGGATTAACAAATGTAGATCATGAGCAAATTAATGAGGAGACTATAATAGGGGAGAACGAGCCCCAACTTCATGAGAAGGGATCTGCAATGAAGAAAAGAGTAAGTAGAAAATGTTATGATTTATGTTTCCATGCTATGGTCTCCTACAACTAGTTATTGAAGTATTTGTACTTGTATGTAGCTTCATCTTCTTGTAGAGAGCGTCGTACAAAAAAAAAACTTAGACTTTGCAAGTAAAAGTGGAAAGATTACAAGGTCAACAGTTATGAATACTTGATTTATAAAGTATTAGTAAGGCTTGTTACTTTATCGCATTCATGATTTGATTCTGTGTCTTGAAGCAGGTGTGCAATTGTGTACATACATATATGTGCTTATTGCAGGAGACTTGTCTATACTAGTAGCAGATAGAGAATATGACATGTAAGAATTGCATGTTTGCACACCAATTATTGTCTTGATAATAATACATGTAAGTTATCAAATGAATGTGTCTTTTAGGATATATGACTTCTTGGACAAGGTGGATGCAAAGGACCTATCATACAATGGCTCACCTAGTCGAGAGGTAGTGAACCTAGTATGGGCTAACTTTCCGATAGGTTTGCAAGTCGAGCTATTGGATTCAAATGACGTTATGGAATGGAATGTCTTTAATTGTGATCTCTAAGTTTCAGATAAGAATAATGTTTACATGGAATGTCTTCAATCACTACTCTATTTATGTAGAGTCATCATTAAGAGGGTTGTTTTCCTATAGGTTTCGAAGTTCACGGCTAACTACACTCCTGGTGAGGGATGGTACATTACATGTAGCTTGACAGACCAATTCCTTCTTATATATTACCATCCCTAGGATTTGATTTACATCATCGGACATATATGTTGATGGTGGACCGAGGATATGTGCTTGAGGATGGGGAACAGGTAACATGGAAACTCCCATTATTACTTTCTTTCCTATTAACTATGTGTTGTAGAATTTTGTTGATGGATATGTGTTCCAAGTGAGAAGCTTGCTCCTGGCTCTCTTTTGGCAAGAGGGATACCCAGTCCCAAATATGAATTGAGAAGCTAGAGAAGAGATAGACAAACAATTATTTTCAGCTTAAAGTAGTGTTTTGAGAGAGTCATCGTGGAACGACACAACGCATGCTTCAACGTAGATCTTATGTTTGGTGAGGTTCTGAGAGATCCGAGAACATACATAGGTGAGCGGATTCCACTATAGTGTTTTTATAACCTTAACATCATTATCGTGATCTTGATATGTAGCATGTGAGAGATATGAATATTGTATTTTGCTATGCTAGGTGGTTTACTGCGCACCTTCACTGAGCCACAGGATTCAGTGCGATCAATGTCTTTGCAGGTTGTGGAGGAATGGGATGGGCATCAAGGGATTTATTGCGCCACTGTCTCTGCATTGAGAAGGATGCTAACGAAGTCCATACGCAGCTCTTAGACCTTCCTTTGTGAGCCAAATTATTGGCATTATGCTAGCCACACTATAATTTCTTTGTCTATAGTATATGTGTTGATCTTTGTGTTGGATTCAACTAGGGTTTTCCATTGGATAAATGTGCTGATTTGCTATCTTTGTTGCTGAAATATATATTTCAAGGATCTACAGTTTCTTTCTCCATTCGTGCACTCGTGTGTCAGCCTCTAGTGCTTCTGTGTCAAAGAAATGCTAAGGTGTTATCTCCGCATTGAAGAAGATGAGTACATGCCTCACACACTTCTTGGGGATGTTCCATGTGATATCCAAGGAGGTTTTACTTGGACAAGGCCTTGGGGGCTAGATACTTCACTTTTGGATAGTAATGCTTTATGGGTGTTGAGTTGTTCATCGCGGAGCAGTCAGTGCACGGCAGCAGTTGGCGTAAGCGACGAGCAGAACTGGCGATGGCGGAAGCTACAGCTCGCGCATGCTAAGAGCACGGACGCCTAGCGATGGTGCGTGAACGTGGGGCCGTGGCACAGACGCTGATGGCAAGAGTTGCAGCAACCAGACGTATGGATCAGCCCAGTTGCGGGTGCCGATGGCACAGCTGACGGCGGTCGTGGAGCCGAGGTTGCGCGCCTTGTAGTTTGTCGTGGGAGCCGCCATGGCAGCAACATATGGGACCTTGAAGCTCTTGTGGGATCTAATTAGGGACTAAGGAGTTAATTAGGGGTACTCACGCCTTAAGCAAAAAACCAGAAAACGCAATATCAATTCACCTCCGACTGCAATAGCAAATCCAAAATTGTGAGAGGTCAATTTCACGATGTTTATTTTTCCAAATCCCAACCATCGGAGTGATTTTGTGTTCCTTTTTTGCACAAATTTTCAAAAAGTTACAATTACAATTTCCTTTGAATCAAGCACCCAATGCGCACATACAAGCAATTAGAAATTTTTATGTGGTAGACCCCTTTCCTGCATATATCAAATTAAAGCTCAATTCTTGTGTACACACATGTAAATACACTAACTGCCATGCTGCGGACGCAATGGCAGGTTTTGTTTCACCCAATTTTGCCGTTTGGGGGCTTTTTCTATTTTCTTGATAGAAGAGTGTAAAATTAAACAAACATTAACAAAATTGACCAAACAAACTTGAAATTGTAAGGATTAAGAGTAACAAGAAGTTACTAGCAACATGAAAAACATGAAATTGATGAAAAAAATAACAAAAACACATGATTTTGGGGGATTTTTGTTAATTGAATCATTCGTTTCCTTGTTAGTGAAACCCACTTCAAACAAGCAAGTTATGCAAGATGCTTGTAAGAGATTGGTGTCCCACAAATGAAACCTCATGTCTCGGGAAACCTAAACTCCAACCCAAACCCAATATGCCATAAGAAACATGCAATGCATTAGTGAGGAAATTACACTTACCTCTATCTCATTTGCTTGAATCAAGCTTGAATCGGTGACTCCTCGTGGTAGCTACGTCAATAGAAGCACGCCGATGTAGCTCAACAAGGCCGCCACCACTATGCCTTAATTGTAGCCACTGCTCTCTCTCTCACTCCCTCCCTCACACACACACTCACACAAGCATTGAAGGCAAGTGATAGGCAAAGTAAACTCACACACACTCACACAAGCAATGAAGCAAGAGATAGGCAAGGTTTGAGAGAAGAATAGAGCACTATCTTTACTTGAGAGCATACAAGAGTGCATACAAGAATGAGGATTTAGAGTTATACTTTGACTTTTATACTTGGCTCATAGTGTTCACACTTGGCTAGTCAGTATTAAAAATGAGGTCTTAGTGAATCCAAGACTGCCTACACACCTTGTCCTAGCGAGTAACTCTAACTGAAATGGAAAAATCGTGGACTTCGAAAAGCTTGCTGAACATAAAAATACAAATGCAAGAAAGAAAAACCAGAGTGGGTCCCAACTGCCCCCCCCAAGCGTGTGCCAAAAGCATCCCGCTTGAGTATTTATACATTTTATTACTTCGAAAATAAGTTACATGGCTATTTTAGCCCTTGCTTGCTCTACAAGCTTTTCTTTTACAAAAATTGGATAGTGAAATTTCTTAAAAATCCTTGCTTACTCCATAAGCTTTCTTTTACAAAAACAAAATATTCTGAAAAATCCTCGCGGGGAGAGATGGGGGTCACTCATAAATATGTAAGCATAGCACGTGGGTTCAATAGAAGGGATTTTTTAAATCCCCTTTTTTACACATTTTGTACATAAATAAGGGTACCATTTAAAGGGGGTATTCACAGGTTAAATAGAAAAAGGGTATATTTTATTCATAAAAAAACCACAGATATGGGGTTTTTAAAATAGGCCTTGAACACACATGATACAGAGGGTTTACCTACAGTGAACCCCCTGAGGAAAAATCTCACTCTCGTGATAGTCCTCCCAGTTGAGAATACTTAGTTGTAACTATCAGCGCACACGTGTGATTAAACACATTAATCATTTCCACATTGGATTCACTCAAAATGTCTTTACAGAGGTCGCACGTGTCTTAGAGTTGATCAGATTCACTCAAAAATCAAACATTAGATTCACTCATAATGTCTTTCTACGTATTCACAAAGTTGATCAAACTCACACCACACATCTCACACATGTCACAAACTGGTTAGAATCACTCACAACCACACTTGGATCACCCTCTCAAGAATTAATCTGAAGAGTTGATTGGATTCACTCACAATCAAACTCACACATTCCTTACACGCCACGCCTCACATGTGTTACATACATAAAAAAGAGAAATTGTATCAATGACTTTTATGCGTAATAAATTCTAGTGTCCCATACCACCATAGATTATCCCACACAAATCTAGAGAAAAGTATGCATTGGAATACTTCACACAGGATTAATATCATGTCCCATACCATAATTCTAATAAATAGTGAAAAATTCATAAAGTATAGTTCAAGATGGAAGGGCCAGTTCCTCCAAGAATTTTTACTTTTCATGCATAAAAACTCTCCTTGAAATTTACAAAAGGTCTTAAATAAAATTTATTGTAAAGATAATCAAATGAAATGAATATGTTACATCACAAACTTTAATTTCGAACAAGACTAATAGGTTTTGAAACGGTTTAACTAAACAAGTCTAAATCTATCCAATTAGCTTAATGTTAGACGAGATGATGATGAAAAGATTAATTTTCACTTGCAGTAAAAATATATTTGAATCATAATTATAAAATAAAACTTGATGATGTAAAATAGAATGCAGAAGTAAGAAGGTCTTACCTTAATGTATTGTTGAATAAAAAATAAAAAAGTAAAGAAAAATAGAGAATTTAAAACATTTTGCAAATAGCTAAAAATATAATCATTCGGTGAAGATAAGGACTTATCGTACGTAAGTCGAGCTGATAATTGTCAGAAGCTCAACGCGGCTCCATGATAGAAATAATCAGAATAACCTGCACACCATGCTTACACCACACATAACAACATGTCTACCCTCATACATAAACTCAAGACTATTGTCTTCATGATTACAACATAAACTGCTTAAGAAATAATCACACAGCCTAGAATAACGTTGGCCTTGAGCTAGGTGCATAATCGAAAAATTTACCCCAATTGTTGTGAATCCATGCATATCCATTGGCACATCTTAGTTATTAAATCCAAATTCTAAACGATTTTGGTCATGAGAGTATAACAATAATCGCTTTTTTTAAATATAATTATTTCTTTCTTTCTCTTTTGTTTTTCGTCTTCTTTCTTCCGTCTCTTCTTCTTCTTTTCCTTCTCTCTTCTTTTCCTTATGTCTAGATCCTCCTCTTCTTCTCTTTCTTCTCTCTCCCCTCTTCTTTTGCTTCTTCTTCTTTTCCTTCTCTCTTCTCTTCTTCTTCTTCTTCTCATTCTTCTTCTTCTTCTTCTTCTCTCTCCTCTTTTCCTTCTTTTTCTTCTTCTTCTTCTTCTTCTTCCTCTTCTTTTTCTTCTCCTTCTTCTCCTACTCTTTCCTCCTTCTCCTCCTCTCTCCTCCTTCTCCTCCTCCTCCTCCTCCTTCTCCTCCTTCTTCTTATTCTTCTTTTTCTTCTTCTCCTCCTCCCACAGCTCACCAAATGCTGCCATGCAGTGATCGTTTTATCCCACATATATTATTTTCACGGCATGGCAGTTGGGTATAAAGGAGAAAATTCTTTGCTCTATGTTCTTGTCTCCTAGGAGACATTTGCGCAGTGCATCACTCCTCTTGTCATTGTGTTGTACCGTCACCACATATCAAGTCCATGGTCGTGTTTTGTGTCGGCCCAGCCTTGTATAGCCAGTGGGCCAATTTGTGGGGCTGATGGTGCTACGATGCCATTGGTTTTGTCCGCCGACTGTAGGGACTGTGCGGGTGTTGAAATCGATGTTGCTCACTTTGACGCGCATGTGCCTCTGCCTCGACGGTGTGATGTTTGCTGGCAGATCCTCGAGGTTCGTGCCACCGCGTTAATACCTGCACAATTTCTATGTATACCTTCGCACATAGGACCCTTGGTCCCGGGCCATTTGAGTGTTCTAACAAACACACACCTTTTTAACTGAGCGTACCCTGGGCTTTGATACCACTGAAACGGGACAACCGTGGACCTCAAAAAGCATGCCAGACATAAAAATACAAACGCGAGAGAGAAAAACCAGATTGACTCCTAACTTCCCCTCGAGCATGTGCGAAAAGCATCTCTGCTTAAGTATTTATATATTTTATTACTTCAAAAATAGGTTACATGGCTATTTTAGCCCTTGCTTGCTTCACAAGCTTTTCTTTTACAAAAATTGGATAATCCTTGCTTGCTCCACAAGGTTTCTTTTACAAAAGTAAAATATTCTAAAAAATCTCTCTAACCTTATTATCTCATGGCACGACTTTCATCTACAAACAGCGATCGCACATGTAAAATAATCCATTATAAGAGAAATATGAATTCTCTAGTGCCTACGCCAATGAATGTGAAAAATATGTGGTGACCGCAGTGTCATAGAAGTCTTCGACGACACTTAACACACTCTATGGTCTAACTGAAACAATCCTTATGTGAGAAAATGTGTATGATTCCACCAAGTTTTCTCAGCCTTCCACCTAACCACTAGACTTATGGAGTTAATGTGAAATCACACACCCATAATTGAAATTGTCATTTAACTGTGTGCGTGCGTGCGTGCGTGTGCGTGTGTGTGTGTGTGTGTGTGTGTGTGTGTGTGTGTGTGTGTGTGTGTGTGAGAGAGAGAGAGAGAGAGAGAGAGAGAGAGAGTTTCCTCATTATTAAAAGAAAGTAAAAAGTCTTGATTGTCTTCAAATTCTTTTGATGCCAAACTAAAGAAAGTAAGAAGCCTTGTTTTTCTTCATAACCTTTTAATACCAAATTAAAATATTTTGCCCTTAATGCCATACAATTTGTACACATGCCATATAGAATATTTTTCCCTTGATGCCATGTAAAGAATCCAATCCAAAAATCTTCTTTTTAGAGATAGACACAAATCTAATAATAATGTATAATAGCCTTATAAAAATTTCTAAATCCAAAAATCGTCTTTTTAGAGATATTCACAAATCTAATAATAATGTATGATAGCCTTACATATACTGTCATCTTTTGTGTCAAGGGAGATATTAGAAGCTCAAAAGGAAAAAGGTGTTGAGATTATTCTTCACATATAAAAAGATTTGATAAGGCCATACATATCAAGTTTTAATATGTAATACTATTATTATTATTGGTATCTATAAGAGTTTCTCATATTAGATCAAGTTGCAATATCACATGCATTAGAATTCATGGTGCA
Source organism: Cibotium barometz (assembly GCF_041138505.1). Classification (NCBI taxonomy): domain Eukaryota; kingdom Viridiplantae; phylum Streptophyta; class Polypodiopsida; order Cyatheales; family Cibotiaceae; genus Cibotium; species Cibotium barometz. The sequence goes on from NC_141084.1 coordinate 40,562,088, forward strand.
CACTTGTAGTGCCTAATGTAAGTCCATATTGTGGGAGGACACGTAATTTAATATTTGAGATGAAAAACATGATCATGAAACACGTTTAATGTACACATGTGGAAAGTTTATTCTTCATATGTGAAAAGTTCCATTATAGTAGGTGTTTTGAAGTTTAATATGCCATTCTTGAAATTCATGTTATGCTTGTAAGCATTTCTCAACCCTTTTGATGCCAAATAAAAAGAAAGTAAAAGACCTTGATTTCTTCATTCGAAACTAAATATGTTTCCCTTTATGCCATGAAATTTTGTATGTGTGGTTTATAAAATTTTCCAATCTAAAAATTATCTCTAATAATAATGTATAATAGCTTTACATATATTGTCATCTTTTGTGTCAAGGGAAGTATTAAAAGCTCAAAAAGGAAAAAGTGCTTAGGATTATTCTTCACATAAAAAGATTTGATTAGGCCATACATGCCAAGTTTTAATATACAATGCTATTTCTGTTTTGTATTTTTAAGAGTTTCTCATATTAGATTGAGTTTGCAATAGCACATGCATTGAAATTTATCGTGGTGCACATGTAGTGGCCTAACTTAAGTCCATATTGTGTTGATATATGTGGGAGGACAAGTCTTTGAAATGAAAAACATGATCTTGCAACACGTTTAATGTACACATGGAAAGTTTATTCTTCATATGTGAACAAATCCATTAGAGTAGGTGTTTTGAAGTTTAATATGCCATCCTTGAAATTCATGCTATGCTGGTAGAGTTTCTCAACCCCAATCTACACAATACATTTTTTTTGCACTAGAGCTCATCACGGTGCACATGATGTAAATTAAGAATATTAGTTTGTTTAAATACATTAGAGTTGTGTTCAAACTTGATCTTCAAAAGTCAAAGAGGAGGGAGAGTACATTTTCTCAAATTACACTTGGGGTGCTAAAAATCTATTGATATTATTTTGTGTACATAACACTTTATGCTTAGACATTAGCCATGCAACAGATTAAAGTAGGGCAGTTAGTAGAGATCATCATCATTAGTGTACTTAAAGTTGCAAAGCAATATAAAAATACAAGTACCAAGGAAGGAAGAAAAAGATTTTGAAAGTTTAAAGAGTTGCAATATTCTACATTTTAAGGAACATGCAACACTAGAGGAAGGTTGAATATTGAAGTGATCGTCTTGAGTGCCAGTTAGCTTTCTTTGAAACAAAAGTGTTTGCTTCCTTGGACGTGGGAAAAGTTTGCCACAAGCTCTTCCATACAACTCAAGCAAAGTTATGGAATGTGAAGACATATCTACTAAAAATATTGCATGCCTCATCACAAGTGGTTGATTTGTGTGCTCTAAAGTAAGCACATTTTCCCACCCACATGATGAAGAGTCTTTCCCGTCTCACTCTCACCGATGCTTTGCTTATGGATTGTTTTGTCTATTATTAAAACATACAAATAATGAAAAGACTTTTGTCATAACATCTTGGCAAAAGTTCTTGAAAGCATGGTGTAACATGAGTTTGAATAATGTTAAGCTCAATTTAGAGATTGACATTGTCTCCAGATGTTGCATTTACTCTCTCTCTCTCTCTCTCACACACACACAAACACACAGTGTACTCTCTCTCTCTCTCTCTCTCTCTCTCTCTCTCACACACACACACACACACACACATAGTGTACTCTCTCTCTCTCTCTCTCTCACACACACACACACACAAAGAATAGTGCATGCACATCGATGAAGCTTTTCACATCTAACTCCTAATTGAAAACTCTAAGAAGCCTCGTTCCTTGCAGTTCGATGCTGGATCATGTATGTAGTCCACTGACTTGGCTATGACATCAAGAGACTCCTCTCTCTCTCTCTCTCTCTCTCTCTCTCTCTCTCTCTCTTTGATATCCCTTTACAGGGGCCACTTCACTAGTTTCTGACCACTACTATATCGAAGTTAGGGGCTCTCATCACCCGCATGTTACGCTTTCGAGAGAACCACGCTGCATAGATCGTTCTTTCACCGTAGCTACCCTTTCCTACCATGGGGGAGGAGACTTATTGTATATCTGGAAAGGTCCCATGGGTCATAATTTGGCCTTCCGTGGAGGATAATAAACTACTCTACTCTGCTCTACTTACTCTCTCTCTTTTTCAATACACACAATGAAAAGCCAATAAATTCTGTCAAGAGTTAGAAGCCAATTGATATTCAATCTTGCGCAAAATCGCACTTTGTAAGTAATAATCAAGCTACAAGACCTTAAGCATTTGACAATTCACGGTCAAGGTTAGAACTTGTGTGTGTGTGTGTGTTTTGGGGGTGAACTTAAAAATTGAGGGTTTGGCGGAGCGAAGTGAATCGTGTATGTACGCAAGATAGGCGAGCTGTTTTGCTTGGGAGAAGAATAAGGGGTTGGAACATGGCGATGCGGTTGGTTGAGAGGTTCGAGGGATCATAATGATGAGTATTATTGGTGGGTACGCAAGGGGTTTATGTTGATATGGTCATTGTTATTAAGGCTTAATGATGGGTTTATGTTCTGGTGGATAATATTAGACCAAGATTTGAAAGGGTTTAGGGTTTACAGTAAGGGGTGGCGAGGGTGAGAATCGGGTCCAAAAAAGTTACGACAAAGGCACTGTCCAGAAATCGTCGAGTCAGAGAAGTTCCGTCTCGAAATTCGTTTAGAAAATTGAGGGAATGCTTTAAAAAATGGACGGAATCAGGACTTCACATGCAGGCCAACTCTTCCGTCGCTCTTCCCAAGGTTCCGTCACTGAGGACTTCCCACCACCGTTTGGTCCATATCCCGCACCTGGCTTAAACATTAATATTTCTGTCTGCCTATCTCAAAAATCATGGCACTGTGTCTTCCTCGTAGTTTGGCCGCGGAGAGTTAGAATAATAATAACAAGCTGCGAAGGTTTATGTAATTAATCTAAACTGTAAGCTAGCTGCTAGTAGGCGCTTGGTGGTGGTAGTGTAGGATGATACAGGATGAGATAGAAACACTATAAGGTGCGCGGCCAATACGTTTGAAATTCTGTGAGTGTGAGCTGTGTCCGCAGTTAGCTATGCTTAGTGCCGCTGCTTTTTGACCGTAGATTGGGGTGACGGGAATCCGTCGGAGCTGTAGTCCGGCAGAAGAAGTTGGTGTGCTTGCTGTCGTCTGTTTCTTGAGGGAACTACAGTCCGACTAGTAGAAGGGAGTACGTGGTCGATGCAGGACTGAAGCTCATCCTAACACCGACGAAATCTTTCTACGTCCATGCAAATGGCGGATCTGAGCCTTCCGGCTGGCATCGTACGGCTCCTGCTGGTGCTAATCGCTGTTTCACCGAAGGTAGAGGCCATTTCCTCCGACGGCGCCGCCCTCCTCGAACTCAAGGCCGGCATGGAGGATCCGTTTGGCCACCTGTCAGACTGGCTGGCCAGTGATGCCTTCCCCTGCACTTGGACTGGCGTCACGTGCAACACCTCCGGCACGGTCACGGGGCTGGACCTCTCGCAACAAAACCTCTCCGGCGCCCTCTCCAACGCCGCCCTCCGTCGCCTGCCCGCTCTCTCCGCCTTCAATGCCTGCTGCAATTCCCTCACGGGGGAGCTTCCCTCAGCCCTTATGACAGAAATGCCTGGTCTCACACTGCTAGACGTCAGCCGCAACTACTTCGTGGGCGGATTTCCGGGTGTCGGCGCTGCCTCTTTGCCCTCTCTGCTATTCTTCTCCGCCTTCAGCAACAATTTCACAGGCCCCATTCCGGCAGGTTTCGCCGAGCTTCCCAAGCTTCAACACCTCGACTTGGGCGGCAGCTTCTTCGACGGAACCATCCCTCCGTCGCTCGGAAACCTTTCTTCGCTCAAGTACCTTGGCCTCTCCGGCAACCTTCTTGTCGGAAACATCCCGCCAGAGCTGGGCTCGCTCTCTCAGCTCGAGCATCTCGTCATCGGCTACAACAAATACAACGGCAGTATTCCGCCGGAGCTCGGCAAGCTCGACAATCTACAGTACATGGATCTCTGCTGCACGAATATTTCCGGCGCCATTCCGGCAGAGCTCGGCCAGCTGAAATCACTCAATACTCTCTTCCTCTACAGGAACGGTCTCACAGGAGAGATTCCGCCGGAGTTGGGCGGCATGGCATCCCTCATGTCGTTAGATTTGTCCGTCAACAATCTCTCCGGCAGCGTTCCGGAAGAGCTCGGCCAGCTGCAGAACCTCACCTTACTCAGCTTGATGTACAACGGTCTAAATGGCTCCCTTCCTGCCGGAATCGGAGATCTGCCCAATCTACTGACTCTATTGATCTGGAACAATTCTTTTTCCGGCAGCCTGCCAGAGAAACTTGGCCATGTCTCCCCTTTGCAATGGCTGGATGTGTCTTCAAACTTCTTTGAAGGCCCCATCCCTCCTGACCTCTGCCTGCACTCCAACCTTACCAAGCTCATCATGTTCTCCAACCGCTTCTCCGGCCCCATCCCAGAAAGCCTCGCAAGCTGCCAATCGCTTCTCCGTGTCCGTGTTCAAGACAACCAACTCACAGGACACATCCCAGCCGGGTTCGGGTCCCTCCCCAAGCTGACAAGGCTAGAGTTTCAGAACAACCAGCTCTCCGGCGACATCCCGCCTGACATCAGCAACTCCTCCAAGCTGAATTACTTTGATATCTCCTTCAACCAGATTACCGGTGGGCTACCTATGGATGTATGGCAGCTTCCCAACATTCAGAGCTTGCTGGCAATCAGGAACAACCTCACAGGAACCATCCCCTCTGACTTCAATGCTGCATGTGCCTCTCTCACAGTTCTCTCTCTGTCTCAAAATTTTCTCACAGGAGACATACCTGCAAGTATGAGCAGCTGTCAGAAGCTGATCACTATTCAACTACAACAGAATCAGCTCTCAGGAAGCATCCCTCCTGAGCTTGCAAGTATGCCGAACTTGGAAGTTCTTGACCTTTCTCAAAACCATCTAAGTGGTGAAATCCCTTACCAGTTTCAGAATCTGACTACTCTAGAATCCTTTAATGTCTCTTACAATAACCTCTCAGGTCCAGTGCCTCTGGAAGGGATGTTCAAAACAGCCAGCTCGAGCTCTTTCTTGGGTAATCCCTATCTGTGCGGGGGTGTGCTACCTCGCTCATGCATTGGTCTGGGAGACAGTGGTCAGCTTTCTGAGAAGGGCAGGAGGAGGAGCCTTGGACCTATGTGGCTGGTTGGATGTGTTTTCGGCATCTCCTTGGTCATCCTTGTAGCTGGAGGCCGGTGTCTTTTCAAACAATATGGAGCCCAAATGTGCAGCAATGATACATTTGAAGACATGGATGAGTGGCCATGGAGGCTCACTGCATTCCAGAGGCTATCCTTCACAAGCAACGACATTTTGGATTCACTCAAGGATGAGAACATTGTAGGAAGGGGAGCAACAGGCACTGTTTACAAGGCGAATATGCCAAGTGGTGAGGTGGTAGCAGTGAAGAAACTATGGATGAGCCATAAAAGCAACACCAAGAATTCTAAAAACAAAGAACCTCGCGGATTTCAGATAGAAGTTGATCTTTTAGGCAGCATAAGGCATAGAAACATAGTGAGACTGTTGGGTTACTGTTCCAACAATGTCAACACTTTGCTTGTGTACGAGTACATGACCAATGGCAGCTTGGATGATGCCCTTCATGCTAAGGGCCGAGCTTACGTCCTAGCAGATTGGGTTACAAGGTACAACATAGCTGTAGGCATTGCCCAGGGCTTGTGTTACCTTCACCATGATTGCTTTCCGCAGGTAGTACATCGAGATGTGAAGTCCAACAACATTCTGCTTGACTGCAATATGGAAGCTCGGGTGGCAGACTTTGGTGTTGCAAAACTGGTGGAAACCAATGAATCCATGTCAATGATTGCGGGCTCTTACGGCTACATAGCCCCAGGTAGAGTTTTATGTGCTGTGTTGTGTTGTGAGTGGTGGTTTTTTTGGCTTTTCGAGCCAGGGTCCTACACGGCTTCAAGCATTTCATGGTTGTTTATAATGATTAGTACTTGTGTGAGGGGTATTTAAAGAAGAGAGTGGTTTGTTTAGGCAGGGGATGGTTGTCATCTTTGTTAGCATTAATAACTTTCTAGTTTGGGTGATTGTTTCAACATCTTGTGCAGAGTATGCCTACACTCTCAAGGTGGATGAGAAGACCGACATATACAGCTTCGGTGTTGTGTTGTTGGAGCTGTTGACAGGAAGGAGGCCCATTGAATCGGAGTTTGGAGATGCAGTGAACATTGTGGAGTGGGTGAGGGGCAAGGTGAGGAGCAAGACAGGCATTGTGGATGCATTGGATGTGAATGTTGGGGCCTCATGCAGTACAGTGCAAGAGGAGATGCTATTGGTGCTCAGGATTGCTTTGCTTTGCACTAGTAAATGTCCGAGGGACCGCCCTTCCATGCGGGATGTGGTGACCATGTTGGCAGAGGCCAAACCTAGAAGGAAAAGCAGCACTGTTGTGAGGGAGACGAGGAATGGATCTGGACCATTGAATTGATCAGTATATGATGGTTAATACACTTTGTAAATGTAGGCTAGCTGCTAAAAAGGGGCCTTAATGACCGTAGAGTAGATTGCATTAGTGGTTCTGGATCAATTTAACTAGCTTCTGCTCTTTAAGCATTACAGAAAAAAAGGTTGCACAAGGCACCTCTATGGAACCCCCTAATCTCTAGCTTGAGTGCTTTCTTTCATGGAGATAGATAGAGTTTTTAACATTGTAGCCAAGCCGATGGACCACATATGATCCATGTGATGACACCGAAGTGCAGAGAATGGGACTTGACCCGGTGTCGAATCGCGATGCATAAACTGCAATGCCAGAGCTCATGCCAGAGCTCCATCAGAGCAACTTTGAAGGATTAATGAGGCTCCAATTGAGCTATGTACATTAGGTATTAACATCATCAGATAAGATACATTTACTAATATAATAAGCAGAAGAAGGTTTGGGATTTAATCCGGAGGACCAACTCACATCTCAATGATCCCGATTCCCATATGTCAAGCTTTCATTTTAATGTTTTTGACGTTGAATGTTGACTCATACAATCAAAAGTTTGAAATCTAAGATTCATCTCAATATCAGCCAAACTCACATTTCCGAGGGACTTGGGAACTTGGGGCCAGTTTCGTTCAAGTCTTTGATTGAAATCACGCTCCCAAAAGTCCAGAATTTGCAGCCCCTTTGAGGCGGCTTTGCCTTGCCACACTACGCACCGTATGTTTTTTTTATTTTTTGTATGGGTTACATAACCACATCCACGTTGTTTTTCAAAAATTATATTTATTAATATTGTGCGATGCGGGCTGCGTACTTATATGAGATTAATATTGAGAAATTTTACAAGAGAAAAAAAAGTACTCACTCTCTCTCTCTCTCTCTCTCTCACACACACACACACACACATATATATAGAAAGAGAGAGATTTTACAAGAGAACAATATACTTAGACACACACACACACAAAAAAAAAAGAAAGAGAGAGATATATTTTACAAGAGAACAATATGCTTAGACACACACACAAAGAGATATATCTCACACACACACACGTGTATATATATATATATATATATATATATATATATATATATATATATAGAGAGAGAGAGAGAGAGAGAGAGAGAGAGAGAGAGAGAGAGAGAGAGAGAGAGAGAGACATCTCTCTAGTTAAGCATAATACACATATATATGTATATACGTGCACATATATTTATACATGTGCATGGATGTGCGTGTGTGTATGTATATGCATATGTGTGTGTGTGTATATGTATACATATATATACACATGTATACATAAATGTGTATGTGTGTATGTACATATACATACACAAATATACACACACACACACACATGTGTGTGTGTGTGTATTGTATGTGTGTGTGTGTGTACATACACATGTATATGTTGCAACACCTTGGTCTATTTGTTATCCTACTTGTGGCTTATTTGTAAACTTGAATGTATATGTGCATCTCAAAGGCTTGTACCAACATAAGAGCTATAGATTAGGGCTAAGAAAAAGATGCCAAGATTGTAAGAAAAGGCTTATTGGAGTTGGTAGCACCTTAGGAGATGCACAACATTTACATGCAGCTACACCCATCGCTTAGATAATTATAGGCCCGTTAATATCACAGACAAATTGTATTAAAAAATAGTCATGTTAAGATTGTAGTGATTAATGCTCCCACATCCTAATGATCAAGACTTCAAAGGCCTCTTTTGGAGCCTTGAAATGAATTGATTTTAGCAAGATAATTAAGAAATTAGTCCACATTAGTAGTCACCTTATAGATTTGGACAAATTTGAAGTTTGCACCTCTCTGAGGTTTTTTTCTCGATACTTTACATCTCTTGAATGAAGGGGATGTAACATTGGAGAGCAGACTGAGATTTGAGCTGATTCATGACCTACTACTTGATTTCTTCATACAATGATCTAGTTCCTAATCACACATTGATTACTCAAATCACTAATCCTACTTCATATACCAAAATTATGTGGGGGATTTTTAACTTCACATAGGAGGGATTCAAACCATTGCATGTAAGCCCACAACATTTGCCAAGCCTTTGATTAATATGTAATTAAGATCTTCTCTTGTTTCACTTCTTAGTGAGATATGGCCAGATCTAATCTCAAATTGGAGGCCTAATCCAATGATAATTAACGCCACTGATGTATTCCAAATGATATTTCACTTAGTGGTGAAGCTTACACTAAACATATTGTCAAGGTGCCACTTAGAATGAGAGAAAATATTGTTTCTATCTACCTACCTTATCTCTCTGTTTTGTGCCACACATGAGCTCTAGCTGACAAGATGCTTGAATTCACATTGTTGAGGTTATTGTTGGTGGTGGAGATGTATGTAGAAAGTGAAGGAGATGAAGTGTGGTGAGTTCCCAAGAAAGTGGACATGTTGCGATCTCAAGGACATCGATGATGCATGCGATGGTGGGAGAGACAATGAGAGAGAAGGGGGCATTGAGAGAACGCAATGAGAGAGCATGGGAGGGCGATAAATGTGTGGAGATGTATGTAGATGGTGTGTGGAGATGTATGTAGATGGTGTGTGGAGAGTTTTTATTTTTGAGTCTAGGGGACATGTTGTGAAAGCAAGGAGACAATGATGCATGAGATGATGGGAGAGGCAATGAGAGAGAGGGAGAGAAGGGGACGCTTTGTTTCTATGGATAAAAATTTGTTTACATGTACCCTTTAAACAGATTGAGGAGGGGGGGTATATATCAAGGAGTCTCATGCATATACAGTTGAAAGAGGCATAAAATATTAATGCATGATGCCTTACACACCTCAACAAAATGGTGCGTTTGAGAGGAAGAAAATATCTCTCATTATGTCTGCCACTTATGTGCTAAATAGATGCCCCACCAAGGCTTTGTAGTTATGTGTGCCATCACGATCTATCGCATTGGACGTACTTATAAGTGCCAGTTAAGTGCTAAATAGATGCCCCACCAAGGCCTTGGTAGATAATTACCCCTTATGAAGCATGGAATGCTACCAAACCTTCTATGGCTCATTTATGTTAACCAACAATGTAATAAGCTCGATCATAAGGTGGTAAAATGCATTTCTGGGGGATATAGAGCAAAAAGCAAAGGGTATAGACTCTATCATGTGACCACAAGATGGATTTTGGTGAGTATAGATGTCTCCTTTTTTGAGAACTCAGTTCTAGCCCATATTTTTATGCAAAAAATAGAAAAATGTACACTCAGAAGACATCTTTGATATGATCCATCTTTGTACCTACCTTTGTATAATGTTGAATAGTCATATGTGCAGTAAATGAATGCTTAACAAGCTGCTACAAACTAGCCACACCTATTAAAATAACTTGAATTTCAACTCATAGATCAACCTATTGATGAGGTGATTGTGGAAATGATGTACTTGGTGGGATGAGAAAACGGCATCCAAGTAGAATGCTAAAATGGCTAATGGAGACATCCAAACATAATGCCAAAATGGCTGGTTGAGACATCCAAGCTACTGGAGACATTGTGGGATAGCAAATTATCAACTGCTTTGCCTAACAAGATACATGCATATTCTCATCATTCATTTCATTTGTTTATGGATTATGTTCTCATTGCCAGTATATATGCAATAAAGAGGAACTTGTATCCTTTAAGAAAGCACTAGAAAATGATCATTGGATGTCTCCTCAAAAATGACACTGGGTATTTGGTAGATTTTCCTTATGGGAACAAGAACATTGGTACAAAGTGGGTTTATAAGATAGTGTTAAATGCTATAAGATAAGTCAAAGGATTATTCTTAGGAAAAGGGCATGAATTATGATGAGATCTTTGGCCCCACATCTTGTATGACTATAATTCAGTGTATAGCAGCATATATCATAGATGTGTTGGAATTAGAGTTAGGGTTGCAACAATGCACACATACAATATAGAGAAGCTTGAGAGCACACAAACCCACTAGATTAGAATAAACAAATGTGTGCCAGATGCAAAAGATAGATAAGAGGGTGTACATACGCACGGGGGAAAAAATCTCCTAGTGAGGAGAAAAGTGCCCTGGCGATCCTAAGTGTGTTCACACACATCACTATCATATAATGCTACAAATCCCCTTTGGTGTGATGATGTGAACATGTATAGGATATGGTCGATCAATCCTGAAGAGGTAGTAAGCCCAAAGCTTTACGAAAAGCTTCAAACTTTTCATGAGGAAGAGCCTTCGTGAATAAATCTGCCATGCTATTATGTGTAGGCACATAGACCAAGCTGATCTCTGCTACTACAGAGAGTCTTTCCCTAACCTAGTGGTAATGCATCTCAATGTGCTTAGCGCGAGCATGAAACATTGGGTTCCTCGCAAACTGCTAATGCGCTCTGACTATCAGTGAAAATCGTAGTGCTAGACGACTGTCCAACACCCAAATCAGCCATAAGGCATCTGAGCCACACACACTCAACTGTAGCTGTAAAAGCTACCCTATACTCAGCTTTACAACGGGAAGTGGCCACACTGTAGGCTGCTTCTTGTTGAGCCATGATATACATGAATCACCAAGGCAAAAGCAAAACCCACTAGTAGACACTCGTGTGTCATAACATCCAACCCAATCTAAATCACTAAAAGCATGCAGTTGTGACTCAGCCCCTTTTGGATAAAACAATCCAAAATACTGAGTGCCCTGTAAATAGTAGAAAACCCACTTAATAGCCTACCTGGGCTATGCATAAAACTGCTCAACTGTGAGACCGCATACTCTATATCTAGCCTCGTGTTGCATACATAGAGAAGGGATCCAAAAGCCTGCTGATACAAACTAGCATCAAAAGAGTCTCCTACATCTTGAATACTAAGTCAAGTACCTGTCTCCATAGGTGTAGCCATAGGTTTACAGTCTTCAACATTAAACCTCTTCAATAGCTTCTGTATATATTTAGACTATAGCATAACAATGCCATCATTACGTTGCATAAACTGGATCCCGAAATAGTAATGCAACGCCCCCAAATCTAACATCTCAAACAATGACTGCAAATCAGCCTTAAAGGCTGAAATCTGATCTATATCGGGTCCCATGAGCGGCATCGTATAGAACGATGACCAAAAATATGTCCTTACTCCTCTTCACATAGAGGGTACTCTCTGTTGGACTATTGCAAAAATCATTTGCAACCAAGTATGTATGAATCTTCTCATACCATGCTCATTAGGGAGAAAATGGACTATAAAATAGGCCCTTTACTAATCAAAACATTAGTGCTAATCAAGATATCCACCAATGGGAAGGGGGGGGAGCAAGTGCACACTCTATCCACTAGCTTTAGCTTTAAAATATAGGGTAGTTATTACATTTCTTAGCCTTGTCTCCCTATCATCCACCTCTTTCTAGAGATCACACCAAAGTTCAAGGCAAGGGTAAAATCTCCTTTTCGAAATGACATGGGGCAACATTTTTAAATAAAAAAGTGCAGCTCGGCCAAAAAAAACCTAAAATTTTTAAATTTTGGTTTTCCCTCCAAAAAGGTGTTTTTACCTCAAAAAAGGCTATCTAATCATATTCTATGGTAGGAAACCCATTTTTCAAGCTCATTTCAGTTCTCTAAGCTCTGAATCTCTCTCTAATCCTCTTCCACAAGCTTCTTTAATCTTCTATTATTGCATAATCATCTCTAAAGCTATTGTACCCTCCCTAATCTCATCTTGCTCTCTCTTGCTCACCCATACCAAACTTTAATCTTCTATTTCTTCATAATCTTCTATTTCTTTAATCATTTCTTAAGCTGTTGTGCCCTCTCTTTTCCTCACTCTTCTTCACCCATACATCTCATTATGCCTACCTCTAGTAAGAGACCAAGTGATTCCATCTCTGAATACCTTCTCTACAACACTACAGATGATGAAGGTGAGTAGACCGAGTATCCATTTAGGGTGAAAGATTGGGTTTATATGCAACCAAGTGTCACACGTCCACATCGAGTTCTTAACCGTGGTGTTTTGGAACGCCATTAGAAGGGAAGGATTCTTCATTTCAAGAAGGATAAAAAATGGAGAAATCAATGAGGCAACAATACAACATGTCTACATGGTTGTAGACATGTATCTTCCTCCTTCCATGGAGAGGAATAGGCTCCCTTGCAACTGTAAGTATGTGATTGTAATTTCATTTCAAAATGGCTTGTTTTGTTTTACTAATTATGGTATGTGGGTTGCAGGCATTTTCCCATCAAGCTATATAGAAGAACAACCTTTGAGAAGCCTCACTGGTGTGTTTAGTGCTTTTCATAGTACAATAGGTGAGCTAATGTTTCCATGTGAGAATCATGGAGTCCTCTTCAACAAAAATATATTCTTTTACACACACTCTTACAAAGTCTCTTCTCGGCCTACAGAATATGGTAGCCGTGAGGAGATCCCTGTGGACTCTTTACATAGTGTAGAGTGGCCAATTCCAGATACGTGGAGTGTTAATGCTTTCAAAAACAAGATGTATTCTGACATACACTCCTCCTTAAAATTCTCTAAGGCCTCTAAGTCTGTGGGGCTTGGATGGTCTTTCCTAGTCCATCTATTTGTATTTATGTTCTCTAAGCTTTCTCCACAACCCACCCCAACAATGTTCATTTACAAGAAATTGCAAATTGAACAAATTGACAATGTCTTGGGTATTGGATGGACTATTGTGGAGGGGTTACACAAAGGTGACATCTACTCGTGTAAAGTGGTGCCTTCAAGTGTGACCTTTCGATACTTGAAGACTCGTCAGAGCTTATCCATTCGATTCTTCTATGAATGATGGATGAAGAAGAATGGGGAGTGGGTTCCCTTGCAATCAAGTGAGGGTGTGGATACACCCATAGATTTATCTGTGACTCTTCCTGATGGTTCAATTAAGGTGGTGAATGCAAGCAATGAATGGAGCTTAGAAGATGTTCGGAAGCATTTGCTCATTTTGGGATTTCAAGGTGTCCAAGAAGCAAGCATCAAGATTGGTCGACGAAAGGTGAGCTTTGATATTTGTAAATTTGCATTGCTTTGTGTTTTTTGAATATGTTGTTTTATTTATTACACTTGTGTTTCCTTGTTTAGATTGGAAGACGTTTGGAGAAGAGCTTAAAGGTTTGCAAAGACTGGAGTGATGGTGGATGTAAATTTCAACTTCAGAATTAGTGTCGCAAGTCGTCTCGAGGGGCTATTTGTCTTTTTTTTGTAATGGTTTTGTATCAAACCTATTATAAAATTATGGTTCCTTTGTGAATGACCACTTGTGTTATGTCTTGTCGATTTAATTTATATCTTTATGTAAATTTGGGGTTATTTACTGGTCACTTATGTTATAGTCTGAAATGCTCAATGTTTAATTTTGCAGTCTATAAATATAGGACCTCTCTCATTTTCTAACACTTTGTTTTGAAGTTCCTCTCTCTTTCAGCACTCATCACTCCATTTCTAGCATTCATCACTCCCTTCCAGCATGGACCCAAACATGGCATACGAGAGGTTTCTCGAGTTCTTGAAGAGGACCGAGTGGCCTGACAGAGAGGAACTTTTCTTTATATTCTCCTGCGAGATTGACTTTGGAAAATGACCATCCTCTAGCAAAAGAGGACTACAAAGGTACTCTTGACTACATGGAGGAGTACATGAGGCCTTGGATTGTCAAGCTACCATAGGAGGATGGTGATTGGGTGCCATGCGATCTCTTATGATATATCAACAAGAATAACACGAATGCCCTCAGGAGGTTGCAAAAACTCCAAGATATTGTGCTCCTTGATGGTCACTGCAAGCAGATCACCCCCAAGGAGGAGATGTTTGCACTTCAGAGGGGGAAGATTGGCCTTGATTTCCTCTCTTGGGTTGCCACCTTCATATACCTTTGTGGTGAGAAAGACTCTGATGAAGAGGTCTCGACTCAAAGGTCAGGACCTTTTTTTTCTGTGTGGCTCATGGCATTGTTTGCCAGGGGTACAGGATCCTACCGTCATCAAGGCAGATCTTGAAGGGTTCCATGTTTTGATTCCAGCCATAAAGGTGGCTTCAGAGTCTGGAGAGCCTAGTAGAAGAAGCCTAGGATATAGCTATGATGATTATGTAACTTTGATGACTATGTTTTAATGACCATGTACTTTTGAATACCTTATGTACAACACTACAGATGATGAAGGTGAGTGGATCGGGTATGCATTTAGAGTGAAAGATTGGGTTTATATGCAACCAAGTGCCACAGGTCCACATTGAGTTCTTAACCATGGTGTTTTGGAACACCATTGGAAGGGAAGGATTCTTCATTTCAAGAAGGATAAGAATGGAGAAATCAAGGCAATAATACAACATGTCTACATGGCTGTAGACATGTATCTTCCTCCTTCCATGGAGAGGAATAGGCTTCCTTGCAACTGTAAGTATGTGGTTGTAATTTTTTTTGGAAATGGCTTGTTTTGTTTTACTAATTATGGTATGGGGGTTGCAAACATTTTCCCATCAAGCTATATTGAAGAACAACCTTTGAGAAGCCTCACTGGTGTGTTTAGTGCTTTTCATAGTACAATAGGTGAGCTAATGTTTCCAGGTGAGAATCATAGAACCCTCTTCAACAAAAATATATTCTTTTACACACACTCTTACAAAGTCCTTTCTCGGCCTACAGAATATGATAGCCTTGAGGAGATCCCTATGGACTCTTTACATAGTGTAGAGTGGCCAATTCCGGATAGGTGGAGTGTTAATGCTTTCAAAAACAAGATGTATTCTGACATACACTCCTCCCTAAAATTCTCTAAGGCCTCTAAGTCTGTGGGGCTTGGATGATTTTCCCCAATACATCTATTTGTATTTATGTTCTCTAAGCTTTCTCCACAACCCACCCCAACAATGTTCATTTGCAAGAAATTGCAAATTGACCAAATTAACAATGTCTTCGGAATTGGATGGAATATTGTGGAGGGGTTTCACAAAGGGGACATCTACTCATGTAAAGTGGTGCCTTCAAGTGTGACCTTTCGATACTTGAAGACTCATCAGAGTTTATCCATTCGATTTTTCTATGAACGATGGATGAAGAAGAATGGGGAGTGGGTTCCCTTGCAATCAAGTGAGGGTGTGGATACACCCATAGATTTATATGTGACTCTTCCTGATGGTTCAATTGAGGTGGTGAATGCAAGAAATGAATGGAGCTTAGGAGATGTTCAAAAGCATTTGCTCATTCTGGGATTTCAAGATGTCCAAGAAGCAAGCATCAAGATTGGCGGACGAAAGGTGAGCTTTGATATTTGTAAATTTGTGTTGCTTTGTGTTTTTTGAATATGTTGTTTTATTTATTACAATTGAATTTCCTTGTTTAGATTGGAAGACGTTTGGAGAAGAGCTTAAAGGTTTGCAAAGACTAGAGTAACAGTGGATGCAAATTTCAACTTTAGAATTAGTGTCGCAAGTCATCGATGGGCTATTTATCTTTTATATAAATAATTAAGATGGTTTTGTATCAAACCTATTATAAAATGATGGTTCCTTTGTGAACGACCACTTGTGTTCAAGTATTATCAATTTAATTTATATTTTTATATAAATTTGGGATTATTTACTGGTCACTTATGTTATAGTCTAAAATGCCCGATGTTTAATTTTTGGGTGTATAAATATAGAACCTCTCTCATTTTCTAACACTGTTTTGAGGTTTCTCTCTCTTTAACCACTCATCTTTCCATTTCTAGCATTTGTCACTCCCTTCTAGCATGGACCCAAACATGGCATACGAGAGGTTTCTCGAGTTCTTGAAGAGGACCGATTGGCCTGACAAAGAGGACATTTTCTTCATCTTCTCTCGCGAGATTAACTTTGGAACCATCCTCTTGGCAGAAGAGGACTACAGAGGTACTCTTGACTACATGGAGGAGTACATGAGGCCCTAAGCTACCGCAGGAGGACGGTGATTGGGTGCCATGCGATCTCCTACGATATATCAACAAGAATGATATGAATGCCCTGAGGAGGTTGCAAAAATTCCAAGATATTGTGCTCCTTGATGGTCACTACAAGAAAATCACCAAGGAGGAGATGCTTGCACTTCAGAGGGGAAAGATTGGCCTTGATTTCCTCTCTTGGGTTGCCACCTTCATATACCTTTGTGGTGAGCAAGACTCTGATGAAGAGGTAGAGGTGGAGGATGTCTCAATTGGAGGCATGGTACAAGGCAAGGAGAAGGATCCTAAACCTGAGGTCCTCAACTAGCTTGTTGAGGCCGTTATGGCCAAAGATCTCCTCCTCCAAATTGAGGTACCTCAATCTGGTGAAGCATCCTCGTCAAAGGCATTGGTGCCATACTCTAGAGAGACAACTAGCTCAGCCACAATAGAGAGTGGAGAAGAGGTGGGGGAGGGTCCTATAGAGGGTACCCTAGATGTACAGATGTGGGCAAGGGAAAGGAGGCTACACATGAGATGCTGGAGCTTGAGCTTAGTAAGCTCAGCTCTGTGGTGATTGAAGAGGAGGAATTCCTCTTTTTACATGACCTAGAAAAGGTCTACAAGCTCAACCAAGCCGAGTGCCTCTGCTTGTTAGCTGTGAATGATGAATTTCCCATCGACATAAAGGGCTCGGAGGCTTTGCAACACGCGCTTGTTCCGGTGTGCAGGGTGGTGTGCATGAGTCGGTGATGATCCTGAAATCAGCAATTATATAGGCTGATCAAAGACTAAGGAGGAGTTTAGAAAAGCTCAGGAACAATTGCCACCGACCAAAGAGTCTAAGGACACTACATTAGTGTCATTGGAGGAACACAAGTCCTCCATTGACATTTGCAAGCCTGAGGTGGTTAGCTTTGATTTCAAACACACGGCAAGATAAATTATGTATAAATCTAATAAATATAATTGATAATACTACTAGAATTTCACTAATCCTCTTTCTTGTGTGTAGCATATAGTCTCTATAGATGCTTGGGCTCAACGTAAAGGTGGCACACGTGAGGGTTTTGGAAGAGATGCTGCGTTGGCCCATTACATGGGTCGTATTGCACCTCAACACCTTCTTGTGATGCACAATGCATTCAGCCCTATGGCTCCACATCCACATCCATATCCATATATCCACATTGTGTCGTTAATGCCATATTGTTGGGGACCCTTCCACTTAGCAAGAAGAGGTGCAAGATTGTAGCTAGGCATCTCAAGAACATTATGAGTTAGCTTGAAAATTTATCATAGATACATCCATACATCCACATCCACATCCACATCCACATCCATACATCCACATCCATATCCACATCCATATCCACATCCATACATTCACATACACATCTACATCCATATTCACATTTATTCATTCTCATACACATGCATACCCATTCTTTCACATATACATCCGCATTCACATCCAATCACATCCCATACTCATCTTATCGCATCCGTTCTCATCCTATCACATCCCATACACATCTTATTGCATCCCATTAACATATTATCATATCCCATACACATCTTATCGCATCCCATTTACATATTATCACATCCCATACACGCCTTATCGCATCCCATTTACATATTATCACATCTCATACACATCTCATCGCATCCCATTTACATATTATCACATCCAATACACATCTTATCACATTCATTTACATGCTATTCCCATTTAATAGCTTTTTCTAGATTGATACTACCAATAATAGGACTTTTTCTAAATTTCTGTCAATTTCTTGACCTAATTAAAGATTCTTTTTCTAACAACTATTTTCATATTCCTTCTCAATTCCTCAATTGAATTATATTCAATATTATTCTTTTGAATAAAAGAATTCATGGGATTTGTGGAAATCAATTCTACTCATATTTTCACTTTTGGTAAATAATCATAAATCAAATTATACTAAAAATTCCTCTTCTTCCCATTTAATTTCTTGGATCCCAATTACCATGGGAATTCCTCTGTTTGCATTTAATTATTTACATTCCAATGTCATGGGAATTTCTCTTTTTCCATCAATTATTTCTCATAAAATAAATTTATCTAAATTAAAATATCCATTACTTCGATATGCTAGAAATTTCTCTTTGCCCATCTAAATGATGGAATTCCAAATATCATAAGAATTCCTCTTTTGACATTTAAATATTTCTCATAGATAAATGAATTTATCTAAAAATTTATCTTTGAATTTAAATAAATTATCCCATAATTCCAATATACTAGGAATTTCTCTTTTCCCATCCAAATGATGGAATTCCAAATGTCATAATAATTCCTCTTTTGACATTTAAATGTTTCTCATCGATAAATAAATTTATCTAAAAATTCATCTTTAAATTTAAATGAATTATCCAATAATTCCAATGTGATAGAAATTTCTCTTTTCCCATCCAATTGATGGAATTCCAAATGTAGTGGGAATTCCTCTTTTATCATTTAAACTTATCTATGCAAAAAGATAAATTTAACTAAATTTTCACTTGAAAATTAAATAAAAATCTTCATTAATTCCTTTACACTAGGAATTACACTTTCCTTATTTAATTATTTGAATTCCAATATGGTGGAAATTTCTCTTTCATCATATAAATTTATCTATGCAAAAAGATAAATTTAACTAAAATCTTTCTTTAATTTTTACATAAAATATACATTATATTAGTATTCCAAATTTTTCTCTTAATTCTTTGGAATACATGGATTTCCATTATCATGGGGATTACTCTTTTAACATAAAAATAAACTACTAGAATTTCTCTTTTTTCTAATTTATTAATTAAGTATAAATATAAAAATCAATTTCTCCATGATTTCAATGAGAATCATTCAATTAATCTAGGATGATAATTCCTAGAATATGGTAGGAAGTCCTCTTTTCATATTATGAATGAAAATGTTTTATGTGTTTATTTTACAAAAATTTTACCATAGCTCCGCTACTATTACTGATAGTTCTCAATTTAATTGAAAGAATGAAGTAATATATTATTGATATGATTAGAATGACCACTAATTGGATCATTATCCAATTATGGATTGATTCATAATAAATTTCTCTATGAAATAAATATCATAAAAGCATTAAAAAGCCATTATTTTGGCCTCCAATTAGACAAGCATAGAAATTACTTTTGGATTAGAGAAATGCTTCATGAGAAGCTTTATTTGGATTGAGAATAGCTCATAGGAATGACCTTTCTTTGGGGGGAGAGAGAGAAATGCTTAAAAACCATAAAATTAAGCATAAATAGAAATTTATGTGTTTCTTTATTACAATTCATAAAAGAACTTCAATAGTAATCAAAAGCCATTCAAAGTAAAGCTTCTCATGCTTGAGAGGGGTTGAGAAGAGAAGCATTTGGAGTTTTAATAAGAAAAAGATAATAATCCACACTTTACCTTCTAATTAACTTGATTCTTTGATCACAGTAGAGGCCCCCAACCAATCAATTGGTTTGGTGTGTTGTAGGAGTCACCAAGGAAGATTAAAGAGAGAGAGAAGCTCCAATCTCTTCAATTTCGTAGAGGTTTTTAGAGGATAATAGAAAATATCATAGTAATACTCATAGTTTTTTTTAGTAATACTCATAGTTTTTTTACTAATAAACCTTGTTCTTAGTCAACTCTTCATTTTATGTGAGCATTTACTCATTTTTGGGAGGTTTTTCTTTTAAAAATTGGATTTATCTCCTCCCCACACATGGATTGATCCTATTTGCCCATAGGAACCTTAATTGGACCATAATCCAAAAATTTCTGAAAATCTAGACTCTTAGGCTAAGGTCTTTTAATTAATTCCAATTGCACATTGGAAAGTTCTTTATACCTATTTCCAATTAATTCCAATTGCACATTGGAAAGTTCTTTTTGAATTTTTGTTTTAGGGGAACCCATTTTAGACACTAGGAGGATTTTTATATCCAAAAATATCTCAATTTTGGACTACCTGCCTTTAGACATTTTCTCTCTCTAGGTCAAAATAGGGTAAAACATAATCTTTCTTTTATTTCAGAGAGGGGAATAATTATAAGATCAGAAAGGGAGGTCCTTACACCTGTACACCTCAAAAGCTGGGGAGGGAGGAATCTCACAGATTATCACGTTGAATGGTGTGTACCAGCTTCATGTCTTTACACATAATTGTGACCCGCTTTGCATGGATTGCATAGAGGTTAGAATCTTCAAACATGGTGACCAAAAATGCCTCCGCTGCTTCTTGGATTGCAGCCAAGGCAAGACTTTGTATCCTCTTGTCTCGTCCCCCTAAATTGTATAGTATCTCTTTGACAAGACGTGCAAAAGGAGCTCTCGGGGGATGAGGAGCTCGACACTCTTCTGGAACCTCTGAATCTCCTTTAGAGTTGCCATGCCATTGCGTTGTTTCCTCCTGGGGGCACGAGGAGTAGGCTTTCTTATTACGGGTGGTCGAGGAGGATGTGCATGAGCACTCCAATCTCATGCACGTTTATGCCGAGAGGATGATGGAGCTCCTTCAGCTGTTGCTGCTTCTGTTGTTGTTGCTACTACCACCTCTTCTCGTGTTGGCCAACGGACCATGCCTTGATGCAAGCTCTTCCCCCCAGTTGTGAAACGTATTGGGGGGATAGGAATATCAGCCCATGGCACTCCATCAGGGTCAACATCACTCCCTATCTCTCAATCAAGGTCAATGGTGGTGGCCGGGTCAGTGGTGTCTGGATGAGGGGGAGAGGGAGGTGGAGGTGGAGGACGATGAGGTGATGGTGGATGCTTACGTGTAGTGTTTTTCATGCAAGCCATGGCAAAAAGTGAAGTCAAAATATAGAAATGAGAATGAATGACACTATTATACCTTATAAAGTCATTTATAATGTGAATCCGGCCAAAAATTACAAAACCACCAGATTAGACACGTTTAACCCAACGTCTGCCATGTCTTGCCATTGTGGTACGCCATGCGACATGGCCTGCTCTTGAACTTCCATTCCACTTCTCTATGTTTGTCTCCTTCCTTTTGAGTTGTGCAGCTTTAGCAATTGCTAACATTCAAGCCTTTTCCCTAGTAACATTTATTGCAAGATTGTTGCAATAGAACCAATTAAACATCTCCACAAGATAATTGCTATGTGTCTTCCCTCCACCATGTCGAGTATTCTTGAAGTACACTCCTTTGGCTGTGTAATGTGATTTTTCCATGCCTTGGGTGCTGAACATATCCAAGGACCCGTATTTTTGTAGAAAATATGGTCCATGTGCAGATACAATGTGCTACGAAAACATGTCCAAGTAAGAAATTATGAAGACAAATGTTTATGGAATTTTAGTAAGCAATTGCAATGGTAATTAATGAATGGCAATAATTAAGATGAGAATATCTTACCATGTAATATGTAATGGAGGTATCTCCCCAACTCTCACTAACAAGCTTGATGAATTTTGTCACATCTATTTTGAACACACTTTGTTCTTCTTGAGTTGTTGTTCTCTTTAACATAGTTGTCACAACCTTGTCAAAGTAAGCCCACACCTTCTTTCGCTTGTTTTGTAGAGTTGGATCCTTGTCAAGATCTGTGGTGTACTTGCAAAGATCTTTCCAATTCTCCCAGCGCACGCTCCTCCCTCGATCATTCATAATATACAAGAATCACCTCGCCTTTGCACCACCCATTGACACTTGTTGAGCAACAATATGATGTGCTCCAGACTTCTTAAGATCTTTCACAATCTTTACATTCCCGCCATGCACTCCCAGAGAGTTGAGGAGCTCCTCCACTTGCTTTATTGCTTGGACTGAGCATGAGACTGCCTGCATAGTAAATGCATAGTCAATGTGAAGCTTAAGCAACCTATCAAAAATCCTCATCATGGCATGCAATGTGCAAAAGTGTATACTTTTCATTGGAAAAGGAATAATTGGTGCCCAATTTGGATCCTTTATGTCCCTATTGGGTGTTGCATCTAAATCGGAAGACAAGATCCCCTCCACCCATTGGAGCTCATCCTCGCTCTTTGGCTTGAGAATTGATCGCTTCATACACAATGGACACGGATGGAGGCATTGTGCACTATTGTCACAATTACCTGCATTTTATGGTCTTCAAATCACCACCTAGATGCCAATCCACACGAAAGGAGCCCACACCATCCACTTCAAGCTCCTCCCCACCATTCATCTGTTGTTTAATGACTTCTAAAATTTGAGGGCATCGTTGAAGCATCCAATTCAACACCTCAGTGTTCTCCTTTGGAACCTCAAAGGCTGCAATCCACCAATTATCCTTCTCAGATTGAACATTGAAAGAAGGGATTTTATCCTTGTTCTTTTGCATATGCCATTGCTTCATTCATATATGTGACTTTTATTCACTCCAATCTTTTCACTTTTACTAGTTGAGCCTCATCCAACTTTAGTATAAGCGATAGGACTCCCTCCGATTCTACATATCACATAAACCAAGCCAAACAACGCATGTAATTCATGTCATTGATAAGGTAAATTTGCAAGTTAAACGATAAATGCTCAAACCCAACCTTGATGTGAAACCTTATAGAATCGGATCATATGTCGTTGAAGGTTCTTTAGGTCCACAAAGAGGTTATTGTATATGTGTTGTACTGTACTTCAAGCCTATCCTTGGACTTAGGATCTAAAACCATTGTTCCTTCTACATGAATATACTCACCCAAGGATTGATTTAACATCTGCATTGTTTGCCTTCATTTCTAATGATACTTTGTAGGAAGGACGAAGAAAGTGCCCTTGAATCCCTCGAGTATAAAGAGCTCCTTTGATGACTTCATAAATTCCCTCGTAACCCTTGTTTTCTAATGATACTTTGTAGGAAGGACGAAGAAAGTGCCCTTGAATCCCTCGAGTATAAAGAGCTCCTTTGATGACTTCATAAATTCCCTTGTAACCCTTGCGGACTGATGCCGGCTTTATCATATGCATCTTGTACATCCCTTGCACTAATAATCCCCTTGATGTCTTGCATAATGTCCTTTGTAAAACCACCTCAACAACTCTCTTGTAATTTGGATCACGAATGATTGATGTTATCTCTTTGTTCTTCATGTAGGCTTTGAAAACGTGCATAGTATCTCCCACACACCAGATGCATCAGCTAAGGAATTCCTAGGACACATAACAAAACCACCATTAAGTCTATCAGGAAAAACCTTTAAATTAACACATACATAAAAAATACAAACAAAAAATTCCATGGAAACATACCTTGTTGTGCCATGACCCTCTGTTTCCTTGCGCCCCCTTGCACTGAAAGATTTTGAATATTAGAAAGCTTTCACTTACGCTCACATGCACCAGTTGCTGTGTGCTTCAACCTCCTTATTTTTCTTTATAACCTAGACAATTTATCTCTTTGATTATTTATGCGTGTTTCTTGTTCCTTATTTTTCATGTCTAGGTCATGTGAATGTTTTTTCAAATCTTCAATACTTGATTGAAGTCTTGAATTAATTGAGTGTAAGTATTGGTTATGAAGACCACCACTAACAGAAAGTCTTTTAAAATAACCTAAGAGCCCATTTTTCAAATCACCTACATATCAAACAAAATTAGTCAAATCACAAAATGGTGGACTGTACAAGGTCAAAGGATCATAGGGGCCCATCCACCCAAAGATCAACATTCTTCTTCCCCTCATTTCTTAGTGTGGACATGATTGAATTAGGTAATGGTTGCCTAACATATGGACGTTAACATAGGGACGTTTTGCTAGTGCATAATCTTCATCTATACGAATGTGAATGTCTACTTTACGCTTTCTACCATTCGTAATATCATCTAAAGACATGTCTAATTTAAGATGACAGAAAAATAAGATTAATAGAAGATTAGAAAAGAGATTTATATTAAATAATAATATTCTAACATTTAGAATGATCCTAGAGAAATATATATTAAGAATATATCTCTCTAAAAAAGCCATTTTTGATATTCCAAAAATAAAGATTTTAGTCATGATTAGGAGAGATGATAAGAATGAAAGGAGTAGGATGGCATTAAATGACATTAAAATTTTTAATTAAATGTAATAAGGATTTAAAAATGATATTAAAAAGTAAACTTATATATATATATATATATATATATATATATACATATTTGGGACGAAAGTTTTAAATGAAAATACACTAATATATATATATATATATATATGAAACGAAAGTTTTAAATGAAAATACACTAAAATGTGAAAAGAATCAAAAAGTCATTATTTTAGTGGCCTTAAAAAATGCCCTTCTATTTTGGGATATAAAATATTAGAATGCATCTTGTAATCATTAGATAGTATAGCACTTAGGAAGATATGACAACAAGAGTGAAGATTCTGAGCAAGTTGTGAAGATATGACAAGATTGTTGAGATAGTTATGACTAAGAAATGATATTAAAAAATCACTTTTTGGGTTTATATATATACAAGGAAAGTTTTTTTGATGGAAAAACTCAAAAAAATAAAAATTTTAAAAAATCAATTCTTGGACCCCCCTTATGGGCGTGGTCATGCAACTTGTATTCTATTTTTGGTATAAAATATTAGAATGCACCTTGCAACAATCATTAGATATTATAGAAGTTAGAAAGATATGACAAGATTGTTATGAGGTAGTTATGACTAAGAAATGATATAAAAGACTCACTTTTTGGGTTTATATATGTATAAGGAAAGTTTTTTTGATGGAAAAACTCAAAAAATAAAAAATTTGAAAAAGTCAAATTTTGGGCCCTCCTTATGGCCAAAAAGTGAAACCTTGGGAATGGTGATGCAACTTGCATCTAAAAGTAATGGGCTAAAATATTCCAAAACTATAGACTATAAAAATACTAAAAGCTAGTGAGAGAGTGGATAAAATGTAGATGGTAGGACCTAAAAAGTCTATAAAAAATAGGGGAATCATTTGCTTTGTCTCCCACTATGGGGGGGGTGGGTGCCTAGGTGACAGAAAAGACCGGGGGGATGGGTGCCCAGGTGACAGAAAAGACCGGGGGGAGGGGGATCAAAATTAGCATTTTTAATTAAAATATTACTAAAAATTAGGATTTCTTACAGGTCCCATTTCATAGTCTAAATTTTTCCTAATGCTTGCTATCTGGGCAAAAGTCGCCCAGTTCAGGTTGGGGCTCCTTTTGCATTTTCTAGCCTTCAATTATCATGTATAAGCATTCATATAGACCTTGCTATAAACTAGGTGCTTAAAATTAAAGATATATAGTGCCCTACAAAGCAGTATTAAGATCATAAGAGATACCCTTTTACATGATGAGAGAGTTCTTACACATGAAAGGAGAGAGTTTGATTAATGTGAACCATAGATAAATACATTTTTCCCATGATGAGCTATCGATAAAATGGAAAATATGGTGCCTTCACAATTGACCTGACATCACCTAGTTATTTAGAGTTCAAAGTAAAATGGTAAAATGTTGCACTGTCCCTGACACGCCGACATTGGAAGCATATTTTTTGAGAACTATCTCTATCATACATTGCAAGCATGTATCATTTGAAGGCCTAGAAAAGCAAAAAAGCCACAACTTGAACAGGGCAACTTTTGCCCAAACAGGCTTCCTATCTGGGCAAAAGTTAGCCTGTTCAGGGGGGGTTTTTTTGTTTTTTTAGGCCTTTAAATGATACATGCTTGCAATGTATGATATAGATAGTTCTCAAAACACTTTATATTCTTGCAATGTATGATACAAATAGGGCTCACTTTGATAATTTAATTCTATAAGATTTAAATCACCAAATTGTACATGGATTCATCAATAATATGAATGAGTAGTTGTACAATGGTATAGTGAGCATCACCATGAAGTGGCCTTTATGATCCTCCATATATCATCCATGCTCAAAACATGCCTATATCTCTACTTTGCCTTCATAGACACCTCTAATCACCCATGCTCACTTCATGCCTAAATCTATGATTTGAGTACATGGACACCATGTAAAATTTTGAAATGATACTTCAGTATCTATATGTATCCAAGGCGCTTTAAAGATACTTTGAAAAATTGAACCCCATTTTATGAATTGAATCCCATTTCATGGTACAAATTTACACAAAGGAGGGGAGGTTCAGGCTCTAGGCCTTGCTATGACCCTTCAGAAACTGATCCCCTTAGACATAAATTAAAAATATTCATTCTTTTACATTCATAAATTGATCCCAAAAAATTCTAAGTGAGTTTCTACACTGACAAGGGGGAATGGATGAGGTTTTTTGATAGTAGCCTTGCTATCACCAAGCAATTTACAACTAAACAATATTAAAATAAAAAAAAGATTGCTACATATGGTTGAGAGGAAGGTTTACAAAGGCAAAAAAAAAACCCCAACCTGAACAGGGCGACTTTTCACCAGACAGACTTCCTGTCTGGGCAAAAGTCGCCGGGGTTTGTTTTACTTTTCTAAGCCTTCAAACTATACATACTAGCAAGTGAAATATAAAAATCACCCTTGCAAATGAAATATACAAATCAAATACAGTTAGATTTTTTTGATACAATTTTGATACAGATACACATGCAATAAAGGCCTTGATGGAAAACTTGAGAAGCACCAAAAAAAGAATATATTAAGTGAAGTTTTACATTGTCCAATCATGTACATCATAAGGGGGAATATTCAAACGTTATCACATTGAATGGTGCGTGCAAACTTCATGTCTTTACACATGATTGTGACCCGCTTTGCATGGATTACACACAGGTTATAATCCTCAAACATGGTGAAACCAAAAATGCCTCCGCTGCTTCTTGGATGCAGCCAAGGCAAGGATTTGCATCCTCTTGTCTTAGCCCCCAAAATCGTATAGTATCTCTTTGAAAAGACGTGTAAAAGGAGCTCTCGGGATGAGGAGCTCAACACTCTTCTGGAACCTCTGAATCTCCTTTAGAGATGCCATGCCATTGCATTGTTTCCTCCTGGGGGCACGAGGAGGAGGAGGGTTTCTTACGGGGTGGTCGAGGAGGACCTGCATGAGCACTCCAATATTGTGCACGTTTACGCCGAGAGGATGACGGAGCTCCTTTAGCTACTGCTGCTACTTCTGTTTGCTGCTACTTTCATTGTTGCTGCTCCCGCCGCTATCACCTCTTCCCGTGTTGGCAACGGACCCATGCCTCGATATGCAAGCTCTTGCCCCTAGTTGTGGAACGTATTGGGGAGATAGGAATATCACCCCCATGGCACTCAATCAGGGTCAACATCACTCCATGTCTCTCGATCAGGGGCAGTGGTGGTGGCCGGGTTAGTGGTGTTTGGATGAGGGGGAGAGGGAGGTGGAGGTGGCGATGGAGGACGATGAGGTGATGGTGGATGCTTACGTGCAGTGTTTTTGTGCGAGCCATGGCAAAAAGTGAAGTCAAAATATAGAAATGAGAATGAATGAGATTATTACACCTTTATAAAAGTCATTTATAATGTGTTCAGATAGTCTCAAACCGGCCAAAATTTACAAAACCACCAAATTAGACATGTTTAAACCCAATGTCTACCAGGTCTTGCCATTGTGGCACACCATGCGACATGGCCTGCTCTTGAACTTCCATTCCACTTCTCTATGTTTTCCTCCTTTCTTTTAAATCATGCGGCTTTAGCAATTGCTGCCATTCGAGCCTTTTCCCTAATAACATTTCTTGTAAGATTATTGCGATAAAACTAATTACACATCTCCACAAGATAATTGCTACGTGTCTTCCCTCCACCATGTCAAGTATTCTTGAAGTACACTCCTTTGGTTGCATAATGTGATTTGTCCATGCCTTGGGTGCTGAACATATCCAATGACCTGTATTTTTGTAGAAAATACGGTCCATGTGCATATACAATGTGCTAGGAAAAAATATCCAAGTAAGAAATTATGAAGACAAATGATTAATTTATGGAATTTTAGTAAGAAATTGCAATGGTAATTAATGAACGACGATAATTAAGATGAGAATATCTTACCATGTAATATGTAATGGAGATATCGCCCCAACTCTCACTAACAACCTTGATGAATTCTATCACATCTATTTTGAACACACTTTATTCTTCTTGAGTTGTTGTGCTCTTTAACAAAGTTGTCACAACCTTGACAAAGTAATCCCACACCTTCTTTCACTTGTTTCGTAGAGTTGGATCCTTGTTGAGATCTTTGTGGTGCACTTGCAACAAAGATCCTTCTAATGCTCCCATCGCAGGCTCCTCCCTCGATCATTCATAGGATGCAAGAATCGCCTCACCATTTCTTCGATCATTAACACTTGTTAAGCAACAATATGATGTGCCCCAAACTTCTTAAGATCTTTCACAATCTTTACATTCCCTCCATGCACTCCTAGAGAGTTGAGGAACTTCTCCACTTGCTTAATTTCTTGGGCTGAGCATGAGGCTGGCTGCATAGTGAATGCATAGTTAATGTGAAGCTTAAGAAACCTATCAAAAATCCTTATCATGGCATGCAATGTGCAAAAGTGTATACTTTCCATTGGGAAAGGAATAATTGGTGCCCAATTTGGATCCTTTGTGTCCCTATTGGCTGTTGCATCTAAATCGGAAGACAAGATCCCCTCCACCCATCGGAGCTCAACCTTGCTCGTTGGCTTAAGAATTGACCGCTTCATGCACAATGGACACACGGATGGAGGCATTGTGCACTATTGTCACAATGGACATGGATGGAGGCATTGTGCACCACCTAGATGCCAATCCACATGAAAGGATACCACACCATCCACTTCAAGCTCCTCCCCATTCATATGTTGTTTGATGATTTCTAGAATTTGAGGGCATAGTTGAAGCATCCAATTCAACACCTCAGTGTTCTCCTTTGGAACCTTAAAGGCTCCAAGACACCAATTATCCTTCTCAAATTGAACACTGAAAGAAGGGATTTTATCCTTGTCCTTTGCATATGCCATTGCTTCATTCATATATGTGACTCCCATTCGCTCCAATCCTTTCCCTTTTACTAGTTGAGCCTCATCCAACTTCAGTATAAGTGATAGGACTCCCTCCGATTCTACATATCACATAAACCAAGCCAAACAACACAAGTAATTCATGTCATAACAAAAATTTGCATGTTAAATGATAAATGCTCAAACCCAACCTTTATGTGAAACCTTATAGAGTCGGATCATATGTTGTTGAAGGTTCTTTAGGTCCACAAAGAGGTTGTTGTATGTGTTGTACTGTACTTCAAGCCTATCCTTGGACTTAGGATCTAAAACCATTGTTCCTTCTACATGAATATACTCACCAAGGATTGATTTAACATCTACATTGCTTGCCTTCTTTTTTAATGATACTTCATAGGAAGAAGGAAGAAAGTCCCCTCGAATCCCTCAGGCATGAAGAGCTCCTTTGATGACTCCATAAATTCCCTCGTAACCCTTGTGGTGGTTGGCTGATGCCGACTTCATCACATGCATCTTGTACATCCCTTGCACTAATAATCCCCTTGATTTCTTGCATAATGCCCTTTCTAACCACCTCAAGGACCCTCTTGTAATTTGGATCACAGATGATGCATAGTATCTCCCACACCAGATGCATCAACTAAGAAATTTTTGGGACATAACGAAACCACCACTAGATCTATCAGGAAAAACGTTTAAATTAATACATACATAAAAAATACAAACAAAAAAATCCATGGAAACATACCTTGTTTGCCATGACCCTCCGTTTCCTTGTGCTGCCTTGCACTGAAAGATTCTGAATATTAGAAAACTTTCGTTTACGATCACGTGCACCAATTGGTGTGTGCTTCAACCTCCTTATTTTTCTTTGTAACCTAGACAATTTATCTCTTTGATTATTTATGAGTGTTTCTTGTTCCTTATTTTTCATGTCTAGGTCATGTGAATGTTTTTTCAAATCTTCAATATACTTGATTGAAGACTTGAATTAATTGAGTGTAAGTACTAGTTATGAAGACCACCAGTAAATAGAAAGTCGTTTACAGTAACCTAAGAGCCCAT
The DNA here is from genome assembly GCF_041138505.1 of Cibotium barometz. Taxonomy (NCBI): domain Eukaryota; kingdom Viridiplantae; phylum Streptophyta; class Polypodiopsida; order Cyatheales; family Cibotiaceae; genus Cibotium; species Cibotium barometz. Next base: position 40,592,582 of record NC_141084.1, read on the forward strand.
TTTCCCCATCACCTACATATCGAACAAAACTAGTAAAGTCACGAAATGGTGGATTTTACAAGGTCAAAGGATCAAAGGGGGAGAGATTCCCATCCACCCAAAGATCAATATTCTTCTTGCCCTCATTTCTTAGTGTGGACATGGCTAAATTAGGTAATGGTTGCCTGACATATGGACATTTTTCTAGTACATAATCTTCATCTATACGAATGTGAATGTCTACTTTATGATTTCTAACATTCGTAATATCATCTAAAGGCATGCCTAATTCAAGATGACATAAAATTAAGATTAATAGAGGATTAAAAAAGAGATTTAAACTAGATAATAATATTCTAACATTTGGAATGATCATAGAGAAATATATATTAAGAATATATCTCTCTAAAAAAACCATTTTTGACACTCCAATAACAAATATTCTAGTCATGATAAGGAGATATGATAAGAATGAAAGGAGTGGGGTGGTTTTTTATCTCAAAATAATAAGTAAAATTTAATTTTGAGCTTATATATTTTTTAGAAAAAAGTTTTACATGAGAATACATCAAAATATGAAAAAGATCTAAAAGTGATTTTTTAATGGCCTTTAAAAACAACCTTCTTATTTTGGTATAAAAAAATAGATGGATAATAGTGCAACCTTACAATGATTAGATTTCTTGCTTTAAAAAATAAACTTATATATATATATATATATATATATATTTGGGAGGAAAGTTTTACATGAAAATACACTAAAATGTGAAAAGTATCAAAAAGTCATTATTTTAGTAGCCTCAAAAAATACCCTTCTATTTTGGGATATAAAATATTAAAATGCATCTTGTAATCATTAGATAGCATAGAAGTTAGGAAGATATGACAAGAGTGAAGATTCTAAGGAAATTATGACTAAGAAATGATATAAGAAATTCACTTTTTGGGTATATATATGTATAAGGAGAGTTTTTTTGATGAAAAATATAAAAAAATAAATTTTTTAAAAAAGTCAAATGTTTGGGCATCCTCATGGCCGAAAATTAAACTCTTGGGAATGGTGATGCAACTTGTATCCTTAAAGACATTAAAAAATAGGTTTTTTGAATTGATATATACTTGGGAGTTATGGTTTGAAAATGATATTAAAAAATATTTTTTTCAATATATATATTTGGGAGGAAAGTTTTACATGAAAATACACTAGATTGTGAAAAATATCAAAAAGTCATTTTTTAAGAGGACTCCATAAACACTCTTCTATTTTTGGTATAAAATATTAGAATCCATCTTGCAATCATTAGATATCATAGAAGTTAGAAAGATATGACAATATTATTATGAGGTAGTTATGTCTAAGAAATGATATTAAAAAATCACTTTTTGGGTTCATATATGTATAAGAAAAAGTTTTTTTGAAAGAAAACTCAAAAAAATGAAAATTTTAAAAAAGTCAATTTTTGGGCTCCCCTTATGGCTAAAAAGTGAAACCTTGGGAATGGTGATGCAACTTGCATCTAAAAGTAGTGGATTAAAATATTCCAAAACTATAAACATACGAAAAGCTAGTGAGAGAGTGGATAAATGTAGATAGTAAGACCTAAAAAGTGTATAAAAAATAGGAGAATCATTTACTTTTTGTCTCCCACTATGGGGTCAAAATTAACATTTTAAATCAAAAGATTACTAAAAATTAGGATTTCTTATAGGGTCCATTTCATAGTCCAATTTTCCCTAATGCTAGGAGCCTGCTTAAGGCCATAAAGAGCATTTTTCAACCTGCATACTTTAGACTCTTCTCCTTTCACAAAACCAAGAGGCTACAATACATACACCTCCTCATGCAGTCTTAATGTCCAACTGATGTACATTCCACCCATGATGTGCTGCCAAAGTAATGAGACACCTAATGGTAGTCATACGAGATGTGGGTGCAAATGTCTCATCATAATCAATGGTGTTGGGCATACCCCTTTGCAACAAGTCTAGCCTTGTAGCAATTAATTCTACCATCTTCTTTGCTTTTTAACTTGTAAACCCACGTAGTACCAATGGCCTTCTTGCCATGAGGTAGATCTGTCAAATACCAGGTGTTATTCTTGAGTATAGAGTTATACTTATCCTGCAGAACATGTATCCAATGATCATCATCCTATGCTTCCTCAAAGGAAACAGGCTCCTCCTCATTACATAAAGTAGAAATGAGAACACATGAGAATAATCTACATGATGAGAACCTGCATAAGTTCTGCTAGGTAAAGGAGTTGCCAACTTGCTATTCCTCAATGTCTGCACAAGCCATTTTGATATACACCTAGATTCTTCTATGGCTGCTCTCTCCTCATCCCCACTACATCCTCAATAATTGCCTCATCAAAAGGATGATTTGCAAGTTGATTTTGCACCTGCAAAGGCTGAATTTCAGCACTTGGTTGAGCATTCAATTGCTCTACATATGGCTGCCCTCCATTAAACAAAGGTAGAAGCAAATCAAACATGTCCTATGACCATACATTCTGCTATTTTTTGCATAAAAGCATGGGCAAAAGTGAGTTCTCGATAAAAACAACATCTCTACTTACCAAAATCCACTTTGAAGCCAGATGGTAAAGTCTATATCCCTTTCTTTCTAAACTATATCCCATAAATATGGATTTAATTGCCTTATCATCAAGCTTACTGCGTTATTGCTCAAGCACAAGAGCATAAGCAAGACAACCAAAAACACGCAAATGAGCCATAGAAGGCTTTCTACCATGCCAAGCTTCATAAGGAGTTTTAGACTGTAAGGCCTTGGTAGGGCATTTGTTCAACACATAGTTTGTGCATATAGTTGCCTCTAACCAAAAACCATGAGGTAAATCTTGGGCTTTCACCATACATCATGCCATCTCCATGAGAGGACCTGTTCTTCCTCTCAGCCACACCATTTTACTGAGGTGTGTATGGCACTGTACATTGATGCCTTATGCCTTTTTCAGCCATATATGCATGAAATTACTTAGACATATACTTCCCCCCTCGATCTGCATGAAGAGTGCCAACTTTACATTCACCTGCATTTTAAACCATGGATATGAAGTGCCTAAAGCACATAAAAACCTCTGACTTTTGCTTTAATGGATACACCCAGCTATATCTGGAGTAATCATCAATGAAAGTGATGAAGTAGAGATATCCACTGATAGATGGTGTCCTCATAGGACCACATACATCACTATGTATAAGTTGTAATTTCTTAACAGCTCTCACAGATCCATCCTTTGGAAATGATGCCCGATACATTTTCCCAAGAATACACCCCTCACATACATGTCTAGTAGGGGTCTCAAGAGTTGGCAACTTAGACACCATATCATGCCTTAAAAGGCATAACAAACTACCATAATTCAAATGGCCAAATCGTGCATGCCATAATTTTGCATCACTCATAGCACGAGTTGTAGAGATTGAGCAAGCATCATGCTGCAACTTCTCAAATACAACCATCTTGTATAGGCCATGAAACAAGGTACTTGAGGCAATGATAGAATAACCATCATTTCTATCCTGAATTGTACATCTATCATCCACAAATTTCACCATCAAGCCTGATAAGGCTAAGGCTGAAACTGACAGCAAGTTCTTCTTATTGCCTAGCACATATAAAACTTTAGAAAGAGTAAATGCCCCCCTAGTGACAACTCTACCAACTCCTTTGATAGCATATGAGGAACCATTTGCACATATGACGGTTCCTGCACTTGGGACATATTCCACAGATGAGAACATTTTTTTTTGTGAATTAATGTGCTTACTAGCATCACTGTCAAAGTACCAAACATCCGATTTTGCCACCACTGACATTCATACATCATGGACAGAAGAGTCATAACTACAATGTACAGTCCATGCCTAATCATCTTGAGCCCTTCTTCTCTGCACTTGGTGTAGATGCATCAGGCATAGCCATGCTCGATTCTTTCTTTTTCTCCTTTTCTTGCACTCATTTATGTAGTGACCTAGTTTCCTGCAATAGTGACACTTGCCCTTCTTTTTAGGCTGATCACCTTCTTTCTTTGCATCCTTACCTGGGGATTTTGATTTTGGCTTATAGCCACCATGTGAACCTAGATTGCTCTTCTTGTTGCAAAAGTACTAAAACCAGCTCATCAAATATAAGGGCATTTGGATATCCCTTCATCATGAGTCTAAGGGTAGAGGCAAAAACTCTGATAAGAATCCAACAATGCATTGAAAACTGTGGGCACCTGTACTATCAGGAGATGTATCTCATTCACACTAGAGCAAGCTGCTCCTTAAAATATTTTGGTGAAGAAGCTGTCCATTAAGTCTCCCTCATTCATGTGCTCAAACTCCAACTGTTTACACAGATATGTAACACGTGCTTCATTATGCACCTAGTATAATGTAGTGAGTGCATTGCTGCATGCCTGTTTTGAAGTCTTACATGATCGAATATGAGAAATAATGTTTCGCTTCTCACAGAAAGTGCAAGAATGCATGTGCCTGTGCATCTCTTACATCCCATCTTGTTTGAGCAGCAGTGGGAGGTACTAGTGGTGCATTGGAGAAGCCACATATGTATTAGATTCTACTTCAGATGTACCTGCATCACCTGGTTGCACTGGTAGTTGTGAAACAGGGACGAGTTTCACTACCTTTAACCACATTCTAAAGCCCTTTATTAGCAACAAGTACATGCCTCATCATATAGGACCACAATGGGTAGTTAGTCCCATCAAGTTTGTCCTTAGCAAACAACATGTTGAATACATCACTACTACCAGCCATGACTTTCTACCAAATGCAAAATCTTTCAACACACTACAAGTACTCAGTATTCACTGAATGCAACCCTGGATGACTGCCAACTAACGGAATCACCTGCAAAGTGTGTGAAAAATAACACACAGTAGAGAATAGAGTGTTACTGGGGCAAAAGTATGATGGTCGATGTTATTGAAGACACTGTAGATGTTGCACACCAAATCGTTGCCGCTACACAGGCCAAACACCCAAAATCAAGCAAAACCAATCTAGAATGATGCCTCTCCAAAACATTTGTAGAAACCTTACGGTGCCCAAAATGCACCCAAAATGCACCCAAATCGTGCTGCCCTGCGGACCCCAAAAACAAGGTCGTGAGAGGAGGGAGGCAAACTACTAGATCAAGTGTCAAGGAAGCTAACTCTAATATCAATTGTTAGAATTAGGGTTAGGGTTATAACAATGCACACACACACAAGATAAAGAAGCTTGAGAGCAAACAAACTCACTAGATTAGAATGAACAAATGTGTGCCAGATACAAAAGATAAGTACACACCCCCAAATGAGTAGATAAGAGGGTGTACATAGGCACGGGGGGAAAAAACCTCCTATAGTGAAAAAGTGTCCCGACGGTCCTAAGTGTGTTCACACACATCACTACCATATAATGCTACGAGATGGAATACACATGTATTGGATATTAAGGCTTCCTACTTGAATTTCTTCTTGAATGATGGTTTTCATGCTCAAGGATTTATGTATCTTAGCCTCATGGTTTTGTTCAGAGGATATGAATAAAAAGTACGCAGGTTAGGAAAAGCTTTATATGGCACAAGAAAATAAATGCATACATGCTTGCAAATTATCCACTCTTTTGCCTAACAAGACACATGTATGTTCTCATCATCATGCATTTTATTTGTTTATGGATTATGTTCTCATTGCCAATATATATGCAATAAAGAGGAACTTGGAGGAAACTTGTATCCTTTAAGAAAGCATTAGAAAATGATCATTGGATGTCTCCAAAAAATGACACTTGGTATTTGGAAGATTTGCCTTATGGGAAAAAGAACATTGGTACGAAGTGGGTTTATAAGCTTAAGCATAATGCTAATGATAGTGTTAAATGCTATAAGATAAGTGAAAGGATTATGCTTAGGAAAAGGGCATGAATTATGATGAGATCTTTCGCCCCACGTCTTATATGACTATAATCCAGTGTATTATTGCATTAGCAGCATATATTATGGATGGAATACACATCTATTGGATATTAAGGCTTCGTACTTAAATTCCCCTTTGAATGATGATTTTCATGCTCAGGGATTTATGTATCGTAGCCTCATGGTTTTCTTTAGGGGATATGAATAAAAAGTATGCAAGTTAGGAAAAGCCTTATATGGATTTAAGAAGGCTCCTAGAGCATGGTACAAGAAGATAAATGCATACTTGCTTTGTAAATGGTTTTTGCAAACAATCCAACTAAGAGTACCCTCTATGTAAAGAAGAGTAAGAACTGTTTCTTGGTCATAATTTAATACATTGGCATGCTTCTTGCAGTTCCTAATGATGAGAATATTTTAGCCTTCAAGGTTGAGCTATATGTGTCATTTGAGATGATGAATTTGGGCTCATTGCATTATTATTTTGTCAAAATGACACCAATTTAGGAGTTTTGGAAAATATTCATGATTTTAGCACAATTCTAAACTCAAGTCCCTTGAGGTCCAAACTAAAGTTTGAGCCTCTCATTTATAAAGGAAATGTTCCTTGAGGCCCAAACTTACACTTGAGCCATTGATAGTCTATGTTATGTGAAGAAAATTTCCTTCAAGGATCAAGCTTGAGTTTAAGTCTCTCATATTTTATCATGTGAAAAGCCTTTTTCCCGTCACTACTATGAGAGGCTCAAACTAGACTTTGAGCCTTGTGGGGAATTGCCTTCAAATAGATATTGTATGAGAGAAACTTAAGTAATGGTTTAAGCTTCTAAAGACATGATATTCACATAAAATAGACTGCAAGAGGCTCAAATTTGACTTTGAGCCTCAAGGATAGTTTTCCTCAAACACAGTAGATTAGATGAGGCTCAAATTTGACTTTGAGCCTCAAGGATAGTTTTCCTCAAACACAGTAGATTAGGTGAGGGCTAAGATTAGGTGAGGGCTAAGATTGCCATACAATTAAAAGTATCATGCAACAATAATGTACCCACTACATCTCTTTAACAATATCTTTATAATCATGTTCATTCTTAATCTTCATTTTCTAAAAATAGAGCATTTAATAAGGATTTAAATAATGGCACTTGAATAAGTGCCAAGATTCCTAATTGGTCTTATCATACATTTGTAGAATGTCTTATGACATTATAGCCAAAGTACATATACAGAATTCTTACACGGTTTGGTCTCAAAGACTATAAGCATTTTGATACACCAGTAGAGACAAGTGCTATGCTTAAGCTCCAAAGGATGCAGGTGAAACATTTGATATATCACTTTATCAGCAGGTTGTTAGATGCGTCATCTATCTATGTAATACGAGGCCATACATTAATTTTGGGGTCTCCTAGTTGAGTAGATTTATGGTTGGCCGCATTCAATGTAATACGAGGCCATACATTAATTTTGGGGTCTCCTAGTTGAGTAGATTTATGGTTGGCCGCATTCAATGCGTGCAAGCTTTTAGGCAGGCCTACAAGTCAAAGATTCCAAAAATACCCCTTTTCAATAAAACTGAAAATCGAAACCATGAAAGTACAAAACGGAACATTTAAAAAAAAGTAAAAAGTAAAAAAATCAAAAATAAAAAAAATTAAAGGTAAAAGAGAAAAGATAAAAGATAAAAGGTTCTCAAGCAAAAAAAATATAGAAATTTTTAGAGAAGAACTTACAGAAGTTGACCTAAGACGTGTTTTGGGACGTTGCGATCGTTTTGACGTAACTTGTGTAACACCCCAAAAATTTGTGTTTTTCCATCGTTAAGAAAACTATGGAAGCCAACGCTTGTAGCGCTTAACTAACCCAAAAAAGTACATTATTTTATGTGCCAGGAAGATTAAGAAATGCCAAAAATACATTTTGGAAAAACTTTCGATAATCTAAATTTTAAAGAATAAAAAATAAAAGAATTTTTAAAAATTCTCAAACTTGTTCGTGGCATCTCGAGGATCTTCAAGCACCCCATACTCACATGCACCTACAATCTGGGCGACGGGTTTTAGAGGCCAATTTAGAGGAAAGTGGGTCCATAGAGCTAGGTGCATACTAGCCTACACTAGGCTCAGGACCTTCGATTATAACCCAGTTTAGCATTGTACAAGAACCTGCAACAAATAGGGGCCAAATACTTCGTTTGACTTTGAGTCAATGAAAGGATACCTAGTCCCAAGAAGTGAGAACCCTAACCAAGCCTCCCCAGCTAGGCCAGCTACTAATCTTTTTGACCACGTAGCTAGCTACTCAGAGGTTCATCCTCAACCACTACCTCCAAACCAAATCTTAGTACATACCGACCACATGATGAACAGAGACTGCATAAGTACTGCTCGACAGTCTACCTTGAGGAAAGATCTAGGCTTGCAAATCTTGGATCAACGTCTTCTCATAGATGATTGGGAGTATGACACATCAACAGAGACTCTTGTGGATTTCGGTGCGAGCCAAGCTTATGGTGTTGGTTGGGAAGGAATTGTCCAACCAATATCTAGGGCCACAACAAAGGAGGAACAATTTTAGGGCATATACGATTGCATATATAGGATCATTGAATATAAAAGGATCCAAACACCTACTATGACGTAAGTCGAGATATACAAAGCAAGAATTCCCACAATGAATGAAATGGTAACACCTCCGGTGGATCCTACTTTTGTAGTATCACTCGGCTATACCATGGACCAACCCACATCTTCTAACCCACAAGGCCATGCAGGGACTCAAGAGCATACTAGCACGAGCTTCACCTTCTTAGATCCTAGAGTTGTCCCCACCCAAGACACTACTAGTACACTACCTTATCCAGTGGTAAGCACCACACCACCAAACTATGGTGCCTATAACTTACGCATTATTACCTTTGAGCCACATGTCTACGATTACCACGATAGCCACCACCAATTCACACATGGACCCCATGCACCTGGCATATCTAGTATTTCCATTCCTAGAGAGGGGTTCTCATTCTAGTACACCTATGAAACATTCCTTCCCTGGACTGAGTGTGCTACCAACTCTTGTTTTGCGAGACCAGTGCACTTAATTCCCACATGACTAAAGCACCTATAGGGACACCAGTAAGACACATACCTTATGTATCACATCCACCCCCACCAAGGTTTAGACCAATGCACCCTCATGCAATGCCATGTATTTCATCTCTACCTACCCCTATCATTGCTCCTATTTATGCCAACACCAGCTCTACCCACAGACTAGCTCAACCCCTATCATTTCTTCTGTTATGCCCAATGGTGAGCAAATGGCACAACAACCTAGCAAAGGGGGACTTTACAATACACAAAATATGTCATTACCTCCACCATTTTTGGGACATCAACCTCCACCCTCGAGCATCACATCATTGAATCAAATAGTTTTCGAGGAACCTTTTGAGTGTTCAAATACAAGGTTGACTTCAATAGTGCCTCACATGGTGCTGAGAACTCCACAAAGCTTTATCTGAACTACTATGTAGTCGATGCAAGAGGCGGAGTCAAACTAGTATACCAGCTAACCGTAGTAGGAAGAGGTCGAGATATTAACAACTCTGCTGTCAAGAGAATGCCTCTTCAATGCTATCATTGTCAGGGACCACACCGAGTCTTCAGTGTCCCATCAGAAACCAAACAATCACCCAAGTTGCATCTTCCAACATGCCACCTTATTGGATCAAAGATTACCCAATGAAAGTGATAGTTGGAAATCAGCAGAATGGTCCTACCATCACATCTCTCAACACGATTGGAGTGGGTGGTCAAACTCAGAGATCAATTTTGAGAAATAGTAACCCACATATGAACGCAATAATGAGACTCATGGCCCAAAACACACCTGTTGTGTGTGGAAAATAAAGTAGAAAACCATGCTACTTCAATAGAGCAAGATCCAAAAAGAGGAGGAGCCGTAAAAAGAAAGAAATCCATAAAAGGAGACAAAATGGGAAAAACGGAATGAGTGAACTTAGGAACACCTAACGAAACCAGTCTACATGAATGATATTAACAAGGATTCCGATTTACTAGACACACATATTGGCTCTAAGAAAGCTAGAGATGCTCAAACAAAAACTAAGGAGACCAAAAATGAAAGGGTGTATGCCTTCAAGAAACCAAACAAAGAGAAACTTGGTTCATACCCTGACCCTGTAAGAGAATTGAAACAACTTCATGAGCTTAGGGATATGATCACATATACTCAAGAGTAGTTACAACCAAGACCAAAACAAGTAAACATCTCTCACATTGTTCATCTAAACAACCTAAAGCCTATTGTAACCCACAAACCCTTAGATATACCTAGGGTCATCCTTGAGGTCACTAAGAACTCACCTGTCCCAAGCATAGATTATGAACTCTTTAGGAGAATGTTTGACTATGAGAACCCTAAACTCGTTCAAGAGCTGGAAATTCCAATATCACCAGCACCCTCATATGGTAGAGAGGTGACGGGTACTCCCTTGAACATCCCTAAATTATTGAAGTTCATGGAGATCTCTTCAAAGCATTGAAAGCTCTTTTAAATGGAGAATTCAATGTAGGACTACCACCATTTACAAAAACCAATAAGACTCAACCCTACTATGGAATTTCGTCACCTCAAGTCATAGAATATCTAAGAACCCAAGCAAAGGATGAGTATGCCAAATCAACGGTAAAAATTTCATTCAATAAATTGGGTCAATACTTTGAAGGTGATAAATCCAACATCACAGTAATGGGAGTCCTTGATGGTGGTGCAAGAGTCAGTCTAATCACCAAAAAATGCTAGGAAAAATGGCCAAACCCAAGCTTGAAGTATCTGACATTGTGGTTAAAATGGCTGATGGTATTGTTATCAAACAAATGGGAATATTATGCAACCTTAAGATCAAGGTGTTGAAACATCGGGTGAGACGTACGTTGGACTTTTGCAAGCAACTTTATTCTTATGAAATGATCTTAGGAAGACCATTTATGTGTGAAGCTAAAATGGTCCATGATTGGTTCAAAAATTATATCTACCTATAATTTGATGACTCAATCCTTAGAGTAGACCTTGTTGACCTTAGAGCATCCTTAGAGTAGACCTTGTTGACCTTAGAGCATCCTTAGAGTAGACCTTAGAGCATCCAATGGGTAGTGATGGAATATTTGACTGGACATCTGATACTACCATCCATTCAACCTCTTTGCAATACTGCTATACTTACAGATAAGAGATCAATGTAGAGAAGGACCCACCCTACAAAGATGCTAAAAAACAAGCTATTGAACCTGAAGATGATCTAAACTGGATACCTATGATGGCTACAATTGATAAATGGGGAGCTAGAGGACCTACATGGATTACACTTGATGGTGAGGAGCTCCCTAAGGTTGTGCCCCTACGAATGATTTGTGCTCTATCTTCTCAAAGGATTGCTTATTGTGAATTTGATTCCACATGGGTTAACTCAAGCTTAAGCGCCAATAGTTGTGAGGAGTCTGAAATAGAGACTGAAAGCAACACCAACTCCTCAAATACCACAAGAAAAATAGAGCTAACAACAGTAAAAGAAACTGCATGGAGTGCCTCCAAATCTAATACGGATTCCCAATCTAAAGAAAGGGATGAAGTTCTTCAAAACACCAAGGAGCGTCTCCAAAGATGGTAGAGACGTAAATGCTATGCATTTAATAATCATAGAAGACTGCAAGAGACAACAACTACCGCCCACCCAATGGCTCCAGTACATGGGTGTTGTAGACTTTCATCAAAAGTTTATAGACGATTGGGGAGAGAAGTTACAAAAGGTCAAGTATGGTAGGCCACCCCCAACTGATATAGCTAAGGTGAAAGTCTTTGATGAACCAAAATTGATTTGTTAAAACAAGAGGAAACAAAATTGTGAACTCGCATAAAAGGAACAAAAGGCCAAGGCTGTAGTTGAAGCAGATGAAGAAGGAAAGGAAAATGAGCCTAATTTGTGACCAGCACTTGAGAACAACAAGTCATACACCATAGGGTAGTCCAAGTTATTGTTTAATAATGCAAAACATAACCTCACAAGTGAGAGTGGAGGAGACTATGATGGGCGTGCAAAGGTCAAGGAAGGTGTACACATTGAGCTTTATCACTCTCTCGTTTACTTGTTCTCATCTGCTCCAATAGTCATGAGGCTTTTGATGCACCTTAATTGCATTGTACAACCTTAATACCATTTACAACTCTCTCATGATCTCTGCTTCAAGAACTCTTTTTACATGAAATACCATAAGCTCCTTATGCCTTACCAAATCTTGGACCTTTTGAGAATTAAAAGGAGTTATTATCTTAGCGGGCTTATAACTTTTTAAGGTAGCCCTTGGCTTATTTCCACCCTCCTTGGAAGTACCAATGGATTAGTGATACTGAGCATGTGAAAAGACTTTGGGGGACCATGGATAAACCTTTGGTTGTCCACTCAACAATATAACCCTTATCCTCTAGCTTGAATCATCAAATACGATGAAGGGAAAAAGGCATTGTTAAAATTGAAGTCTCACGCAAAGAGAGAGGAGTGCAAATTTCAATAATCCAACCCTACTTTCGACTGGTAATTACTGTTTGCTCGGGTTTTCTTTTCTTAAATGTAGCCAAGAATCTCTTTTAAGGGTTAAAATTGAAGAATCATGCCAAAGAGAGAGGAGCGCAATTTTGGTAATTCAACCTTGCTTTCAACTCATAATTATTCTTTGCTGGGATATGATTTTCTTAAAGTGTTTGTGTAGCCAACAAACTATTTTAATTCTCTTTCCATTCAAATCGTTAAGATTATGGCTAGAAATTCTCCAAAAAAGAATGCTAGCTTTTAGGCATTTTTTGGATAGTTTTATATCCTTGTAGTAAAATGCTCATAACTTTTCGCTCCATTGTCCCTTTTGAAAAGTTTTTATATAGGGGTAAAACTCTTTTCAAGCTTTATGCACTTATATAGTTCATTTTTAGTATAGTTGTATGTACAATTATGATCTTCTTTTCTTTGTTAAGATCTAATGAATTTAAACTTATCCTAATCATGTATTGCTAAACCATCCCTAAAAGGCTCTGATATTAAGTGAAACTTTACCATTGCTAGGGATACTCATAGAAATCAATAATCTTCATGATTAAATAATAAGAAAAGAATTCAAACAAGGACTAACTAAAGCATAAGAAATAATTAAGATTTTATGATTTTATAGCTCTTAAGGAGCCCTCAACCACAAGATACATGCAACCTTATACAAGTCATGTGTCAATAAATGCCCACACTCCATGTGCCTCCTTGTGCTTTCCATATGCTACCTTTCTAACCATTGAATTCACCTTCTACATACAAATCAACCTTTGAGCTAGTACCCTTGATCTTTCTACCTTTCTAATGTGCATGCGCTCCCTCTTGCTCTACTCATGTTGTACCCTTACACATTACTATTTTCACATATAAGACTGATGACACTGGAAGTGACGACAAAGGTGGTGGTGAGGACAAAGAGCTCAAAGAGAACCAGTGATGATGAAGATCTTGGAGAGAACTAGTGGTGATGAAGATCTTGGAGAGAACCAATGATGATGATGCAGGTGAGAGGTCGAGAGCTCTTTTAGGTCCCACAAAAGAGGTTAGGAGCTCTTTTAGGTCGAGAGCTCTTTTAGGTCCCACAAAAGAGGTTAGGAGCTCTATTGAACCCTAAAAATCTCAAAGAGAATCCAGTGATGAGACGACGATGACCAATGAGAGCACATGAACTCTTTTGGGCCTTGTAACCCAAGGACAATGTGTCCTAGAAAGGTCTCTATCTACCATTTTTATGGTACATATATAGATATATCATCCCATCAACTTGAATGTAGCCTATATTTAGCATGATGCCAAATCTACCTAGGCCATTTATTAACAATGAGACCATATATGCCCTCACCACACGGACAATGTCTGGGTTGCTCTACCACAGAGTAACTTCTCCTCATAAAGGGGGCCTTTTAATGTAGAGCTAGTTGATACTCGTGCAATCAAAATGTGTAAGGTCCCTCCCTTGAAATAAGCTAGAAAAAATCATAAGTTGAGCACTATAAATGATGCTATAAATATTTTCTAAATTTTACAAGGAAATGATAGTGTAAATATTAGATAAGAAACATTTTACTAGATAATGAGCTAGAAAAATTCTTAAGTAGATCATTATAGGGAGTCATGGTGATAAATCTTGGATTTGAGCTAGGTAAGGTGCATCAATGACAAATAATAAATTATTTTTAAAAATTAGAAAAAAAAAATTACACTTGAGGATTTTTGGTGAAGGGTAAAATTTTTGGCCCAAGTGGTCATTTAGGCACCTATGTGTGCTCAGATTGTAACTTTAGCTATTTAGACCCTAATAATCATGAGCTTGCTTACCCATTCTTGACCATGTATCTCCCATACCAAGAAGAAAAAGAGGCCCATGTCTATGGGGATGTGGAATAGATAATATTCTCTCACTGAGCTTCAAGACACCTTGAAAGATAAAAGTTTTCGTCTCTTAATTGATTCAGGTACCTTGCATTCATTTCTCTCTCCTCAATGTATAAAAATGCTTGGTATTAAGGCTAAAGAAATTAAGCAGTCATTAAAGGTAGAAATGGCCAATGGTGGACGTTATGGAATTTTCTAAATCAAATTTCTCCTTGATCATCACTACCTTTCAAGCGTATTCCTTTGTTAATCTTTCATCATGAAAACTAAGGTATGGATTGGCTTTGTAGAACTGATGCTAACATTCATTACAAGTCAAGTATGTTTCTTTCTTAGGATGAATCCTCTAGAAGGGTGCAAGGAATTAGGGTTTGTGGTGAGGCAATGGTAAGGCCATGTTTCATGTGGTTAAATCATCCCGTTTTAGTCAAAGTTCTTCGAAAAGGATTAAGATTATATGCTATAAATTTTAATAAAGTTGATGAAACCTCTATGCAATGGGAACCACCCCAATGGCTCATTGACTGTGGACCTACTCCCATAGAAGGAGATCATTGCCTCCTAGGAAGTCAATCATGAGATAGAGCTAGAGCCTGCTCTCAACTATAGTGAGATATTACAAGATGTTAGTCCTAGTGACAGTTGAGCTAAAGAAGTATATTGCTTAGTTGGTGATAATCAAGGTTTTATTCAACCTAGTTTGTGATTCCCCCCTTGCAAGCACCCGTTCTCATCTAAAAGAAGATGACACCCAAAGACTCTGTGTGGATTAAGGGATAGCTTACCCATTCTCAACCATGTATCCCCCATACCTCATTCTAGTATGGGATGACCCTCACCACTTTTTTCTCATTCTGTGGGAATCCAACACACCCCTCTCTCGTGCTCGATTAGGCTTATATGGGTGCTTCTCTTCCCTTATTATGACTGAAAATGCACTCTCATGGTGCAAGATTTTCATCATTGCCAAGATTCTCTCTCATGGTGTGATCTTTTCATCATTGCCAACCTTCTGTCTTAGTGCCTATTACTCCTAATGATATCTCCTCCACTCTGGAGTGCTTTTGGAGCCATTATTGGAGCAAGAGAATCTCTTCCTAGTGAAGCTTTGTGTGTTGTAATAAGTAAAAATTCTAATTTTTAGTTAATTTTCATCTAAATCATGCTTTTCCTAGGATTTAATTATGCCACTAATGACTTGTGAAGTGGTATTGTAGAGTGCCCAAGGAAGCTTGTTTTGGCAAATAAACCAACACAGTGTTTAGAAATTTAGCATTAAACATAATTATGACATTAATGAACATTCAAATGATTATCACACAGATTACAAAACATTACATATAGTACGCACATAGAATTGCAAAATAAAGATACATAAGATACATGACTGACTATGTGTATTTCTTCTCCTACATAAATCTTCTATGTGTGTATACATCACTGCTCAGCACATAAAGAAGCACCTAGATCGAGAAACAAAGCATTATCACCCATCCACATGCCTTTTGAGATCATATTCCTAAGTTACCCCTAAGCTAAGGTAAAAGTAATTATAAAACTAAGGCACGCTATTTCTTAAGTTAACACCTGGCACACCTGATGGTGGGTAGGCGAACAAATGTTGAACCCACTTGATGATGACTAGAATTATTCGGATAAGTTATAATAAATCCTAATTCTATTATTTCTTGAGTAAATATATGTTGATGATATCCTAATCAAGATCGATCTAATGGCTATCTAAAATCAGTATCTATAGTATGAGTGAAAGAAGAAATTTTCCTATAGGAATATATTTGAGAATATATATATATATATAGATATATACCATCATTCTCTAACTTATAAAATCCATAGCAATACTCTTCCATAGAACATTCAATGGGTGTAATAATCCTGCTAGCTTTTGTTGGTCAGACTTGTCCTTCTAACAAACCAAACATTCTCAAACATATAACTCAATGTTCTTTCTCATACAAGGCCAATTAAAAGCACCTTTCCAAAGCTTGAGTTGTAGTCAATATTTCTTTGCCCTATGTAATGTGGAGCATGGCTTTTCTTTGTTCACTTTTGGCCTCGAATCCTTTGTGTAAAAGGGCTTGCATCATAAAAAAAACCCTTTTTGATGACATGTAAAGTCACCAAATCTCTATTATGCAATCTGCTCTAAAACATCTTTGAAATCCTCTTTGGTAGCATGAAGATCCTTCATGAAAGTGAAATCCATATGGTAACCCAAAGAAACTACATGGCTCAAGGGTCTCCGAGATAATGCATCTGCTTCCTTGTTATCTTTGACATTCATAGGCCATAGCATGGTGTTCTTAGTTCAAGACTGCTCCAATGCAATCTCATCATGTTGAACCACAAAAAGGTCTAGAATAACCAACATCGTCCTTTTCTAGCACAAAGTCTCAATGCTTCAAAAGGGTTCTGTTTCATCTTTGGTCCACAAAGATTCCACAGCTTTATTTGTCACAGCATGCAATGGACTAAGCACCACTGCAAACCATTTGTCGAACTTCCTGGCATAATGTCAATATGATGGTCTTCCGATCTCTCTGGCTTCTTTGCCTTCCTTTCCCTTACCTGTCCTGAGGGAACTACATCTGAGATAGTGGACCTAGGAATGGCCTCCCTATTTCCTCCACAAGAAATAGACCAAATAGCTCTAGATCCTTTTGCAGTGGTAACTCCTTTCGCTCCTGGCTTCCACTCCTTTAACCTCAATGTCTTGTTCTTTGATAAAGTCTTCAAATATCTAAGCCCTTCTTTGGTTCTATTCCCTCTTGGTTCTCCAAGCAAGAAATTTTCTGAAAAATCATACGAACTGCTAAAAGTATTGGTACTCTTCTGATGAACCTGGTTCCCATCAAGAATTTTTGTATCAACCTCATGGTTGTTTCCTTCATGAGGTCCTTGGTAACCCTGTCCTCTCGACATGGCTCTGTCACCCCAAGAAAGTTTCTTAAAGAGAAATCCTGCTCTGATACCACTGTAAGCCCAGCAGGACGTGCAGTGATAGAATCAACCACGTCTCCAAGAGATAAAGATAGAGAGAGAGGGGGGAGAGAGAAGGGAATAGGGATCTTACACAGTACACCACATTGAGTAGGAAACAAGCCCCGCCCCCTTTCAAGAATTTATTCAAGAACAATCCACAAGCACGCTAGCCAGGATCAATACAATCAATGATGAATACAAAACAGACAGATATGCCGATGTAGGATATTCAAGTCGATGTCGAGGCACGAGATCTCTGATGTCGTGCACACCACGAGGATATGACCCGCAAGTATCTCTCACTCGGCTAGTACCAAATCCAATATCCAATATATCCAAATCCAATCAATCCAAGTCCAAATAAGATCCAAAACCAAGTCCATATCAAGTTCAAGTCCAAATCCATGTCCACGCTATGTCTAAGTTCCATGTTCATGTCTAAGTTCCATGTCCAAGTTCTCCATGTCTATGCTCCATGTCCAAGCTCTATGTTCCATGTCCAAGCTCTATGTCCAAGTTCAAATCCAAGTTCAAGCAGTCCAAGTTCCCATGAATAATCTCCACAACTCCTGATGAAGAAAACCATGGAAAATCTCTTTCTGGCAAGCAAACTGATATAAAACTTGTTTCAATGGTTTATGGGCAAAAAAATAGTTTTTAGGGTTTTCGAGAAGTTTTAGGTTTTCTGAAATTTCTGTTCGTACATGTCTGTACAGCTCCGTACATGCGTATGTATCACCCATGCATATGCCCATACAAGTCTAGGGCTAACCGTACATCTCAAAAGCAAGTTGGAGAAGTTGTTGATGGCGAAGAAGAAGCTCTCCATGATCATAATGATGCCCACATATACACTCCACGATCTCCTTCATGATGCTACAAGAGAGGTTCAACCCTTTTTATACTTGAAGAGGGCTCTGCTTTTTGCCAAAAGCTTAAACAAGCTTTTTCTTTTGCCTTTTTCCCTTTGCTTTCCACTTTATAATAAAATATTACTCACTTTTGTCAAAGTTCTTAAACTTTCCTTTTCTAACTCCAGGGCCTTGCTTTTTGGCCTTGGAGCTACTTTTTGAGAAAGTGACTTTTAGCTTTTTGGTCCAGCTCAGTCTCCTCCTTCCAATGGTGCCCTTGGCTTGCAATCAACCCTGTTTGACTTTTTGCTTTTTTCTACTTTTTGACCAAGAATGGTGCTTTTTCTTAATCAAACCTTATGGACCCTGTCCCCATGTCCTCTTCCACATTTTTGGTGTCCGAGCATGGGTTTCATCATGTGGAATAGAGCTAAGAGGACCAAATAGTTACAATAGCATGGCTAATCATCTTACAAATATCCAGGATCTTCGGGAGAAATTGCTTAACATTAATGAAGTCATTGTTGAAAGGGAGTTAGTCTCCAAGACACTTCCGCACTTCTCACACTTTCTCCATGAGGGGTTACTCTCAACCCCTTATGTTTGAGGAGTTGTTTAGTCTGTTTTTAGAGGCGAAAGAATAGATCTTCCATGATACGTGGCAATGATCAAGCTTTTGTTGCCAATGATAAGGGAAAAGCCAAGGCAAAGTGTGGTTATTATCAATCTAAAGCATATCTTGGACAGCAATCAAACAAAGGAAAGAGTGATGCAGATCAACCCAAAAAGAAGGGCAAGTGTCATTATTGTAAAAAGCCAAGGCACTACACTAGTGAGTGCAAGAAGACATAGGCCAAGAAGAAGAAGGAATCTGATTTGGTTGTGGACTCTTCTAATGCTCCTGTAGGCAAAGCTAATGATTCAACTAATTTCGTGCAAGATGATTGGCCTTTTTGTGTTTGCAATTATGATGCATCACAGCAGCGTGTATCTCTCAATGTGAATGAGAAACAAGTCATATGGTATTTTGATTGTGGTGCCTCAAGACATATTACCTCTATGAGGAATTTGTTCAAGTCTGTAACCCTAGCAAGAAAGGTCACATGTGCTAACAATTCTTCTTATCTTGTCTAAGGGATTGGTGATATCATTCTCACAACTGTAGATGGATCTCATATATGCATACAAATGTACTCTATGTACCCGACATTAAGAAGAATTTTCTCTCAGATTCCTCCTTGCTAAAGAGGTTATGTGGTCGATTTTGAGGATTACGAATGTAAAGTGAGGGATAGAGAGGACTATGTGATAGTAACTTCTAGGGCTTTGTACCAAGGCTCGTATCACCTGGATTAGTTTGAAAAGAGAGCACAAGATGCATGTTTGGTCACTTCTACTTCTGCCATGCAAGAGACAGAGTTATAGCATGCTAGGTTTGGGCATGTGAATTATGGCAGTTTGATGTTGCTACAAAGACATCAAATGGTGAAGGATTCGCCACATGTGGAGATGCCACCCAAACATGTATGTGAGGGGTGCACTTTAGGCAAAATGCACAGGAATGCTTTTCCAAAAGATGGTTCAGTGAGGGCTATCCAAAAATTACAGCTTGTACACACTAATGTGGTCCCATGAGGACACCATCACTTGGAAAGCATCTTTACTTCGTGACCTTCATTGACTACTCTAGGTTTGCTTGGGTGTAACCTCTTAAAGCAAAATCTAAGGTGTTTAGTGTTTTCAGCACTATGTTGCAAGGGTTGAAAATGAGACAGGTTGCAAAGTGTAGACCCTCTGTACAGATCAAGGGGGGGAATACATGTCTGAAAATTTTAAAGCATACTTGGTCGAAAAAGGAATTAAGCATCAGTGTACCATGCCATACACACCACAACATAATGGTCATGCGGAAAGAAAAAACAGGTCTTTAATGGAAATGGCTAGATGTATGGTCAAAGGCAACAGTTTGCCTCATAAGTTTTGGACAGAGGCAATCATGTGTGCCACACATGTTTTGAACCGATGCCCTACAAAAGCCTTGAAAACCATTACCCATGAACATAAGCCTAAGGTTGATTACGTCATGACATTTAGATGCCTTGCATATGCTCATGTGCCTCCACACAGATGAGAGGAAAATTTGATGACAAGGCAATCAAATGCATATTTGTGGCCTACATCAGTGGTAGAAAGAGATACCGTCTCTATGTTCCATGCAATCAAATATGTATTTACTGAAAATTCAGCTCAGCCACTTGTAAAGTTTAGGTCTTTTTAGAGTGGCCCACAAAATATGTTTGAGGGACTACTACCATTGGGCATAGAAGGAAGAGTAGACCAGCCATATGAAATGCCTAATGGACAGCATAAGGGTGTTGACATTCAGCCCCACAATCAGCCCATTGCAAACAATGATATTGAAGAGGTAGTACAAGAAGAGCAGAGAGCATTGGAGGAGGCTAGAGTAGTGCCTCGTTGGTTGGTCAGTACCTTACAAGAGAGCAAGCTTGCTCCTTTGCATAGCAAGACACAGGCTGATTCTAGAAATGCAAGAGAAAATATAGATGTGGCCTACATGAGTAGTCCATGTGACACAGATAAGCCACTTTCATATGAGGAAGCTAAGAAAGATGAACAATGGCAAGAAGCCATGCAACAAGAAATTGATGCAATCCAAAAAAAAATTGGCACAAAGTGGGTGTACCATTGACACGCACAAAGCCCAAAGGCTATGCCAAATAGAAAGGCATAGATTATGATGAGACATTTGCACCAAATTCCAAGTTATCCACTATTAGATGTGTTGTCGCAATGGTTGCCCATCATGCATGGAAAGTGCATCAGTGGACATCGAGACAACTTTTCTCAATGGGGACTTGCATGAAGACGTTTGCATGAATCAGCCCATTGGTTTTTCCATGCCCAACCACGAGGCTACAGTGCGTAAGCTCAAGAAAGCACTTTATGGTCTCAAACAAGCTCCTAGAGCTTCCTATGAGAAAATCAATTTTTATTTGGCCACCCAAGGCTTCCAAAATAGTCCAATAGAAAGCACTCTATGTAAAAGAGCATCATGGGATTTTACTTGTGCTCATTCTTTATGTGGATGACATGCTGCTGATTGGGAATGATGAGGATGCAATTTCAGCTTTCAAAGCTGAATTACGAGCATCATTTGAAATGTCAAACTTGAGTCTATTGCACTATTATCTAGCCATCAAGTTTGTGCCGACACATAAGGCGTTGTTCTGCTTCCATCCACATACATACACAAGCAACTACATAAGTTTGGATTCGAGGATTGTAAGCCCACCTCTACACCAGTTAAACCAAGGCTCAAGATGAGCATACATGATGCAGGAGAGCCATATGACATGAGCATGTACAGCCAAGCATTGGCTGCATAGTGGTTGTGTACTTCAAGTATGGTGCACTACAGTTCGATATGTGTACGAGTACGCGGAGTACGCATTGAGATAAGTACCTTAAGTATGTTCACTCTTGTAAAATAATGTATATACAATCAAAATATATATATTATAAACCATTTATAATTTAGCAACACTGGTAGACAAAATTGTTCTCAACGCCTCATGGAGGATTCGAACCTCCGTCTTTTGCAGTACTCTATTTTTAGTCTAGTGAAACAATTGAAATTCAAACATGTCCTATAAATGTCAAATGAGCTACGAGCATACAACATGAAGTCCTCTTGAATCTGAAATACTAGTACAAACGTCAATAGCCATGTGGCCATCACAAAGTAATATGACGTCATACATGTTTGATCATAAATCATGAAAGTAATAGGCTAGCCGCTAGTAGCGACAAGATGAATATGTGACTAGTCGATGGTCATTTCTGTATTAAAGACTGATATGCTAACCACTAACTAGTAAAAGCGACACATCACCACAAGGACTAGCTAATCAATCAAGTCTCATGAGTCACCACGGACTACTCATCATCCAAGCCTAAACATGAGGATGATGAGTAGTCCTCATCTGTGCGGAGATTCCCATCAAAATTATATAGCAGCTCCCACTCCAGAGTCCACCAAATCACCTGGTACATCATTATCTCATATCTCCTTAACAATGGTAGAGGGTCCAGGTCTCTTCTCCGAAAGAGTCTGCGTCTAGCGCTCTAGATTGTCTCTATCGATTGCTCTAGCAACTCTCCCTCTCGAATGTGCACCATGAGTATACACCTTGGTGCCTTTAGAGGCAAAAAGGATGACTCTGCTAAGCTAAAGAAGTCAAGGAAGTCGGTCGTGAGAGCTCGAGATTGAGCACGAGTGACTTGTCTATCAATGTTCTCAAGCTCTCTGTGTAAGTTGTCTATATATCTCCTTCTGCTCATCACGTACAGTGTCGCTCTCCTAGGCATGATGCTCCTTGCAACGCTTGAACTCCTCAACATCAACCTTCATACCATGTATTCACTAGTACTTATTAGTGACTAAACACTTTAAACTTTTTACAAGTACGGGTACTATTCCGCTCTCCTCAGCATGTTGTTGTTTGTGATGCTCGAGCTCCTCAACATCAACCTACATACCATGTATTCACTAGTAGTTATTAGTGACTAGTCACTTTAAACGTTTTTTTTTTAGTACGGGTACGGAAAGCATGGCATCGGTACAGTATGTATTGAAAGTACTTAATGGATGAGTACGGGTACGGAATGCAACTAAGGCCCAACATCTAGTTTGGGGTTTCTGAAACTGGCCTCTATAAGAAACCAACGTGCGGTAGACTAGCAGTCACCCAAACCAATTATAGTCCAGCCAATAAAACAAATATATAGGAGCTAGAGTGCTCCAACACGAGAAAAAGAGCGACACCTGTTGGCCCCAAAGCTTAGCGCCCCTTTCGGTATTTCTTTATTCAAATTCAATGGAAAAGTTTAAATGAGTTCAACATGGCCATTCATGGCTTGTATGTCTGCATGTCCAATCTGCCAATCCTCTGGACCTCTTCGCATAGAGGTTACACACAGCTTTGTGTCCCAAAAACACCACACTGTTATCTCCTCTAATCTTCCAAGACAGTGCATCCATGAGGCCTTGAATATGCATCTAGCTGACCCATGCACATAGCCACAAACTCAGCCATGATACAGTCCACAAACTCTTCCAAATCAATCCAAAAACTTGCCCTGTTATCACCCTCCGAACTGCCAAACCCTTCCTCTCACAAAGGGCCAGAGAAACGACTCTGAAAGTCACGTCACATGAGCCAGTGAAAAGAGACACTTAGTTTGACACTTCCTGCAGTCCCACCTGCTCACAAAGAGAGAGAACCTTACAGTCCTTGTGTCGCTTTTCACAAGAGAGAGGAGGCATGAGAAAATCCATGTTCTGTCCTGCCCTCTTGTCTTGAAGCCGCCTGCAGTCCAGCACCTGATTCAACGAGAGAGAGAGAGAGAGAGAGAGAGAGAGAGAGAGAGAGAGAAAACTTGTGGGTGAACCTGCTGTCCAGCCCTGCACTCCCTCCTACAATCCATGCGCCTGTGTCCAGCTCTGCCTGTATGTACAGCAGTGCAGCCCGACAGCCAGCCTCTTGCTAAAAGCAAAGGAGAAAGATTGATTCAGCTGGCGCCTGTACATACTGTAGCGCAGCAACCAGCCAGCCCTCCAAAAGCCAAGGAGAGAGAGAGATTCAATTGGCGCCTGTGCGTGCACTGTAGACTGTAGTACAGCAGCCAGCCAGCCTTCTCTCCAAAAAGCAAGCCAGTGAGTGATATTCAGCTGCGCCTGTGTATATTCCAACGCAGCCCGCCAGCTCTCCTTCCAAAAAGCAAGAGTGAGAGAGAGAGAGGAAGCGTGCTAGCCCAACGCTCCAAATGAAGTGTAGGCCCAGCCCCCAAATTAGCCTAGGGGCCACAATGCTTTTTATAAAGGTTATAAACCTTTGAACCTTTGTTCCTTTTTGTCCCCTCCACACATGGAGTTTCCCACAAGGTTATAAACCTTTGAACCTTTGTTCCTCTTTGTCTCCTCCACACACGGGGTTGTCCACAAGGTTATAAACCTTGATCATATATCTTGCTCCACTGACCACCATGGTCACACTTATGCTGCACAAATTGACAGGGTCATGACATACCCCCCTCTTGAAAATTGGCGAGCGTCCTCGATTGCATTCTGGTGATACAACAAGACATCCAAAGTGGAACCACACTGATAACGAAGGCTGCCCAACACAGTAAGATATCAGCCATGTGATCCAACTAGAAGTGAAAAGTACAATATGGCAAGATCAGCGTCCCAATCTCTATGAGCCATGTATATGTAGCAACATTCACTGCAAACCAATGGTGTAGTAATAGTCCAAGTTGTATACCACTGTGAACCATACACAACCACAACATCCAGTGTGACTAGTACACATATATCATAGAAGTCCCATAAGCAGATGTACTATCAGCTGTCAGTACCTTCGGGTGAGACAAAAGCTGCACCAAGTGACCTCTAGATGACATCGGAGCCTGTCTGTATCAAGGGAGAGGAGGTGCTACCTCCCTCTTGAGCATCAGGCAATGCTCCAGACCTATGCTCTACTGAACCTGAATAAGCCGTAGCAAGAGTCGGCTCCAACTCAAAGGCATCAAGATAAAGCTGCTATACCTGAGGTGAATCTACTAAGTCACCCTCCTCCATCCACTTCCCATCCATCAGTGAATAGTTCTTGAACTTCACAAGATAGCGACGGGAAACTTTACCTCGTACCTTTCTTTCCTTATGTGCCAGTATCTGCTCGGGAATAAGAACCTCATCAAGTTCCTCCACTTCCGGCTAAGCCTCATCTGATACATCCTCAGGCACATCCCCATGGAAAGGTCTAAGTAGACTCAAATGAAATGCATTGTGAATCCTCCAGTGATCTGGTAGCTTCAATCAATAGGCCACCACACCGATCTTTTCCAATACTTGAAAAGGTCCATAATAGCGCATGCTCAACTTAAGTGCTCTTTATCCTTCATCTTTTTGAGTCTAGCTTTCTCAAATCGCAAAAGAACCTAGTCACCCAATGCAAACTCTAATGCACGCCTGTGACGGTCTACTGCCTTCTTTTGCTTTTGTTGAGTTTTTTGGAGTGCCAACTTAACTCTCCTATAAGCTTCATCCATGTTCTCCACATACTGGTCAGCCTCAAAGATCTTATCCTTTGTGTGCAAAATGGGTGGTACCTTCTTCCCTCCTTCCACAATCTCAAAAGGCGCCTTGCTCGTCGAGGTATGGATGGTGTTGTTATAAGCGAACTCCACCAAAGGAAGATACTTTTCCCATTGTTGCTTGTGCTCTGACACATAGCACTTGAGAAGATCTAACATTGTGGAATCAGCCTCTTCCAACAGCCCATCTGTCTGTGGATGAAACGATAATGAAAGCTTGAGAGGTGTACCCATGTCAAACAACCCTCTCCAAAATAAACTCGTCATCCATAGATCACGGTCACTAATGATAGAGGAAGGCATGCCATGATACTTGAAGATGTTCGCCATGAACAACTTCACAATGTGATCTTGATCTTCTTACGCACAGGAATGAAATGAGCCTGCTTACTGAACCTGCATATGATAGTCCAAATGCCATCATTCCCCGATTGTGTCCTCGGAAAATCAAATATAAAATCCATGGCAATGCTCTCTCATGGTCTATCTGGAATAGGTAAAGGCTGAAGTAACCCTAGTGTCTAACGACGGTCAAACTTCACCTTCTGACATACGATGCATTGCCTAACAAAAGCATCAACATCTCTTCTCAAGGTCGGCCAATAAAAGAAAGCCTCAACTACCTTTACTGTGGCGTCAATGCCTCTATGACCTGCATACGGTGGAGCATGACTTTCAATCATAACCTTAAGTCGGAACTGCTTGGTAACACAGTCTACCATGCATCAACAAAAAGCCATCCCCGAGAGTATAATGATCATGCCACTGACCCTCAGACATCTGATCATAGACCCTTCCAAAATCCTCATCATGAGCATACTGCTCTTTCATCTCATCAAGCTCATGACGATAAGCAAGTGAAACTGCTAAGACCTGTGGCTTGTGTGACAAAGCATCTACCACAACATTCTTTTTGCCTTCCACATGTACAATCTAAAAGTGGAACATAGACAAAAAGCTGGCCCATCTCATATGCTTCTCAAAAAGTTTAGTTTGCATGAGCAAATAACGCAAGGTCTGATGGTCTGTCTGCATAGTGGAATCAACCTCAAGCAAATAGTGTTTCCATGTAGAAAGGGCATGAATTATAGCCAACATCTCTTTCTCATAGACCTGTAAATGCTTCTGTAATATACGACTTTCATAGGCTATCACATGTCCTTCCTACATGAGAACTGCCCCAATGTTATTCCCACATGCATCACACTGCACAACAAAAGCTTTTCGGAGATCCGGTTACGGGATCCGAAGTAAGCTTTTCTTTAAGCTTTTTAAAGGCTGCAATTTCTCAATCAGCCCATCGACGCGGAGTTCCCTGCTTTGTTAAAGCATTAAGGGACGAAGCAATCTCAGCAAAATACCGTATGTACAGCCTATAATAGGAACACAATCCCAAAAAGCTGCGTACATCATGCACGGTCCTCAAATCTGGCCAATTTAGATTTGCTTCCACTTTCGAAGGATCCATACGGACTACGTCTTTAGACATTATATGCCCCAAGAAGTGTATTTCTTCCAAGAAGAACTCACTCTTCTTGCCATTTATGACCAACCTATGCTTCCGGAGTTCTTCAAACACTGTGGCCAAATACTCCCTATGCTCCTCTAAGAGTGAATGCACAATCATGTCATCAAAGAATGTGCCCACAAACGCTCTATGAAGCCGGAAAATCTTGTCCATCATCCTGTTAAAGAAAAGGTGACGGGAGCATTTGTCAAGCCAAAGGACATGACTAAGAACTCATATAGCCCGAAGGTGATCCGAAATGTTGTCTTATGCACATTCTCGGGTCTAATGCGTATCTGATGATACCCGCTTTTCAAGTCTATCCAACTAAAGACTGTGGAACCTTGTAAGCGGTCCAATATGTCATCGATCCTTGGAATAGGGAATCGATTCTTGATGGTGCCTCGAAATAAGATCAATAGCATGATCTTCTGGCCTTTCCGGAGCAAGTTCTCCTGGCAATGACTTGGAAAAGCAATCTTGATACTCACGTAAGAAATCAGTCCTATCTTTATCTATCATAAACAAATTAGATTGAGATTCATCATCTCTTGCATCTTTTACAAAAACCAAGTACGCAGAAAGATGCTTTTTCATTACTGATGAAATGGCTGAAGCCGATACAACAGGAACAGATTCCCCTTTAAGCTTTACATCCAAAATATGCTCTTTCCCTCTATGGATCAAAGTAATCTTCCTGTTGTACGTATCCACCACCGCATGTACTCTATGACACCATGGCATACCCAACAAAACATCACACCCATCAAGTGGCATGATATAGAATTCCTCACTGTCCACATAACCCTGCACATGAAGCCTCAGCTTCCCAAAAATAGGGGTAACAGGTTCTGCATACCCAGGACAAGCCATATTAGCCTCATACAAAGACCCCATCTCCTCTGCACGGATCCCCAATCTGCCAGCCAAATCTGGTGAGACAAAGTTGGCTCTAGCTCCTGTGTCAAAGAAAATCAAAGCTACCTGATCTCTAACTTTGCCTCATGCTCTACACAACTCAGTCTCCTTACCACCTGGCTGTTCCCCAACAAGATCACGAACTAACCCTGCAAAAGCCTTTGCTTTCTAAGACTTGGGCTCCCCTTTAGTGTCAGTCCTTATTGGACTTACGCTTGGGACAATTGAAAGACATATGTCCCTCTTCAGTACAAAAAAAGCATTTCTTGGCATCCAACAAAGTCTGTTTCTCCTCGGGAGTTCTCTTGGGCATTGGTAACATCTTACGCCGCTTCTCTACAGGCACTGTTGCATGACGCAATGCATCAATGCATGCCCTAACTTTTCAGTTTTCTTGCCAGTGCTTTTACTGCCCTTAAATCTAGTTGAAACCCCAGTGAGTAACGCATTTGCCATCATGGCATTCTCTATCATCTGCGACATATTTGTTACTCGAGTCTTAATGCAATAGTCACACACTTTCTTGGGCAACCCACAACAATACTTCTCAACCTGCTCCGACAGTGGCACTGCATGATAAGAAGTAACTGGGAGTAAAGCTTTCCAAAACTTCTTGTTGTAATCCTCAAGATTCTCACATTTCGATGCATCCAATTTATGCCATGTTGTCATTGCATCCACCTCAAATGTAGATGTGAGCCACATGGAAGAGAACACCTGTTTACATTGTACCCAAGTAGATGGTGCTATGCCCTGCAAAAGAAGAGTGGACCACCATTGCAATGCATTGCCCTTAAGAAAAGTCGCAGCCTTTCTCACTTTCGAGGATTCCGTGTAATTTCCACTAGAAAAAGCAACATCAAACTGCTGTAAAAAGGTAAGAGCCTTGAGCCTCTGTCTTGGCCCCACTGAATGTGTCAAATTTCACTGCAGCTCCCCCTTCCTTATAATCCTTCGCCTTACCCATAGGCGTTAGATTATCGTAAGGAAGTGGCCTCACAAGATTGCTACCCCCTGCATTCATGCCCATAGTGGGTCAACATTGCCACTTCCCACACCTTGCATACCATGCAATCCTACTGATCCTCCCATGTTTCCAAACATACCACTATGCATACCGGGCTGCATGCCCCCATACATGTTTCCTTGCATTCCGGGCTCCATGCCCCCATACATATTCCCTTGCATTCCAGACTGCATACCACCATACATGTTGCCTTGCATACCAGGCTGAAAATTAGCTCCAAAATTCCCTTGCATTCCCATGCCTCCCTGAGGGTAACCCCCAGTCATAGATTGGAACACGGAACAACCGCCAAAATAGCCTCGATGCATAGATTGCTACGGAATAGGTGGCTGTCCGAAAAAGAAACTCCGTGGGTTTGCACCATAACTCTTCTGCATGTTAGAAAACTGTCCAAAAGCAGGATCCTGTGGGAAGGCACCACTATTGCCCTGAGGTGTGTTCCTAGAACGCACCTTCTTCTTCTTCTTAGGCTCAGAAGGGGCCCTCATAAATTCAGCAAACTTCTCACTTTGTGTGAGCTGCATAAGCACATCCACTGCCTCTACCAAACGGGCTTTGAACTGGGCATCATCTTCCTCTTTATTTGGCATATCTTCTGGCTCCGTTACATCCTCACAACATGCATCTTCTATAGCCTATTCTCCTACAAGTACATCCTCAGATTCAGTCCTTTCAGGAGTGGTCTCCTGCTCTTCCTCATCATCATAGTCAGTCATCCTCATAGTTTGACATCTTGCTGAAATTTTCAACGAGTTTCCTCGAGACAACCATGAGCTCACCACCTTAAGAAAGTTGGTGATGGTCCCGGCAACGAAACTATGAAACCGGCCTCTGGTAGAAACCAAAGTGCCGTAGACTAGCAGTCACCCAAACCAATCGTAGTCCAGCCAATTAAAAAAAAATATGGGAGCTAGAGTGCTCCAACACGAGAAGAAGAATGACACCTATTGGCCCCAAAGCTTGGCACCCCTTTTAGTATTTCTTTATTCAAATTCAATGGAAAAGTTTAAATGAGTACAACATGGCCATTCATGGCTTGTATGTCTGCATGTCCAATCTGCCAATCCTCTGGACCTCTTAGCATAGAGGTTACACACATTTTTGTGTCCCAAAAACACCACACTGTTATCTCCTCTAATCTGCCAAGACAATGCATCCATGAGGCCTTGAATATGCATCTAACTGACCCATGCACATAGCCACAAACTCAGCCATGATACAGTCCACAAACTCTTCCAAATCAGTCCAAAAACTTGCCCTATTTCCACCCTCCGAACTGCCAAAGCCTTCCTCTCACAAAGGGCCAGAGAAACGACTCGTCACGTCACATGAGCCAGTGAAAAGAGAGACTTAATTTGACACTTCCTGCAGTCCCACCTGCTCACAAAGAGAGAGAGAAACTTACAGTCCTTGTGTCGCTTTTCACAAGAGAGAGGAGGCATGAGAAAAGCAATGTTCTATCCTGCCCTCGTCTTGCAGCCGCCTACAGTCCAGCACCTAATTCAACGTGAGAGAAAGAAAGAAAGAAAGAAAGATTTTATTAACGTCTTCCAAAAGACCGAACTCGGCCTATGAGACAAATCGGAGTACCTGTATGGAGTATCCTCTGTCATCCCAACAAAATGAAAAAGTACTGAACAAAAAAAAGCTGAATCTGGTTGTGCGGGGGATGGAGCTCTACTACTAGGAGAATGCAAAGCTATATGCATGGAGTATACAATCATGATATGCAACCTAGCTAGCTCCATCCTGTACCATACTGGGGGTATAAAATGGTATACATCAGTGAAGGGGGTGTCCACAGCTCCCTTAAGAACATGCCTGGGTGTGCTCTGAAGCGAGCCAGACGCTCCGCACTCGCTCTGTGAAACTGAGCTCTGATCTCTGTCATCTCTCTATGGTATAGGCGTGGTGTCCGAAAGCCAGGTGTCCTTTGTCTCCTGCGGGCTCTAAGTGTCTCTGCTCTCTGGAGAGTAATTCCCTGTCGTATAGGGGCTGGGAGGGGGATGGATCTCTGAAAAAATGTAGTAATCTGTGTCTGTCGCCCCCCCCTCTAGAGCTGTCTGAGCCTGTAATAATGTCTCTCTGTGGCGCTGTATGTCTAGAATGTATCTCCCCAGTATGCGCTGGTCTGCTGCCTCAAAGATCTGGCGTAGGGAATGTGGCTCTCTGAATAAAATGAGATATCTCTCTCTGATGGCTGTATATGCTCTGCATCTGCATACATAATGCTCCTCACTCTCCACCTCCTCTCTGCACAATCTGCATACCCTCTCCTCTCGGGGGATCCGTGCTACTCTGCCAGTCTCAATCTCCAATCGGTGTGATGAAACTCTGAGCTGACCAATAGCCACTCGTGTATAGAGCTGCCATAGATCCTGTCTCAATACTCTGTTCCTCTCACTATGAGAGAGAGGGATATGTGGTGCATCCCTGTCATACTGGAATGGTGGTAGATGATCCAGGTCTAGGCCATGCTGTGAGAACCACTGTGTGACCTGTGCATACCATGATCCTCTGTCTCCTGCCTCAGCCAGCTATCTAGATGCCTCAAAAGCTCTGTATGACAATCTGTCCTGTGGCATCTCTCTGAATCTGTCTAGCAGGCATATAGTCTGAAATATGGCCTCTACCAACATAGGAGGCGCAGCAAACTCTGCTCGGATAATGTCATGAGGTACTGACGGTTTGCTGCGTATCATGCGTGCCATCATGAGGGCCTGTGGTCTCTCTATCTGTGTCCACCAATGGGTAGCAAGGCCTGGCGCCCATACCGCTGCTCCATACATCAATGCCGGTGTGACTAATGTGTCAAATAGCCACCCCTTCGTCCGGGGCTCCTGAAAATGCGCCTGGTGGCACTGTCTCTCTAGCATAGCCAATGCTGCATATCCCGTGTCAATCTAGCTCTGGCTGCTGAACCCATGGTGAAGCGTGTGGCTGCTGCAGAGAAGGTAATCCCTATGTACACGTATGATGTCACCACCTCCACCTGGCATCCTGCGAGAGTGAATGTCAGCTGACTCCTGCCCTGTCTCGATGTATGAAAGACCATAACCTTGGTTTTCCCAAGGTTCACAGTAAGACCCCTCTGTGTGCAGAAATCATCGAGTGCATGTAGATGCTGCTGTAGACCACCTAGAGACTCAGACACTAATACAATATCATCAACATAGAGCATAATATGTACTGAGGTACCTGCTAAATCAACTCCATCTCCGCCTCCCCGTGTAATGAAGTCAGCCACCTCATCAATGTATAACCCAAATAGCGTGGGGGAAAGTGGGCATCCTTGCTTCACACCAATGGTGCTAGCAATAGTCTCGGACATACCTCCCGGACATCTGACTCGCCCAAAAACCTGCTCATATAATGCATAGATGCCCCATGTCATTTCTGTTGGTATGCCAAGAGACTGCAGGCGCTGAAAGAGCCTCTCTCGTGGTACTGTGTCAAATGCCTTGCGGAAATCCACAAAGCAGCAATAGAGTTTTCTCTTCCTCACTCTGGCCTGATCAATCATACATCTCAAAGTGAATACATGGTCAGTGGTAGAGAAAGCTCTCCTGAAGCTTGCTTGCCCTGATGAGTGTAAACCTGCTCGCTCAGCATATAAGCTAAGCTCTTGCTCCAGCACTGCACCATAGAGTTTGGCCAGCACGTGGCCAACCATAACCGTCCTGTAGTTGCTCGGATCGAGCATATCCCTTGTTTTGTGAATCGGCACAATGGTATGCATCGTCCACTCCGCAGGCAAACCCTCTGCTAGTGCCCTGTTAAACAGGTGTGCAAGAAAAGGAGCTAAAGAATCTACTGCATATATGAGATGCTCACCCCTCAGGCCCATATGGTCGGCGGCCCGTCCATGCTGTAGGCGGCGGATAGCTTCTTGTACCATCGAGTGGGTAAAGAAGCTAGCTGTGGTAGGTCGAGGCTCCTGTGGCTGAGGTATAGGTGGCTGCTGTGGGGCATGGTATAGGCCCTCTGCATATGTGTGCCATGTCTGTGGGTTTGCAATAGATGTCGGGGTCCGGGGCTCTCTGAAGTGCCGCCATGAGACATGGCTATCTCTACTCATGAAGAAATGAAAGATCTCTAGCTCCTGTATCTCTGCGAAGGCCCGCCTTTTGCGGCGAGTAAGTCTCCTCATCTCTCTCCTCGACTCCTGCTCTGTGATGGCTCCCAAGGCTCTCTGTATGCGGAGCCGTGAGTATAGGGCTCTGCACTCGTCATCATACCATCTGTTCTGGGGCATAGTCCCAGGTCTCGCAGGCTCTCCTGAGTGTACACGATGTGGGAAGCTTTGTAATGCAGCCGTGTGTAGGAGTGATGCCAGCTGGGCTGTAATGGTATCCATAGGTGCCAGGGGATCCATGAGTAGGAGCCCATCCTCTACTCTGCCAGTGTATATGTCTGCCATGTCATGTGTGAAGTAGATGGTAGTGTGTGGCGTCGGTATGTGGAGGGCTGGTGATACTGGTGATCCGGCTAGTGAAAATGCCAAGTATGTATGATCTGCCCCAATAGGACGAGGTGGAATGGAGAATGAGGTGACAAGCTGTGATGCCTCCAAACATAGTTGTCACGGTATGAAAATACGATACCGTACGGTACGATACCGTACGGGAATATTCGGTACGATATGAAATTTTGGGATACGGTAAGATAAAATACGGTTTTTATTTTTTACACTTACAAGCTATGGAGCTTCAAGCTTGAATGTGAGGGAAGGTTGGGAGGGGAGGAGTCTACAGTGCTTGAGAAACCAGTACATGGATATGTGTCTCTCCCGGTTGGATCTCCCGATTGTCTCCAAAAAAGAACCTGGATGGGTAATGCAATACCAAAGGTCTCCCAGTGTAGCGTTTATGACTAAGGGACCGTCCTTGCACAAATACGAGGAGTGCATCTAGGGTGATAAGTTTAGGGACTCCTCTCTAGATCAAAATGGCCATGTCCAAATGTTCTCCCTCGTGCATAACTTGAGAATCTAATTGTCTAGCCTACCTATACCAAGGATCCCCAAGTGATGTAGCAAGATTCTCTCATCCTACCAATCAAGTGTACACTACCAGTCTACCTCGCCAGATTTTTTAGGTCTCTCCACAACCCCATATGGAATACTGAGTGGACACGAAAGTTGCGAAGTATTGCGAGCATTTGGGATCTTCGTAAAGCAAGGTTTCTATTTTTTTTTAGCATTTGGAATTTTTTTTTCAAGGAAAAAAATTTTTGGGGGGGGGGGGGGAACCTAACTCGTACCGTACGAATTCGTACGGTATCGTACCGTACGACTCGTACGTACGAATAGGTTCGTACGCGTACGAGAAACAACTATGCCTCCAAAGACCCCATAATGTAGTCTACCACCATGCCTCCGATCCGTGTATGACCCCCATGTGGGAAGCATGTCAGCCCTCCTGATCCCGGCCACTGTAGCATCCCGTTATAAATAACGAGACGATGCCTGGCTCCCAACTCTAGTAAGTGGTCCCCATAATGTCCTCTGTCTGGTCCAGTGTCCTCTGATGCCCAACTAGCCCCTATCTCCTCTGGATCCACAGGGTGGAGGATCTCCATGTCATCATAGTCATACACCTCACACTGTCTGCTCTGTGTGTGGGCATTGAAGTCGCCCGTAAGAAATACTTCCCCTAGTGTAGAATAATGCATAATCTCCTCTGACAGTATGGCGAGGCTCATGTCTCCTCCTCCTGTGGCATGTCCTCTGTAATGACATAGGAGGATCCTGATGGAGAAAAGTAACATAAAGCTATGCATATAACCCTGTCCTGTGAGAGCTGTAAGCTAATCCACATGTATCTGGCCTTTGGATCCTGTGCTACCACTCTCAGTCTCCTCTGTAGCTCCCATCTGAATAGGACTGCTACTCCCCCTGACCCTCTCGAGGTACCCTGGCATGTGGTCCTCCTGTATGCTGACTCCCACTGGAATCCCTCTACTCGAGGTAGCCCTCTCTCTGGGCTCTGATGTGTCTCTCTCAAAAGTATGATGACTCTCCCAACCATAACATGCTCCAGTCGTCCAGGCTGCACCCATAGTGAACCATTACAGTTCCATACTGCCATGTGTATCTTTGTCAGTGGCCTGGTCTGTGTCCCATAGGCCCCAAACCGCTAATCCATGGGCCGGCCATCAATGATGACCCGACCATCTCGATAGAAGGCCTTCTTGCCTTCTCTCCTCGCGTGTAAGACTCGTGGCATGCAAGTTCTCCTATGCTCAAGCTGGATCCTCGTGAGATCATCATCCAAGAAAATAGGAGCTCCCTCTAAACCCCGTAGTATGACCCTCTTCCTCATGAAGGTGACCCTCTCCATCTCTCCTGCAAACTGTAGGATGAGGGCTCGCTTGCGTGTTGAGTCTTTCCCGGCTCTCCATGCTTTGGTGAAGGGGAGAGGGTGCTCTTCCTTGTAGCCGAGCTTCATGCATAGAACCTGTCCATCTTGTGGGTGAACCTGCTGTCCAGCCCTGCACTCCCTCCTACAGTCCACGCCTCTGTGTCCAGCTCTGCCTGTATGTACAGCAGCGCAGCCCGACAACCAGCCTCTTGCCAAAAGCAAAGGAGAAAGAGTGATTCAGCTGGCGCCTGTATATACTGTAGCGCAGCAGCCAGCCAGCCCTCCAAAAGCCAAGGAGAGAGAGAGAGAGAATCAATTCGCGTACTGTAGTACAGCAGCCAGCCAGCCTTCTCTCTACAAAAAGCAAGCTAGTGAGTGATATTCAGCTGCGCCTGTGTATATTCCAGCGCAGCCCGCCAGCTCTCCTTCTAAAAAGCAAGAGTGAGAGAGAGAGAGAGAGGAAGCATGCTAGCCCAAATCTCCAAAAGAAGTGTAGGCCCCCAAATTAGCCTAGGGGCCACGATGCTTTTTATAAAGGTTATAAACCTTTGAACCTTTGTTCCCTTCTATCCCTCCACACAAGGGGTTGTCCACAAGGTTATAAACCTTTGAACCTTTGTTCCTCTTTGTCCCCTCCCCACAGGGGGTTATAAACCTTAATCATATATCTTGCTCACCGACCACCATGCTCACACTTATGCTACACAAATTCACAGGGTAACAAGGGCTTTTGTTATAACTTGTACTTTCTACTTCATGTCATCTATGTGAACACACGGTTCTCCCACTCCCTCTCCAGCTCGTTTTTGCTTCGTCTGTGTGTGTGTGTGTAAGCTTTCTTTGCCCTGCAAACCCTAACATTAGCTTCCTGAGAGCCAACAAGTCGGAGCAAGAGAAGGTGAGGCTGCCCTCAGTGCAGCCGAACTCATGAGGATGCCAATCTGGGGGAGAGCAGTCTGGTCTGTCGAGCCCCATCGGCAGGGGCACACGCGTGCTGCATGTCCCTATTGGCGACAGACGTAAAACCAACCAAGGAGGATAGAGTTCTCTACCCGCTGAGTGAAATGGGACTGGTCCACGCACGGAATGTCAATCTCATGGGGAAGGGACTCCGGTGATGTCATGATGAATCGGAGTGTCGGAATGCCCGTGCTGGAGCGACAACAGAAGCTGTCATGGGGGGCATCTTAACTACTTCACCAAGGATCCTGCCAATCTGCTGGAAGGACTGGCACATATTTCCCTAGGGAGTCCTGGGAAGCAAACTGTGACCGGAAAACCTGCTGCCTGTGCCAACGGGTTTGACTTAGCAAGAATACATGGTGCCAGTGCGCCAAGAAGAGCTGCACCTCCCATACTGGGAGCGGGCTCCAGTCAAGGACGTTTGCGGTGAGGCTCAAGGAGTCGAACACTATCCTCACATAGCCTTGCCCATGAACTGAATGACATTCGAGGCTCCCTGTGCACAACCCCCCCCCCCCCCCCTCGCCCCCGCCCCCCCAAAAAATAGTGTAACCTCCCTTCGAGAGCAGCCAGCTGTGGAGGGAGCTTCCCCCATGCTTTGTACATTTTGACTGTATTACTACAGGGATTGTATTCTGCCTCTCGCAGGTCTCGCAGGTTTTTCTTTTTACTAATAGAAGGATCTTTTCTTGGAAGAAAAAAGATATCAATACCCACTCTCGCAATTCCACACCCCGCCCCCAAAAAAAAAAAAAAAAAACTATACTGATGTCTAAGGTATGACAAGATTTTGTAAAACTATACCGATGCCTAAGGTCTGACAAGATGTTGTATAACAATTTCTGCATGGTCCTGGTTTTGTTGTTACCAAGCATACGTACTCCCTTCTCTCACAAATGCAGACCTTTTCCTGTACTATCTTTCATACTTATTAACTCTAATCTTGCCAAAAACAGAACTTGAGCCTCTTACCAATGAACCAAGATGATTGAAATGAGTACCCTGATTGTGCAAAAAAAAAAGGTCTGCTTTTTATGATGAGACAGTTCACTATTAACTGCAATCAGGGGTATTCAATACAGAGATTAGTTACAGGTGAAAATGCCCATCAAAGCATTACAGGAAGAGGTTGGCATCAAGAGAGTAATGCCTACACACAAGGGAAACCCGATGTGAAGTGTCTTCTAGGAAAGCACTGCAATGTAAGTGTGGTGTATGAAGTTGAGCATAAGACAACTCATTCATCTTCTTCATTCAGCAACAGAGCAACCAAAGCATCAGCTGCTTCAACAGAGTCATTATGCACGCTTGGTACAATGTTAACAGCATTTATAAACCTCACAAAATCCCTTAGCTCCTTAAAGCTACAGTGTTCACTGTAAGGAACTTCATACCTGCAAGATGCAAAAAGTGACATCTTAAGTTGGAACACATCTTAAGTAGAAGTTCCTTACAGTGTTCACTGTAAGGAACTTCATACCTGCAAGATGCAAAAAGTGACATCTTAAGTTGGAACACATCATACAAACTCATTAATAAAATTAATCATAGGTCACTTTATTATTAAAATCACCGAACAATAGTTCCCTGCTGCCATCTCCGACCAGGCGTTCGTTTCTTGCCTCTTCCAAAGCTCCATCCAGTAGGGGAGAATGAGACAATGGAGTTGTACCTTCCCTGAATATTTGACCATACCGATCACATTTCAGAGCTAAAACAGCTATACATGAGCAGAGAGTTAAAGCATCAAACCCACTTACATGATTATGCCGTGAGATGTAGCTCATTCTTTTGAAGCTTGCAATACTCCAGAGAGGTACTACATGGATATGTGTCTCTTGATCATTTGTTGTCAACCATCCCATATCCTCATCTGGGAATTTCATACACTGTAGAAGGCGCAACTTCGTGGCACTTACATAGATCTTCTTCTGGAGGACCTTGGCAACTTCAAAAAATATCCTCTCTTTCCCTGTAATAGTTCCATCCCTTTGATGATAGAAGAAGAGCATACACACTGCTAAAATTGGACAAGAAAAAGCTCCATGGATGCTCAGGTGCATGCTAACAGTATGGACGACTCACCAATGGTATAGGTGCCAATTAGAAACAGTGTACTTGGATTGAAAGCCTCTGCTTGAATGGCATCAATGATAAATTGAATCACTACTTCCTGCTTGGGAAAGTCATACTGGATACAATTTGCATTAGTATTTAGAAAACATGACAGGCCAGAATGTATCTGGGTCCTAGTAATACACCCCAAGATGATTTATCACAGAGTGTAGCCTTGGGAAAAACTGCTATTGACAGATACCTGAGGATTGCAGTATGTTGTGTCCAGCATGAGAGTATGAATGTTGCAAGCCTGAAGCACAGAGCTACTGGCCATATCTTCACAAAAGCGGAAATCACCAGTGTGCAGGACTGCCTGTAAAAGAACAAGACAGCATTCAGACAGCCAAAATGAGTACCTTTGACAGGTACTTGAGTCTTGATACTACACCCATATGCACACGCACACATGAAAAGTAATCCAATTTTCTCTTCAAATTTTTACTACTAATCCAAGCACAATTTTTAAGAATATACTCCATGTTCTTTTGTAACCGTAAATATACCACATCATACCTTACGTCAAAGACAGACTCACCTTACCATTTTGAGGTTCAAAAAGGATCATCACAGAGCCAGGACAGTGGTTGGCATCAATTAATGTCACTTTTACTCCATCAATGTCAACTCTCTCATTGAGTGACAAAGATTTAAGACGCTCCCATGGGACACCAATTCTTGCATTCACCAATTGAGCTGTGATAGGCGAGCAATAAACATGACCATATCTAAACCCTCGGGTGAGACCTTGGTAATCTGGCAAAAGGACATGCCCAGAAATTAATATGTCTGTTCAAAGCAAGGTGAATATCAGTTTTCTACCTTTTCTGTCTCTGCCTTGTGCATGTTTACTAGTGCGCACATGGTTTCTGTGTTTATGTAAATTCGTGCTAGTGTACAGAGTTGTGGCTGAATTTGTAATGGAGCACAAAGTCTTACGATCAGTATGAAAGTGTGTAAGGAACCAATGACAGCAGTCTCCTCTCAAATGTTGAAAAGCATCCTGTTACCACAACAGAAAGAGATCACACTCGTGTAGCTCTGCCAAAAAAATATAGTCTCTACATTTTAGCAAATGTACGTAGAACTTGTCATAAACCACCTTCAAATTTCTCTTTAAGGCAGAAAAAAAACTATGAGAACTGTATCCCAGATTAAGAATGCCTCTTGGTTGAAACTATGCATTATATTGCAATAGCAACAAGGGTTTATTTCATGCGTCATATAGATTGTCATCTTCAAACATTAATCCATTCTAGGTTGTTTCCAGCCCAGGGCCTGGTGTTGTCAGACATTGATCTAGCTGTTGCAGCCTGCAACAGTTACAACACTATGCCAGCATCAATTGGGACCAGGGTCCAGCAAGCTCATTTGAGCTCTACTCCACCGGACCAGGCAAGCTGTAGGAGACCCCAACACAAGATCTTCCAACTACAGCCCATGAAAGAACAAAGAACTTGTGGTAAGTAAACAACTGGAAGACAATATGGTAAGAAAGACGGATCAAACTCTCCTATTGACAACATAATTACCTAATTAGAAACTAATCATACACTAAGTTGGAAAAAAATGAAAAGAATTCATCCTGAGCACGCGCGCGCGTGTGTGTGTGGAGAATTCATCCTGAGCGCACACGCCCGCGTGCTTATTGTTCAGTTAGGTTACAAGATTGAAACTTGTACTTATAGAAAAAAATTGAGATGTTCTATATTACTCATTGCTTGAAATGACCCCCCTTTATATGAGGTGAGTAGATGTTGGCTTTGTTAGCTCATGTGGGATTATCCTTGCTTGCTCATGTGGCTGTTTGCTAGTTGCTTGTCACTACCTTCCTTGTGCTCCATGGCACCACATTTCTCAACACCCCCCTTTGGTGTCATATTCTTAGGCTACTACAAGGTGGTCAAATAAGAGGTTTAATACGTCAATACCCCCCCAAGGTGCATAAATTGCAATGCTCAGGTGGTCAGGTTTGGTGACAACTCCTACACCTCTCCCTTAGTGCTAAATTGCTACTACGGTGGTTTTTCATTTGATTTTCACTCCCCCTAGGTGCATCTTTGGCTACTCTCAAGTGATCGAGTGTTACAAATTGTTGGATTTCGATTTGCCCTACTCATTTGGTGACTTGTTTTAGAATAGGCTTGGGTAGTGGTAGTTCATGTTGCTTTCTCTAGTGAAGTGAGTCATTGGAGTTTCCTCACTTCATGAAGACTCCTTGTTGGTGCTGACTTCATGCTTCTTCTTTGATGTCAATGTCGATGTCGTTGTGAAAGGGCATTTGGCGTTGTCTTCTTCATTATGCCTTTGGTGTAGACCTCATGCTCTTTGATGCTTAACACACATTTTTGCGTGCTCATTTGGCCACTTTTACATCCTATTTTTGACTCAGTCGAGACAAGAAACCCATACACTAGGAGAAATGCACTCTTCCTTCATCACACATAAAAAACTCATGGATTCCTATTCGGCCTATAAATTTTTGTGGTAATAATATTTTGATGGAGATTTCCATGCCCAAGTTGATGAATACCACGCCAATACAAAAATATGTTGGAAATGCATGATAGTGTTTGCTATTTCCCTCCTTAATGCACTGCATGTGAACCACCTCTTAAAAGAGGATAAGGTTTATTAAACTTTAGGGATCTCTTCTTTTTTTCTCTCCTTTTTTTTTGGTGGTTCATGGCCGTCGATTGCTTCATTGTGGATAGCTTATGCACTTATCTGAAGATTGGATGGCTCCACTTGCTTTTGGTGTGTGCCGGCGACTGCTTCAGTTCTCACGATCATTAAACCAGGTCTCTATGCTGTGCTGCAACAATGGAAGGCATCGCCTCTTCTTCCTTCTGCCGGAAGAGCTGTCCTCACCGGCTGCCACGTGGACTGAGTATACCCACATGTTGTATAAAGGTCTAAAAAGACCTTAGATATAGGGTCAAATGACCCTAAGACCTCCTCATCCCTCCACAAACCTTTACGGGTAAATGGGGTTAAGGGATCAAAAGGGCTCTTGGGAGGCAGCCTCGTTGGCCATCCATCGCGTGTGTGTGTTGCGCTCCCTATTCTCTCAACATGGTATAAGAGCGGGTGCTCTGCCTCACCTTGCTATGCTTGCCGTCTGCTCTCGCCTGTGTATAAGCTACTGCGCTCACCCAAGCCAAGCTCGTAGTAAAGCCTCTGTGCCCAAGCTCGCCATGGCCTCTGAGCCAAGCCACTGCAGCCATGACCATGCTTTTGTCGCCTCTGAGCCTAAGGTG
This sequence comes from Cibotium barometz, assembly GCF_041138505.1. Classification (NCBI taxonomy): domain Eukaryota; kingdom Viridiplantae; phylum Streptophyta; class Polypodiopsida; order Cyatheales; family Cibotiaceae; genus Cibotium; species Cibotium barometz. Next base: position 40,634,175 of record NC_141084.1, read on the forward strand.
CTGTCGTGCCTCAGAGGCCTATATGAAAGACTGCAGCATTAGTTAAGCAATTCATATACACATCTTGGAAGATCACATAGATGATAGGCAAGGTCCATGATTCTTGAAAATAAAGGCACTAGAAAGCTTTGTGGATAACATAAACAAATGCACTCGGATAAAGAAAAGGTCTCAAAGAAGCACACCAATGTATGTATGTATATGACTGGTATATCTAAAGAGATGGATAGACTAATGGGAGCATGCTCTATTATATGCATCACTCCTCGAAATGCATGTGGATATTTCTAGGGATTGAGCTAGAAAAGTAGATATCGAAGATCCAATTTATGAGTCAGCAGAGGAAAGCGGCTACAAGAGTGAGTAGAGATGCACTATGGGGTTTTTGCACTCCTTGCATGGAACAAGAACCAAGTCACTATGGCAGCCTCTTTCCCACACAGGCACAAGACATGGCAGCAGCTGCAAATATCTGTGAGATAGTGATAGTTTGGTTGCCAAGGCTCACTTGGATAGATCCTTTAGCACATGTTATCACCTATTGAATGTGATGCTAACCAATGCATCACGCAATTTGATTCTGAACAACCCAATCATAAAGATGTGTGCCTTTTTTTTTCATACCGTACAAAGAGCTTGTGGAGAGGTGAGCTCACGCTGCTGATTCCATTCCTTGTCACCTCCTTCCTGGCCCTCACCTCTGTCCCTTCTACTCCCACCTGCCCCTTCTGCCTCTGCCCCAGTTGCTGTCACCTCTTCTCTGCCCTGCCTCTATCCATTTTGCTCCCGCCTACCCCTTCTGCCTCTGCCACAGCTTCTCCCGCCTACCCCTTTGCTACTCCCGCCTGCCCTTCTGCTCCTGCCTCTTCCCTAGCTACTCCCGCCCTACCACCCCCCATCTGCTCCCACCTCTGCACACGCCTTTGTTGCTCCCGCATTCTGCTTCCGCCTTTCTGCACCTGCTGCCTTGTCCTCCCCCGTTCCCCTTTTTCTTTCAGCAGCAATTTTATTTGGATTCACGTCGGCCGCCCACACATTCTCCATTGGCTTTATGGCTTCTTCTGCCGCAGCCAACCTTTCGTCATCCCCACTAGCCGGGAGAATCATCAATTTTTCTCAAGACTCAGCTTCCGCAACTATTACCGCCACTCTTGATGGTGTACCCCGGGTCCTTGTTCTTGTTCTTGATCCATCGATTACTGACGACCATATTATACTTCAGAGAACTAACGGATCTCATTTCCGATAGAGGATGGAGATTGCACGCAGACCTGACCTGACCCGTGTCGGATTTGTCGTCAACAAGGCCACATTGCTAGAGATTGTCCAAGATCGAGGGGCCATGCTAGGAGGCGGCGAGGTCCTACCCATCAGATGCCTTCTGCTGTTGCCCAGACTCCAGTTGCTCCTATGCCACAACAAACCACACAATGTTGGATTGTGGTTAGGGATGGCAGGCACCCTTGGACCCCTGCACCTTCCCCTTCACCCACACCCCTAGCGGATCACCCCAACCCTTATGCAGCTATTGCCTCACAGGATGTTGATCCTTCTTTGGAGGATGAGGCTTTGCAGAGACATGATTTGGATCCCTCACAAGAGGATGCTGCATTACAGTTACAGGATGATTGTACCCTTGAGGATGATGTTGCGTAGTCGCATTGTCATGGTACCTCTCCAATTTTGAGGACTAGCCCTGGCTTTTCCCTGGAGTGGGAGAGAGAGGTAAGGTTTACATCGTCAAATTTTCCCTCTCTTACCTATGCGAGACGTACTTCCGTCTCTAAAGGGGGTCCTTCGTTGACCACGAGATCTGGCCGCTCCTACTCTAAGTCCTTATGAGGATTGTCTCTTGGAACATTCATGGTCTTGGGGGGTTTTTTCCGTGTCGGCGGAAACAAATTGTCAAAACCCAGCTTCATTATGCAATTACAAGTGAACCTATGGATGTATTGCTCTTGCAAGAACATAAATTGGATACTAGACAGTGTGGGAGATCAAGCAAGCTTCTCTCAAGAAACACCTTTTGGTCACCAGATATTGGTACCAAGGGTGGTGTCCTTATCTCTGTTTCAGCTTTGATCTTGCCTTGCATCATTGGACATGGTATCATTTTTCCTGCGAGAGCGCAGTGGATCCTTCTTATGCAGGGTACTACACACATTGGTATTCTCAACCTCTATGCTCCTAACCATAGAGGTGAGAGGATTGTCTTCTGGAAATCGCTTACTACGCTGATGCCTCTTGCCAACTATTGGATTATTGGTGGGGATTTTACAATGGTTGAGATGCCAATGGATAAAAGAGGTGGACATGAGGGCTTGGTGCATCCTCTTCATAGTTACCACGAGTTTCAGAAACGCCTGATTTGAAACGGGTTTCAAAAACGTTTCAGAAGTTTCATATTTTTTTGAAACGGCCAAAAAAAAAAAGTTTCAAACAAAAATACAAAAATATATATATTTTTTAATATAGAATGTACAATAGTACAAGAAATAAGTGTTTAGGTCTTACTACTTAGCCTATTTATTTCAGCAGGCAGAATACTTGAAAAACATGACTCATAAGAAAACACATTGGATTCATTATTATTCAATGTAAACAATGATTCAATGCTAGAAAACAACACCCATATTCATCTCTCTACAATCCACATTCCATACATGATACTGGGCAGCGAAGAGTCTTGTACTTCACTTAACACAATGATAAAAAACATCATAATAAAGATAAATCATGATGACTCCCAAGAGTCATGACAATCACACAATGTCCCACGGTCCACCAAATCCAAAAAAAAGTACATAGATAAATGACTCAAGACTCATCCTCTTGCCCATCATCCTCATCATCCTCTCCATCACGCTCATCCTCACTCTCACTACTAGTACCACTGGCTGAGTCGTCCTTAAATGCCTCATCCTCATGATCTGCTGGTGTCGCACTGGTACTAGCAAACTGCCTAGATCATGTACCATGACATGTAGCTGTAATCTCCTCATACAACATGGAATAGATATCTCTATCCTCCTGAGGGATGTCTAGGATCTCCCTACACTTTGTGATATCAGTCTTGTCAAAATTGACTTGGCGAGGCTCGATGGGGTTCCCTTTCTGCTCTATCAATCGCAGGTTGCAATGACAGAACACAAGCCTCTCCAATTGTGCAGTTGAGAGCCTATTTCTCTTCTTGGTGTGGAAAAGTGCCCATGTACTCCAGTTTCTCTCACAAGGTCCTTAACTACAATCTTGTGAGAGAACTCTCATGGCAATGCGTCTCTACAAATAAAAATCAACACCATTCATCATTGAATAGAAGTATAAGACTGTCAATATTCGTAGACAAGTTTTACTTAGTAACTTGTTACTTACCAAATCTGGAGTACCAATGCCATATTTCTCCCACCAAGACAGGCTCCAACTGTGTGTCCCTCAGTTGTGCTATTGGCCGTCCAAACATATGGCTACTGTTCCGATATATGAGAAGCTCATCCTCTAGCTTTCTCATAAGTTGCACATCAGCACCCACTAACCCGCTGGTTTCCAAAGGCCTATGGGTCATGATTTCTAGTGAAGAGGCTCGTCCTCTCTCGCCAGTTGGGCAACAGCTAGCTGCTCCTACTATGATAGGTAGCACAGCTACTTCTAGATCGCCGTGGTTCAAGCACCCACACCTCTTATTGTGGATCAACAAATGATGGGATGCCACTGAGGCACAGGCCCATGCACTCATTGCCCTTGAAGAGGAGCCTCATTCCTCATATCCTCTCATGTGTCACTACTAAGTTAACGTGGGATGCCCTTGTAGCACTTTATTAGGTGCGCAACGAGGCACGTGTTGCCTACTTGAAGAAGCAGTTGGACATGTTGAATATGAATGAGAATGACTCTATGGATGAGTACCTAATGAAGGTGAAAGACCTTCAAGAGCAGCTTGCAAACATTGATGAGATCATACCAAATCCTTCTCTTGTCTCTTCTATCCTCAATGCATTATGTCACATGCACCCTGCACTTTGGTGCTATGTGACACACTTTCTTTTGGTAAAAATGTTCTATTGCTTTTTTGTACAAAGAAAGAAGTTCTCAAGAGTGAGGCAAACTTCTTGAAGAACAGTCACACAAGTTAAAAACACTGAAAAAACAAAGCCAACTAGCCATCATCAATCTGATCCACATGGATGTTGTCAAACAAAGACTAACACATGGATTGATCAAAGTAGTGATAGCATGCAATCCTTATGGAATGAAAACCCAATTGATTTCTTGCATGCCATATTGTCCAAAAAGCAAAGATATCTAGTCTAGATTAGAAAGGGTTGTCCATGATCCAATCTAGAAGGCCACCTGCCAAACAACCAAAAAAATCTCGAGAAGGAATACTCAGGGAATCTGAGCCTAAGAGAATGTGAAATTTGCCGAAGGAAACTTTTAGTCTACGGACAAGACCAAAGCAGATGCATCACTATTTCCTTTATGCAATGGCAAGAAGAGTATTTCACAATCTTTTTTCAAGAAATTATCCAACTCGGAGCACTCCCAACAAGCATCGCCATAAAAACAATCTAGATTTTAGTAGCAATTTACTATGCCATATTTTCTTTAGGTTTTGTTTCCACCAACGGGCTGTCTTAGTGAGGAGCCAAATCTTATTAACTTGATCGACAAACCAAGACACACAGATAATCAACCTATAGATTAAAGCAACTAAATCCTGAGAGAAAAGAATAAGGTCCACGATATGTCCTACGGAAAATCCGATCCTTTGGAGCTATGTGACACACAGGCTCAGCAGTCAGTGTAACATTATACACCACTAATACCCCTTTTAGGAATATTTGTCAATATGTCGTGGCCCCATTGTAAGCCCCAACCGGAACAAGCACAAGATACGTAGGTCAGTCTCTCAACCTTAAGTGTCAGGGTCAGTCACTTAACCCACTTGGAGAACAAGCATGTAGAGTCATCTGAGGTTAGGGCATGCATGCATGTAGAGTCATGTGAGGTTAAGGCATGCATAAGTTAGTCCTATAGTTGGCATATACAAAGCAAATAGAAGCATTGATGCATGGGCCACCCATTGGCAAGCCCATGGCATAGCATTTGCCTTGTCCTGATGCATAGCATTATAGAGCCCTCAAACTTCATGTCGGCCAGCATCAGAGCTGTAAACAGTCAATTTCCATCATAGCATCTAATTTAATGCCAACATTTAATGCTAGGCACTTCTACTTAATGCTTAATTTCACTAGTTGTGGACAATATTAACTGGCCGACATCAACATTATAGCACTGACCGACAGTAAAATCTCCTATAAAAAGCACCCCATAGATCATTGCATAAATCACATCATTCAATCAAAAAGTCAAGAGAACATGCGTGCTTAAGTTTCCTCGGGTTCTTGGAGCATACAAATCATCCCAAGCACTCCATGCTTCAGTCCAAGGGAGCATAGAAAATCCTCTCATCTTCAGCCAGCAGATGTGCATGGGCAAGCCCCACAGCCCATGAAGGGCTGGGTATGCAGTCAGCCAGGCCTGCAAAGCCTGGGTAGCAAGACGGCCAGCTCCAAAAAGGTTGTTGCCACAGTTGGCCGGCCTTCTTGAGGCTTCACAACAGTCGGCCAGCATATGGGCAGCCATACCACAAGTGGCCAGCAACTTTGGTAGCCACATATGAATACGTGCCTCTTTTCAGTGCATATAAAACAGGTCTGGAGCATTATCTACTGGCCATGTAGCAAACTGACCACACCAGCAACCATATGTGCCTATAAAAGTCGACGCTTGTCTAGGGATTAAATCATCAAATTATTCACCAAGTGCTGAAGTTATCCAAGGGGCAGGACAGCCACAGGGAGAACCCAAGCAATTCGTCGTTCGATAGAGCAAATGCACCAGTCCTTGGTGGGGGTTCTTCAAAGGGCATTTGCGACCCAATCCTTCTTCTTTTTCTACTTCTTCTTCTTCTTCTTCTTCTTCTTCTTCTTCCCTCCTCTCTCTCTCTTCAGAGCAGCAGCGACCCCTCGCACCATTGACCACGAGTCAACTGGGCCCACACAGCCACCTCAAGGAGTCACCCTGGACAGAGCTGGAGAGCTATGTACAGCACGGCGTCCACGACCAACTAGGCCGCGTCCCCAGCCGAGACATTATCAGAGGATACACACAATATTGGCACGACCTTGACGCTTCAGCCTAGGCGTCTATGCTGGATCGACCTATGCGAGACATTATGGGATGAGTCTATCTCAACTACTTCCCATAGAATACCATTTTTCCAGTTCCACACTTTTATCAGATATGCCTTTTTCTGGCAGTTGTATTAGGCCACTAGTTCCTCTTTGGCCACATGTTATAGCTAGTTGTTTTTTAGTTTATGCTTTTCGTTTTCTACTCGGGACATTTAGTTTCCTTGAGTTTTGGATGTATTGGTACTTTTGTCTCATAGCCCACTTTGGCCTCTTGTAGACGTTAATATCTCTCTCTCTCTCTCTCTCTCTAGGTTTCATTTTCTAGGTGCCAGTAGTATCATCTTTATTTTTCATTTTCTGGTTTTTTATCTAGACATTGTATCAGATCCACCATGATGTAACTTTTTGGTCTCATAGGTCATTATGGCCTTTTGAAGACGTTAATATAACATTTCATTTCATCTCTCTCTCTCTCTCTCTCTCTCTCTCTCTCTCTCTCTCTCTCTCTCTCTCTCTCTCTCTCTCAAAGAAGATTATGCATGCCGAAGATCAAGGCAGCACGCAAAGAAGGGAAGAAGGCACATTATAGGGATGGTCACATCTACATTGATGGGAAGGGGGTCGAATAGCGCCATCTACAAGATACCACGTCCCTGCAAAGGTGGCAAAAATCCTCAATTGAGAGATTCTGAAAACTGTTTATGACATTCGGTCATTTGTGGGCATTTGCTAGGCATCTTCCACCCACATCGACTAGTTTTCTGATGTCTCGGTAGCTCTCACTGATGTGCTTAGAGGTGTCAAGACTCGGAGGCAATAGATTCACATGACCCCTCATGGAATACAGGTTTCAAGGACCTTAAGGTTGCATTATTTAAGGCTCCTTGTTTAGCATTAGCCTCCTCGGATGTCCCATTCCAAGTGACAAAATGGACATCCATTCACTTACATCACTATCGGAGCGGCCTGGCAACAAAATGGGCATCCAGTCACTTACATGTCCCATAAGTTGATCCTTGCAAAAAAGAACTACTCAGTCTATGACCAGGAACTCTTCGCAGACCTAAAACATTGGAAGCATTTTCTTTATGCAAGCGACTTTGAGACTTTCTCAGATCACCAGGCTTTGTGCTGGCTTCAGACAATGCCCTATGCGAATTGGAGTGACCATCAATACCACTGGAGGCAGATTTTCCAACAATTTGGTGGAATGATCAAGTACATTCCAGACAAGGCCAACCTAGTGTGGCCAACACCTTGAGTAGATAAGGAACTGTGTCCCACATCCAATCCACACGGATGGATCTCACTAATACAGGACTAGACAAGATGAAGCACAACTACAGATAGGAGGTTTGAAAGTCGCTTTTGAAGGGAAATCTTCGATCATCCTAAATTTGAGTACCGAATTCCGTGGAATTCGGTACTCAATGGGAACAGGCATTGGACGCCGCAGGACCATGCACTTTTTAATACACGATGGTTGGCTTTTCTACAAAGGTCGCCTTTGTGTATTGAAACAATTCCAAGCAACTCTTCTCCACAATGCCCATGATGTCATTATTGGTGGTCATAGAGGCATGAACTCAACTTGGAGAAGTTAATGTGTTCACTCATGTGCAACACTGTTTGGTTTGCCAAAAAATGAAAGCTCCTCTCTCGCATGTTGTTACAATGATTGCCTGTTCCTTGTTCCTAAAAGACCTTTTCAAGATATCTCTATGGATTTTGTGACAAACCTACCTCCCAGTATGAATAAGCGTGATACGCAATGTTTGATGATTATTGATCATTTTAGCAAGTTTCTTATGCTTGTTCTCTACAGAGCTGACGTTACTACTGAAGACATTGCTAGATTATTCATAAAGCATTGGTACCACATAGAGGTGGCATACCTAGGACCATTGTGTCAGCAAGATGCCAAGTTTACCAATCATTTCTGGAGAGCATTATTTGATAACTTTGGGACTAAGTTGGATTTTTCCAATGCATTCCACCCACAGACGAACAGCCAAAAATCTCCTCAGAAGGAGATTGAGTATATTTCAGGATCATGAAGCAAAGGTTGAAAGAAGTGGGCAAGCAATGCACAAAGTTATCGTTTCAGAGCTTCAAACACTTTCCCATTCTAAAGAAGATCAATGAGTTTCTGCTGAAGCTGAAGCTACCTCCCAGTTGGACTATGCATGATGTGTTCCATCTCTTTCCCCCTCTCTCTTGTACTCTTATCTCCACTACATTATGAATCACCAGGAACCAAGGTGCTTAATAATCCTTATCAAAGTATAATCTTCACTATAAGCTTCCGCATGTTACACGTCCCTTGATCGGCATTATGGCTTCTGCCCAAGCCAATCCTTCTCCATTCCCACAAGCTGTGAGAACTATCAATTTTTCACTATCAATTTTTCACAAGACAAGCCTCACATCCTCCAAAGCGACACTGACAATGAAATGAAGATCACTCTCACTAGGAGAGTCTACGGCTCCCACCATGCCCACTCGTCGCAGGTTAGAGATTGGCATTTGGCAACCCTCCCTTCGGACTTCGTTCTGCACTTTTTTGATGCACGTTTACTTGGAGGAGGTTTCTATCTCAAGCACTTGCCAACAGCCTTTTTCCCCTTGGCCCCTCGAAATTATTCTTCTTCAAGCACGGCTTGATTTCGATCATGTGGCATAGGGTATTCTGATCTCTCTGAGATTTCCCGCTCTTCCGCAAGTTTTTTCCTTCCATAGGATTTGCATTTGGTCAAGTCTTGGAAGTACATGTCCTTCCAGGCTACCTTCGTTTGCTTCCACAGCAGTTACTACCACCTCTAATGGAGTACCCAGAGTTTTTGTTCTTGTTCCTGACCCTTCCATCACTGAAGGTTACATCTTATTACAGAGACCAGATGGCTCACAATTTCGTTAGATGATGGAGATTGTTGGCAAAGCAAATCAGTGTCGTATTTTCATCTCTCTCCAAGTGGAATGTAAATGGATGTACCTGATCTGTCCCATAGGTCGGATTCGGCCTCCCGTGGACGTTAATATAACTCTCTCTCTCTCTCTCTCTCTCTCTCTCTCTCTCTCTCTCTCTCTCTCATCGTGTTGTTGCTGCCTGCGTTGTTGCCTAAGCTGCCCACTGCCTAGACTGCAGCTCTCAGCACACAGGGTGTTATACATTGCTCTATGCCACTTCTCTCCTAGAGGATCGAGATATGCCATGACAGCAGAGGATGAGAGTAGAGGCGAGGAGGAGGACACAGGGCCATTGGGAGAGTCACCATATGCAGCCCTTTCAGATGAGATCATACACTACTCCAACATGGGGGAAGTCCTCCTTATGCGGGACTTCAATGCACGGACACAGAGCCGACAGTGCGACATTTATGATTTCGAGCACCCCAAGGTGATGCACACACTAGAGGTGGAGGACACGGGAGCCTGCAGGGTGTCACAGGACATGGGGCCGGATAACACCAGATATGATCATCACTTACTCGAGCTGGGAGCGTGACACCATCTCGTTATTTATAACGGGATGAGACAGTGGCAAGATTCAGGAGCACTAACATGCTTTCCACGATCGGGGGGGGGGGGGGGGGGGGGGGGGGGTAGCACAGTGGACTACATCATGGGGTCCATGGAGACCACAGGCAGTGACATCTTTCACCATCCCCCCTTGTCCTATTGGTGCGGATCACACGTACCTCTTACTGTCACTGGCGAGCTCCACACCAGCACCCACACAGCCCACGCAGGCATCGCATACAACCTTCTACTTCACCCATGACTTCGCAGACATATATGAGCATCATGTATATGACGGGCTATTCCAGATGGATCCCCTGTCACCTCTAGACACACTCACCACCCAGCTGTCATCTCTACGGCATACGGCCGCCACCCGCAGCTTCCCCCATCATACACACATTGCACACACAGATAGATCTGGGAGCATACCCCAGAATCGGTGGTATGATGATGAGTGCAGAGATCTATATAGACACCTCCGTGCCCAGAGAGCACGGAGACCATTACACCGAGACAGGCGAGCCGACAGATGAGGATCCTCACACACCGTAAGAGGCGTGCATATGAGGAGGCACAGTACTGGGAAATATACCACCTACTCATGAGCAGAGATGCAGCCACTGCATGGCGCAAGATGAGAGAGCCTCGCCCTCGTACCCCGATTGAGGATCCACACATGGCACACATATGCAAAGAGCCTCTACCATATCCCTCGGCAGCTGCATGAATCCACAGGAATCCCGCCCTACCACCTCTACTTTCTTTACTGCCTCGATGGTAGAGAGAGCTATCCGCTGGTTATAGCACGGGAGATCGGCTGACCACACAGGTATACAGAGTGAGCATCTTATTTATGCAGTTGACACACTGGGACCCTTTGTTGCTCACCTCCTTAATAGGGCACTTGTGGAGGGTCTACCAGCTGAGTGGACTATGCACACCATCATGCCTCTCCACAAAGCGGGAGACATGCTAGACCCCAGCAACTACAGAACTATCATGATTGGTCATACATTGGCCAAACTTTATGGCACAATACTCAAGGCAGAGTTGAGCTCATATGCAGAGAAGGAGGGACTGCGAGCACCAGGGCAGGCTGGATTCCGATGAGCTTTCTCCACTATTGACCATATATTCACTCTGAGACATCTGATTGACCAGGCTAGGGCGCGGGAGAAGAGATTATACTGCTGCTTTGTGGATTTCCGCAAAGCATTTGACACGGCGCCAAGAGAGAGACACTTCCAGCGCCTACAGTCATTGGGGATCCCATCAGAGATGGTTTGGGGCATCTACGCTTTATATGAACAAGTCTTCGGGCGCATACGATGCCCCCCGGGGGCTATCTGATGTTATTGCTAGCACCATAGGTGTGAAGCAAGGATGCCCACTCTCTCCTACACTATTTGGGCTATACATCGATGAGGTGGCTGACTTCATTGGTCACGGTGGTGGGGACGGGGTAGACATCTCAGGTACCACAATCCACATTATGTTATATGCAAATGATATGATTTTGGTCTCTGAGTCGCAGATGGGACTGCACCACCATCTCCATGCACTCGATGACTTCTGCACACAGAGGGGGCTTACAGTGAACCTTGGGAAAACCAAGGCCATGATTTTCCACACCTCAGGGCCGGTTCGACGACAGGCCATCTTCACACTAGGAGGAGGACAGGTACAAGTGGTAGACTCATATGTGTACATGGGGATTACATTCACGACTCCACCTGGAAGATTTACTATGGCACAGGCAGCCAGGGATACTCACACGAGGGTAAGCAGCTCTGGCCATGCTAGAGAGACAGTGTCACCAAGCACACTTCCAGGAGCCCCGCACGAAGGGGTGGTTGTTTGACACAATAGTCACCCCTGCTTTGATGTATGCTGCAGCAGTATGGGCACCTGGGCTCGCCACCTCCACATGGTCTCAGATAGAGAGGCCTCAAATTCTTATGCTCTCACGGATGATCCGCAGCAAACCCTCCGTCCCACATGACAATGTCCGGACGGAGTTTGCTGCACCTCCTATGCTAGTAGAGGCCCTCTTCCAGACGATCTGCTTCATACAGAGGATCAAAGATATGCCATCAGATCGACTCTCACATAGAGCTTTTGAGGCGTCCAGGCAGCTCGCAGAGGGTGGAGATAGGAGATCATGGTATTCACAGATGATACCGTGGCTCACTCAGCATGGTCTTGACATAGATCACCTGCCACCTTTCCAGTATGATATACATGCACCACACATCCAGCTCTCTCACACTGAGAGGAACAAAGTCCTTCAGCAGGATTTATGGCAGCGATACACTCAAGAGACTTGGATTACACCCAGTCAGCCTCTACCGCCGAAGATGCTATACTACAGAGATCAGTTTATGCGTATCTCAGGGATGGATCCATACAGAGACCTGGATACATGGATGTGTACATGCCTCACAGTGCCCCAGTGGTGATTGGCCAGCTCAAAGTTACATCACACCTGCTTGAGATTGAGGCAGGTAGGGCAGCACGGATCCCCAGAGCAGAGAGGATATGCAGTCTATGCCAGGAGGAGGTTGAGAGTGAGGAACATTATGTATGCAGATGCAGAGCATATAGTGTCATTAGAGAGAGATACACCACCATCTTCAGTGGACATCCCTCACTCCACCAAATCATGGAGTCCGCAGACCAACGCAGATTTGGCCAATTCTTGCTAGAGACACTACTACGGACTCATACCATAGGGAGAGGTGGGCAACAGCTCCAGCTCACTGATTTCTTCCAGAGATCCATCCCAGTGCCTATTCTGACACAGGAGGTGGTTACACTTCAGCGCGCTACGGACCTCCGAGCCAAACGGAGACCGAGAGCACCAGGCTACCAGACTCCCAGACTACATCAGAGGGAGATCACAGAGATACGGGCTCGACATCAACACTAAGGATGAATGATAGTCTCCCATGCAACTCTGGCTCGAGCATCTCCTTAGCCATCCAAACCTGACCAAAGAAAGTTACGCAGACCGGTCTCCACAGTTGATGAATGCATCCTCGTGAGAAGCACCAACAGCAGAAGATATACTAGGCTGAGACAAGCAGTACTTCATTAATCACCAAGGTTCTAGACACTAATTCTAGTTTCCTAGAGCTCGAATGAAGCAGCTTTTTCCTTATGCTAATGAGATCTGGTGCAAACTGGTGTGCAGGGGCACAAAGGTGCCAAGAGAGTTGTGTGGGGTTTGTTGAGAAAAAGATCCCTTGATCCCACTCCCTCATGCAAACAGTGCGCTTTGCATGCGCAGATTTGGATGGTCCCTGCATATGAGCCTATGTGGCCATAAGAGTGCTTATTGAAAAGGCTAGATACATGGTTATATTTGGTAGGTTTGTGCAAAATCATTTTCACCCTAGTACATAACACGATTGGCAAAACCAACTCTTAAAATAGTCAGGAGTACTGGTTTTGCAAACCACGAAGATCACTAAAAGAACACAATGCACTTCTGATTACACTCTTATGAGCAATTTGAAAACAATTGCAAATTGTGAAACCTATTCACCACATGGGGGATAAGGGTGCTTATGAGCAACACACCACCCGAAATTTGGTGCCTGGGATGCACATCCACTCAGGAATGCCACCTAGCTGTGCAGAAATCCTTTTACGAGCTGCAAGGCTACTGGGACCTCCTGCTTTATCTCTACCAGACGATTCTGCGACCGGTGGGTCACGCAAATATTTCCTTTGCAGATTTGCAGGAAGTAAAAAAAAATCAGTGATGCGTTTCTTTCCAGATGTATCCGCCTCCACCTGCTCATTTATTTCAATTTCCTGAGTCCTTGTATTGCTTGAGTTTTCTGCTACAACTCCAATCATTCCCTGCTCTCTTTGTTGTAACGAATGAAGTATTTTTCTTCTTGGGCCAAGTGCTGTGATCCCTAATGTATTCAAATCCTGTCATAGTCAAAAATATTGAGTTCAGATATTAGGTTTTTCATAGATTCAAATGTAAATGTTTCTACAACAGAAGAGATTACCTCATCTGTCAAACACTTGAGGGTGTCCCAATCAATCTCTTCACGAATAAAAACACTTGCATATCTGGACAGGTTCAGTGTCTCCAGCCATCGTAAAACAGGAGTAAGATCAAATGAGGACTCCACTTGCACACATTCGCCCATTTCACTTTTTCCTTGAGATTTGGCCTGTTAAGATTATTAGGTGTCAGAAAGTATCTCCACTAAATTTTATAAATTGGCATGACAAGAGCACAGAAAAAGAGAACAAAATGATCAGCCAAAAGTGACATTTTGTCGCCTTTAGGTATGGCATGTCTCCTACTCTACCTCTGGTCATCACCTAGAGGCAGCATCATTCCTGACTCCAAGAGGTGGATTTCAGGCAGTGATAAGATCTGAGGGCAAGTGCGGACCGATTGGGACAGTTTTGAAAGCCCTATAGGCTCCCAGAGGTGCCCAAGACATGCACCACAATGGTTGGAACATTTAATGGGCTCAATATGAACATGTTTGGTGACCTTTTTTATGACAATTTATGATGTGAAAATAGATGGACAACCTCAATACGACTTGCCATCAGATCCCTATATAAAGGGAGGTCAAAGGTCATTCTTGGGCATTGAGAAAGAGAAGACCAACGGCTAGAGAGCGGCTACAGCAGCCAAGGCATCTGGATCACTCAAGAAGCTGTGGATCAGCAAGACAAGCAGTTAAGTGCATTAGAGCATGCACAAGTGAAGGACAGCCGAAAACCTTTTGGTAGGCATGTAACTAGGTGCATGCTTGCATGTTTCCAGATCTGCGTTTATCATTATATATATCCCTTCATTATACAGTAGTATAGGTCCCTCTCTCCTCCTCTTACTGTGTCTTGCAAGGTAGATAAGCATCAATCTCTCATGTGCTTAGCATCGATCTAGAGTATCTTCCGCACGCTAGGTGCATGCTTGCACGTTTTCAGATCTGCGTTTATCATTGTATATATCCATTCATTATACAGTAGTAAAGGTCCCTCTCTCCTCCTCTTATTGTGTCTTGTAAGGTAGATAAGCATCAATCTCTCATGTGCTTAGCATTGATCTAGACTATAGAATATCTTCTGACGCATGTTACAAATAGGACCCCCATATCTCCTCTTTCAGTTATCTTCTCTGACCTGGTAGAAAGATGCGATGAGTCTCAATGACTAGGAAGATGCATGGGTTCCTTTCATGTATGCTGAATGTGTAGCTAAAATTGTAATCCACATAACCTAGTTTGTTTCCTTTTGGTGATGAGAGGAATGGGGGCATCTAAACCCCATTGGAATGGGTGTCATCTGTGCATGATGATCCCACCACCCACGTGATAAGAGCCATTGAGTAACCTTGTAATAATTGCCACTTCTAGAGATCACCACAAATGTGTAGCGAAGAGAGTGCAATTAGAGACAGCCAATCAAAATAATACAATTGATAGGCTGGAAGCTCCCCATACCTGAGCTTCTGCATGCACCTGCAACTCTGCTCCTCTCGCACCTGCGCCCTTCTCTGCCCGCCCCTCTTCTACAGAACAGAAGGAAAACATGGCATGACCACCATCTCCGCAGGCCCCAATTTCAGGATGGCCAACTGGTCTTGGTATACCAAGCCCGTTATCTGAAACGGGCAAAGAAGCTAGTTCCAGGCTGGGAAGGCCCATTCCTAATTCACCAGATTCTTCCTCAAGGAGCTGTGCAACTCCGCACCTTGGACGGTCTACTGCCCCCCCTCGTCAACAGCTCCCGAATCAAAGCTTATCGCCCCGAAGCGTCCACCGCAGCCTTTCCTACCCCATAGCCTAACCCCTTTTTTTTCCCTCTGGAGGACGTCCTTTTTAACCCATTCAAGGATGTCCTCTTTCCCACCGTACTTTTTTCAAGGACGTCCTTTTTAACCCATTCAAGGATGTCCTCTTTCCCACCGTACTTTTTTCAAGGACGTCCTTTTTAACCCATTCAAGGATGTCCTTTTCCCACCGTACTTTTTAACCGTCTGGAAAACATCCTTTTTAACCGATTCAAGGATGTCCTTTTTCCCACCATCTGGAGGATGTCCTTTTGCACCCATTCCAGTATGGAGAATGTCGTTTTCAAGTATGTCCTTCTGGTGGATGTCCTTTTTCACCCATTCCAGTATGTCCTTCTGGAGGATGTCCTTTTCATGTACATCCTTCTGGCAGGTGTCCTTTTTCACCCATTCCACTACGTCCTTTTTAACCCACTCAAGTATGTCCTTTTTACCCCTTTATAGGACATCCTTTTAACCCATTCAAGGCTGTCCTTTTTACCATCCACCCTTGTGGATATCCTTTCTAACCAATTGACGGACATCCTTTTTACCATCCAATTCTGGTGGACACCCTCGCCCATGCTATTCTGGCGGATGTCCTTGTAATCAATTTTATTTTATTTTTTCAGAAAGAAGACTTCTATTAAGTATGAAAAATTTTACCAAATGGAGATTTCACACCAAGCAAGGTGGAGATCTCAACCAATCAGGAACCCAATGCTGCGAATAGGGTCCCGAATGAGAGGATGTGAAAAAGATACCAATGTCCCACTCTCTCATAAACTGGCCACGCTTCCTCTCCGCAGCCCTCGAAGATCCCTAGATTCTGGCCTAGGTAGCCTTAAAGGTGTGAATAATATCACTCCAAATCCTGCAAAGACACTGAGAAACAAGAACGGGAGTACCCTCAATGGCTCAGTGCATCTAGCCTTCCAGATATTCTAGGCTGAGATGCTAGCAATAATCTCCCAAGAAATGTCTAACCTCTGTGCCGGAGAGACAAAGTGTGAAAGTGGCAAATTCTGAAGACAACACTGCCGAGCAACTCCTTGCCTAACCATAATGACCAAGCTTTTGTTAGTCCCCTCGAATCTCAGCTGAGGCCCAGACTGTGGGTCGCAAACAAATGATAGAACCAAAAGAAATGGTAGCATCCCTCTTAATCCTACCAAAGAGGTGTGCAATCGCAGACCAAACCCTCTGTGCTTCCCTGCATTCCCATAAACAATGGTAAACTGACTCCGAAACTCCTGCACATCTAGGGCATGCTGGGCAAGCACCAGTAAAACAGACCTCCACTGATTGGTGGCCAGACCACCATCTTGTACATCAATTTTGGCGGCCATCCTCTTCCACCTCACCATCCTCTCTTGGCGGCCATCCTTTTGCACCTCACTACCCTCATGGCGTCCGCCACACCATCGCATGTTCACCCACCCCCTTCCTTAGGCTACTGTCACCATTTGGTCCATCTCCATTTCTGGAGCCACTTCTATGGGACTAGCACTCCATAGAGCGGCCATAGAGCGGCCAGATTTGTCCCATGTTCACATGGGGCCAGGCTAGTGTCCCATGTGGAAGAGCCAGTCTTTTGGTGTCACATGGACAGGAGCCAGATTAGTGCCATCCGTGTGTGACCAGTACTGCGTCACATGGACGAGAATCAGTTTTGTGCCACCCGTGTGTGACCTGCTTCGTGCTGTATGGACGGGAGCCTATTGGTGCCACCCGTATATAGCCAAGATGGCGTCTTACCTATGGGACTGTCACTCCATAGAAAGACCAAAACATATATTTATATTTCTGTCGTGCTAGTTTTGCACTCAACAGGAACTTTTTGTACGAGTTTCATAAAAGGGAGATTTCATCCACTACATGTGCACATGCATGCATAAATTTGTTTTTGCATGACTTGTTTGCATGTGTTTCCCTGTTTTGCCATGCCAGAACATTGGACGAGGACGCCCCCAGTGTACCGTGGAGTGTTGTTTACTGACTCGTTGGTGTGGTGTGTGAACAAGTGGTAAAGTATTATCATTTTTTCTTTTTTTTTATGTAAAATTTATAAGTTATGGCCAACTTTAATATTTATAAGCCAATGTGTTCACACACATTTAAATTAGGGACTGGACATTATCTTTGTAGGGTGCCCATGAGCATTTTAAATAACCTTTAATTTTGTGTAACCTTTAAAAAAAACCTTTGGATAAGCTTTTGCATGAGAGAATTTAGTAATTTTTCACACGTGGGGGGGGGGGGGGTGGCTGCATTTCTTTCTCCATCGCCTACTATCTCCCTCATTCTCTCCATCGCCCGCTTCTCCACGGGCTGAATCTCTGCATTTTCTCCATCACTTCGACTGTATCTGCTGTTGAATTTCACACGTGTGCTAAAATCTGGACTGTACCTGCTGGAATCTGGACTGAATTTGCTAGGCTGTACCATGTACTTGCTGAATTTACACTTGTTGTACCTACTGAATTCACTTGTTGTACCTGCTACCCACGTGGACTGTACCTGCATGTACCTGCTGCCCACGTGTGCTGTACTGGCTGAATTGTACCTGTTGCACTTGCCTTGTACTTGAATTGTACCTACAGTACCTGAATTGTACATGCAATATCTGAATTGTACCGCATGTACCTGAATTGTACTTGTTGCACCAAGTGCCCTCATGTTTCTCTTTTGTGTAAATCTAAAAGTTGCTAAATTAAATTCGGAGAATTCTTTAAGTTTGTACAGAGCAGGAACAAAGCATGATTATACTGACTATACGCAAGGAGTTGTCCTAGTGTGGTTAGTATTTCCCTATGTGGTGGTACTAACCGCGCTCTCAGAGCTTCTGAGAGCCGGTGAAGGTTAAACACACTCGGGAATCTGGGATCAAAGCTTATCTGGGAGAACCAGGCCATGTTCCTTCCGCAGTGGCCTATGTTAGTACGAGCGTGCCTGTTGGTGCACGGTCCCGGAAGACCAATGAAAGGCAAGTGTGCACCCAGTGAAGGTGGGGATGTGCCTGTGATTTGAGACTTCTCCGACCAACACATCTTCATCGACTTAAACCAATTTGTTTGAGTTGTATTCACTCCCTGGTGGAGAAATCTGGCCTATTTGGCCCGTGACACTTATACAAATAAATACTCCAAGAAATACAAATGTATTGAGGGGGGCCGGGGGGGGGTTCCAGCCCCAGTGCTGGTGTCATGTGTATTTTGGTATTTCCAGTATTTATGTTGCTAATGTTGTTTCCATTGTTAACTTTAGTTAAGTGTTCTAATTATGTGTATAGTCTTCCGATTTGTAGGCCTCCTGTAGGGAGCGGTCACAGCTGCCCACACCACGACCCCTCCGATCGTGCCACACACGTGGCACCCCCTCACGCGCCACACTCATCTTCTCTTCCCATCATGCGCACCAGCCCCCATCTCCCTTCTCTCTCCACGCCAGCCCCCCTACGTGCCCCCCCTTCCTCTATCTTAGCCAGCCCTTTCTATTCTATTTTTGCCACCTTCCGCTTCTAATTTCCCACACCTCCCCCTACACGGCCTTCCTCCTCTAATTTCGCAAGCAGCAAACAGGAATGCCAGAAGTTGCCCCAATGATAGGGGAACTCCGGGCAGAAATGGAAGCCCTAAAGGCTACGATCAAGAACCACATAGTGGAGGAAGGGGAACTGAAAATTCAGGAGGGTTTAAGGACTGACTTGGAGCAGTTGAAAGCTGCGAGTGATAAGCTGCGGGAAGAACTGCAGACCACGAAGAAAGATTGGGTGGAGGTGGTGAAGAAGCACAAACCCCCGCAGAGCATCATACATGAGACTCTCGAGGAGGAGAAACGCAGGAAGGATAGGGCCCTCGGGAATTTCAATGCCAGGACAGGAAGTCAGCAGGTCCCACTACTCGATCTAGACGACCCTATCAGACTACAAGAGCTGGACATCACTGGCACAGGGCTGCAGCGATCATCACAGGACCGTGAGGAGGTCACAGTGTCCGAGAGATATTTCTTAGCTGGGAGCTGCACATGGTCTCATTATCTATAACGGGATGTCCTGATGGCCCTCCTCCGGCGCCCTCACGTCCTTCCCTCGCTCAAGAGGTACTAGCACTGCGGACTACCTTATGGGATCTCCGGCTTTGGCACACCTTATCCCCGACTTCTCCACTCCGCCACCCCCTTTTGAAGCTGACCACGCCTACCTCTCTTTTACTCCAACCACATCTACCGCCAACTCCAGGATCTGGAACCTACTCTCCCCCTATCCACCCTCACAACACAACTCACCACCATACTCCACACATCCGCCACAGCTTCTTTCATATGCACGCGGTGTTCTACCGCCAAGCCACCTTGCGGTTCCATGCCCCAGAACTGTTGGTATGATAACGAATGTCGGGCCACAAGATCCCGTCGTAAGCATGAGGTATGGATTGGGCAAATCACGAAGCGCCAAGCGCAACGGATTTCTCAACGGCTCACCCGATGCAAGAAACGGCAGTTCTATGCTCGGAAAGAGGATGAGTTATACCAACTTTTCTTAGGGCTGAACTGCAAAGAGGCATGGAGGAAACTCCGAGAACATCGCCCTCCCACACCTATCACCTGCCCAGACACATGGCACTCCTATGCACACTCCCTCTATCATATCCCCGGTCTACAGCAGCATCTACATGCACTCAATGATTTCTGCACACAAAGGGTCTTACTGTGAACCTTGGGAAAACCAAGGTTATGGTCTTTCATACATTGAGACAGGGCAGGAGTCGGCTGACATTCACTCTCGCAGGACGCCAGGTGGAGGTGGTGACATCATACGTGTACCTAGGGGTTACCTTCTCTGCAGCAGCCACACGCTTCACCATGGGTTCAGCAGCCAGAGCTAGATTGACACGGGGATATGCAACATTGGCTATGCTAGAGAGACAGTGCCACCAGGCGCATTTTCAGGAGCCTCGGACGAAGGGGTGGCTATTTGACACATTAGTCACACCGGCATTGATGTATGGAGCAACAGTATGGGCGCCAGGCCTTGCTACCCATTGGTGGACACAGATAGAGAGACCACAGGCCCTCATGATGGAACGCATGATACGCAGCAAACCGTCAGTACTCATGACATTATCCGCGCAGAGTTTGCTACGCCCCCTATGATGGTAGAGGCCATATTCCAAACTATATGCCTGCTAGACACATTCAGAGAGATGCCACAGGACAGATTGTCATACGGAGCTTTTGAGGCATCTAGACAGCTGGCTGAGGCACGAGACAGAGGATCATGGTATGCACAGGTCACACATTGGTTCTCACAGCATGGCCTAGACATGGATCATCTACCACCATTCCAGTATGACAGGGATGCACCAGAGATCACTTCATGAGTATCACTGATGATGGATTTATAGAGAGACCTAGATACATGGAGGGCTTTTTACCACACGGCTCCCGAGTGGCTATTGGTCAACTTAGAGTTTCATCACACCGATTGGAGATTGAGACTGGCAAAGCAGCACGGATCCCGCGAGAGGAGAGGGTATGCAGATTGTGCAGAGAGGAGGTGGAGAGTGAGAAGCATTATGTATGCAGATGCACAGCATATACAGCCATGAGAGAGAGATATTCCATTTTATGCAGAGAGCCACATTCCCTACGCCAGATCTTTGAGGCAACAGACCAGCGCATACTGGGGAGATTCATTCTAGACATACAGCGCCACAGAGAGACATCATTACAGGCTCAGACAGCTCCAGAGGGGGGACGACAGACACAGATTACTACATTTTTTCAGAGATCCATCCCACTCCTAGCCCCTACACGGCAGGGAATTACTCTCCAGAGAGCAGAGACACTTAAAGCCCGCAGGAGACAGAGGACACCTGGCTTTCGGACACCACGCCTATACCAGAGAGATGACAGAGATCAAAGCTCAGTTTCACAGAGAGGGTGCGGAGCGACTGGCTCGCTTCAGAGCACACCCAGGCATAATCTTCAGGGAGCTGTGGACACCCCCTTCATTGATGTATACCATTTTATACCCCCAGTATGGTACAGGATGGAGCTAGCTAGGTTGCATATCATGACTGTATACTCCATGCATATAGCTTTGCATTCTCCTAGTAGTAGAGCTCCATCCCCTTCACCACTCATTGTACTTACTGCACACCCAGATTCAGCTTTTTAGTTCAGTACTTTTTCATTTTGTTGGGATGACAGAGGATACCCCATACAGGTACACCGATTTGTCTCATAGGCCGAGTTCGGTCTTTTGGAAGACGTTAATAAAATCTCTTTCTTTCTTTCTCTCTCTTCCGCCGCCCCCTCTCTCTTGCCTGCGCTGGCCCGTCCCTCTGCCTCCGTCTTCCCACCCACCATTCCTCATGCCCCCAAGGCAGCAAACATAACTCTCTCTGCTGAATCTCTTCTCTTTTCTCTACATGGCTTGAAACCCCCCCCTGCTGCTGTTTCGCGCTGCGCGCAAGTGTCATGGATTAATTTCCAGTCCATTGGCTATGAGAAGTACTGCAAAAAGTCATGGCCAAGACCGGAGTTAAAGAGGAGCTCGTGAAGGTGGAGGACAAGCTCAGCACAATTATCAAAGAAAACAAGAAGATGGTCGACTCTTCCGTTACCGCAATCATAAACCGCCTCTCCAAACTCGAGAAGAGATTTGACAAAATCCAAGAGCTCGAAGAGAGAACATCCAGGCAAGAGGCTGAGATTTCAGCCTTAAAAGAGGAACTAGTGGAGGCCAAATTGCATGCTAAAAGTCAAGCAGCTGAAATCTCAGCCCTCAAAAAGGAGTTGGAAGCCACTTCACAAGGCAAGCTTGAGGATGGAAAATTTCAGCCCTCCTTTATTGAAGAGCTGAATACCATCAGAAAACAAATGAGATTCATTCGAGAGGAGGAGCAACATAAAGAGAAGACATCTTCATGGGTGGAGGTGATCACAGAGACACAAAAGAAGATGGACGAGGCGGAGAAATGGATTGAGGTCGCCAAGAAAGGGAAAGGTAAAGAATCGCCACCCATCCCCACTCCCACCATCATCAACGTGACCCTTGAAGAGGAGCAGAGGAAGACCCGGGCCTTACATGTACGAGTGTCCGGTCTAAAAGACCGTGATGATGCGGAAGAATAAACCAAGGAGCTCTTCTCTATGATGGGCATTGAAGCCACGCACACAAATGTGTGGGAGAAGGAAGAATCAGGGTTAGGTGAATTCATGTGGGAGACATACACAGAGAGAACAAGGGAGAGAGAGAGAGAGAGAGATGTGGGGATAAGTCAACTCATAATGATATGAGTGTGTGACTCCCCTATCACACATGTATATTGCACTAGTACACAGTGTGCAGTTAGTACATTAAAAGTACTAAGTGTACTATGTACTATAACTTATGGGCTTGTACACACTATAAGGGTGGGCATTATGCCTTTACCCCAACAACCTCCCACTTAAAGGCAAAGTGCCCTTAAGTAAAGGAAAAGAAAAATCAGCATGTACATGATAATATACAAGGCCATATCAAGGCTGAAACTGGCCTCATCCCCAATGCCCATCAAGTGTCTGCAATGAGCAAACCGCTCCGGAGGCAAACTCTTCGTCAACAGATCAGCCGGGTTGTCATCCGTATGAATCTTAACAAGCTGAATTTGCTTGTTCTCTATCACCTCTCTGATGAAGTGATACTTCACATCCACATGCTTCGTCTTAGCATGAAAAACAGGGTTCTTTGCCAACTGGATGGCACTCTGACTGTCACAATGCAACAATGGAATATCCCCTGTATAGCCCAAATCAACCACTAACCGAGATAGCCATAATGCCTCCTTGCAAGCCTCTGTGGCTGCAATATACTCGGCCTCTGTAGTAGATAAGGCAGTGCACTTCTGCATCCTGGATATCCATGACACAGCACCTCCTGTGAATGTAAACACATAACCGGTAGTAGACTTCCGGTTATCTGGATGACCGGCATAATCCGAATCCGTGTAACCATGCACTAATGCATCCTGTTTGCCAAAGCAAATGCACATATCCTGTGTGTCCTTCAGGTATCTCATGACACCTTTCACTGCTTCCCAATGCTTCTTGCCAGGGTTGGCCATGTATCTAGAAACCACTCCCACTGCAAATGCAATGTCCGGCCTAGTAGCAACCATGGCATACATGAGACTGCCACAAGCTGAAGCATACGGAATCTTGGCCATATCAGCCCTGCCACTATCTGACTGTGGGCTGTCCATAGCACTGAGTTTCACATATGGAGGCAAAGGAGTACTAGTATTCTTCCCCCCATCCATATTGAACCTCTGCAAGACTTTGCCAATGTATTCCTTCTGAGACAAATACAACACATGCTGATTTCTGTCCCGAAGTATCCGCATACCCAAAATGTGATTTGCATCACCCAAATCCTTCATATCAAAGGTTTGATGCAGCCTCTGCTTCAAGGCATCCATCTCCTTACGAGATTTCCCGGCAATCAACATATCATCAACATACAAGATGAGGATCAATAGACTGCCATCCAAAGCTTTCTTGGTGTACAAGCAGTGATCTATGTCACTTCTCCTGAATTTCTGGGATTTCATGAATGTATCAAATTTATGATACCATTCCCTTGGTGCCTGTTTGAGCCCATAAAGACTCTGTTTCAGCTTGCATACAAGCTTCTCCTTTCCACTTACTGCATAACCCTCTGGCTGCTGCATATATATCTCCTCATGGAGATCACCGTGAAGAAAAGCAGTCTTCACATCCATCTGAATCAAGTCCAGATCATCATGTGCAACCAAAGCTAACACAGCTCTCAGTGTGGTCATTTTGACCACTGGAGAGAAGATCTCATCAAAGTCCACACCATATTCCTGCTTGAAGCCCTTAGCCACTAACCTGGCTTTGTATCTTGGCTTTGCATCTGGTGCAACTTTGAGCCTGTATACCCACTTGCATGGCAAAACCTTCTTGCCTGCAGGCAAATGCACCAACTTCCATGTTCCATTTTTGTGCAGAGAATCCATCTCTGACTTCATGGCACGCTCCCAAAGAGCCTTGTCTGCCCTCTGTAAAGCCTCCTTATAACATGAGGGCTCCCCACAGTCAGTGAGCATCAAGTAGTCAACCCCTGGAACAAACCTGTCAGGGGCTCTGGAGGGTCTAGTGGCCGTACCCAATGACCATCATTTGCAGGTTGCTGTCCAGCCTGCATATCACCCATTGGTGGCTCCTGTTCCATGCCATAAGGCTGAAAAATCATGCCCGGTATCTCCTCTAACTGTGGTATATCCATAGGGATATCTTCTGCCATCTCTGGCTGTCCATTTGGACCATTTTCAGCACCATTTAAGGGCTAGTTTTCCTGCTGAAATGGCTGATTTACAGCCCTTGGTTGTTGTCCATGATGTCCATCATCATCAAAGATGACTCTGCCAGGCTCCTGTTGCCTTGCAGGCTCCTTATACATGCATGTTTCATCAAAGATGACATCATTGCTGCGTATGATCTTTCTATTCATGGGATCCCAAAGTCTATACCCCATTTCACCTCTGTCACCATATCCTAGGAATATGCATTTGTGAGACTTAGGATCAAGTTTGGTGCGCATTTCCCTGCGTATGTGCACGTACGCAACGCAACCAAACACTCTCAAGTGCTTGTATGACGGAGGCTTCCCTGTCCATACTTCCTCTGGCACTTTCCCACCAAGCCTCGTGTTAGGTGACCTGTTTATAAGGTGAACGGCTGTCATAACAGCTTCAGCCCAAAAACCATGAGGTAATGCAGCATGTGACAACATAGAACGGACCTTCTCCTGAATGGTCCTGTTCATCCTCTCTGCTGTTCCGTTTTGTGGAGGATCATAAGGAGTAGAGAGCTCCCTCTTGATGCCTTTAGCATCACAAAAGTCCTGAAACTGTTTAGACATGTACTCTCCACCATTGTCGGAACGCAAAGCTTTCAGTGTTTTGCCAGTTTGATTCTCAACAAGAGCAACAAACTTCTCAAACACTGAGAATGTATCACTCTTCAAACGAAGAGGATAAACCCACACCTTGCGTGTGGCATCATCTATAAAAGACACAAAGTATTTTGCCCCTCCCAAAGAAAGCTGAGGCATCTCACATACATCTGTATGCACAAGCTCTAACTGAGCATCTTTCTGTCCAAGAGCTTTCTTGTAGGGGCACTGTAGTTGCCTACCATATATACAATGCTCACAAAACTGAAAACTTGAAAACTTTAGAGAAGGCAAGTAACCCAAACGAGACAATTGCTCCATTCCCTTGACACTCATGTGTCCCAACCGGCTATGCCACATAGAAATTTCCGGCAGCTCGGTTGCATTTACATTAGCATGGTGACAAACACCTGCATGCATGAAATAAAGAGTATCCACCTTAGAGCCTCTGGCAACAACCAGTGAGCCCTTACTAATCTTCCACTTTCCACGACCAAATGTGGTAACATAATCAGCATCATCAAGCTGTCCAGTAGAAAGCAGGTTCTTTTTGATCTCAGGCACATGCCTGACATCATGGAGCATAAGCTGTGAGCCATCTGAAAACACAAGCCTCACATCACCTCTGCCAAGAATCTTGCATGCATGGTTATCACCCAAATAAACCACTCCTTCATTGCCAGCAGTATACCTGACAAACAAGTCTCTGCAACCTGTGACATGAAAGGAGGCACCTGAATCAATGATCCATGAGTGCATACCATGACCACCTGTAAGAAGTGAATGGGCATCAAGTGAAGACGTAAATAGGACCTCATCCTCACTGCCACCTGCATGTGACACATTGATTTCTTCAATCTTGACTCCACTTTTGCCCTTTGGCTTTACATCTTTGGCTTCATCTTTCTCTTTGTCTTTGCCTTTTCCCTTTTCCTTTTGATCATTTTTCCATTTGTAGCATTGCTTTTTAATGTGTCCCTTCTTGCCACAATAATGGCATTCCAAATCCTTTTTGGAGCGAGACTTGCTCCTTCCCCGTTCTTGGCTTTTTCCCCTTTGTTGGGATCTCCCACGTGCATTCATTGCATTGGACTTTCCAACAGAGTTGTTTTTCCTGTTCATCTCTTCTTGAAGAAGAGCACCCTCAACATCTGCATATGACAGCATAGCATGCGAATTGCTAGTGGCTGTCCTGAATGTGCCCCAACTCTCTGGCAAAGTGCATAACAGAAAAGTGGCTTTGAACTCATCGTCCATTGCCAACTTTTGATTAATGACCTAGCTGACAATACCATTAAACTCATTTAGATGGGCTGTCATAGACGCCCCTTCCTTCATCTGAAGACCTATGAGTTTCTTCAACCAATACACTTTGCTTGAGGCACTTTGTTGGGCATACAAGTCCTGCAATCTCTGCCACATTCCCCAAGCTGTCTTCTCTTCACGAATGCTGAAAAGTAATGAGTCTGACACAGACAACATGATAGTAGATCTTGCCAGTTCATCCATATCTTCCCACTCTTCAGCAGTAAGAGAAGCGGGCATTACACCCCTTTCTTTGATAGGCTTGTGCTGCTTTTTCTAGAGCAACACATTGTAGCACTGGGTTTGCCAAATATCATAATTATGCGAGCCTTCAAGCTTCTTGATATGAAGCAATGAAGAGCTCTCACCTGTGGTTGCCATAGCAAAATGCAACCTATCAATCCCTGACTCCCTGCAAAATGTGCAAACACTGCACCAAAAGCACACAAAGTGCTCACAGTTGTTCTCCCAAGCTTTATCTCCCACTGCGGAAGCACAAATGCAACTTTTCTCCCACTTTATGTGATGAAATCACCAAAATCTGGTTGTTGCAGATTTTGGACAGCACCTTAAATGTGCTCTATTGCCCTTCCAAAGTATTGTACAACAGTCATAGTTTCCAGAAACGGCGTTTCTGGACCACCGAAACGTGGAAACGTTTCGAAAACGTTTCCAGAAACGGAAACGGCGTTTCCAAGTTTTATTTTTTCCAGGGTTTAGAAACCCGCGTGCGCTCTTTCGCCGGCATTTTGCGCCTTCTTTCCGCCGCCTGTTTGGAGCTGCTCTACCCATCTACCTTGCCCTCTACTCCTCTACCTCCACATCAGCCCTCTACCACGACCTCTACCTCTCTACTTGGGGCCTCCACCTTTGCCATCTAAGCTCTACCAAGTAAGAAGGAGTCACACCTTGCTCGCAGCCTGCAGGACCAGAAAAACAGCCTCCACTTCTCCAATCTCTCCGAGTCTTCCGACCTCGAACCGCACAAGTAAGTTAAGTAACATGGCTCCGGATCCTTTTTGGCAGCATGTGGAGCAAGTGGGGGCTTATGCAGGATCTGGTGGCTCCAGGAAATGGAGATGTAAATATTGTGGGTTGGTCAAAACGGGGAGTGTCACCCGTGTTTGAGTCTATCATTTGAGTCTTTGACATTGAACTTGAGCAAAGATGTATTTTTCAAGCTTTTGTAATGTTTTTATTAATTATATATGTATGTATTAAACCCTAAAACCGAAACTCCGTTTCCCCGTTTCTTCCCGAAGGCCGAAACTCCGAAACTCCGTTTCCCGCCGTGCTCCGCACCCCCGTTTCCGAAACTCGTGGAAACTATGACAACAGTACCAAGTGCTCACCAATGATGTACCAAACCTGTACCGACAAGTACAACAGCTGAAATTGAACCTTTTGGTCACTCAAAACAGTGTACAGCCATGCCAAAACTTGCACAAAGCTGTGCCAAATCTGTACCAACAAGTACAATAGCAATAAATGCTCTCCTGGCTGTCCAAATGAGTGAAAATCAGACTTTTACAGTCCTGTATACTGCATACAACAGTCCCGAACAGAAATTGGGCAAAAGCCCCTTGACTGCAAGCTGATTTTTGAGGATTCAAGGCATAAATGTCTTGCCTGCTGCTTTGCCAAGCTCAACAAGCATACGAACTTGAAAAGCTCCTTGATTTAAGATCAATTTCTGATCATACATGGTACATTGACGCACATGAAGGCATCCAGAGTGTTCACGATGCTTCGCCTAGCACGTTGGCCTCCTCGCTACTTCACATATACATCCAATACATGAAAGCCCCTTGATTTACAGGCACATTGAGTGCTTGTAAGGCATCAACACATTATCCACAACATCAAATGCGATCGCCTGCATGCAAATCAACCCAATCGGCACAAAAGCCCCTTGATTTGCACTGCAATTTGCTGTAATTTTGCCCAAATGTGCGATTTTTCACATCATACAGCATGTATGAGTGCTTAATTGCACAATTACATCAAAAGCCCCAAATTTCGACATCCAATTTCCTGCAAATTGATCCTGATTGTGACCAATTTCCTGCAAATTGATCCTGATTGTGACCAATGTCACCCAATTTTGCCAATTTTGCTCAAAAATTGAGCAATTCGGCGCCTGTATCTGCTCAATTAATGATTGCACCTGCTCAATTGCAAATCCCAAAAAAAAAATTGAGGCAAATACCTTGATTTCTGATTTTCTGTTGCAGGAAAGGGGGGTGATGAATTTGGTGCTGCTGTATAGATGATGCTGCTTCACGGCCAGGGCAAGTGTATCGACGAACATGACCTTCTTGCTGCCCTTTGAAGCGGATACAAGTTGCGAGATCTCGCGCAGGTAGATGCCTCTGTCGGTGGCATAGTTGGAAGAGGCGAACTGCGCAGGTGAGGCAAACCCCGTGGCGGTGATGCGATGTAAAGCAACGGCAAGGGCAAGGGCGAGGGCGGGAGGTGTAGTCTGTGCCTGATACGAGAGGTGAAGAGGCCGATGGCGCTGCTTTTACGTGTTATGGGTGAGCGCCGGTGACGAGTTGGGTTTCTGCCCGGCTGTAGCCCGCGTGAGTTCCATGCTCACCGCCAAGAGGCCGATGGCGCGGTGAAAGCACAGCTTCTTTGCAGCAGCGTGGCAAGCTGCCATGAACACGTTCACGTTCGCCACCGCCTTCGCCCAACGCTTCTTCGCTCCACGCTCAGCTGCCTTGCGTGTGATTCAGCGCAGAAGTGGCTGCCCGCCACCTTCTCCTTCCGCCCACCTGATTGCTGTCTAGTAGTTCGCTTCTGGCCTCTTCACACACAGGCTAATGGGAGAGTCGAGCTGCTGCCTGTCTGCGTCAGAGATTCGAAGGGCACCGGCTCTGATACCAGTTGTGTGGGAGAAGGAAGAATTAGGGTTAGGTTAATTCATGTGGGAGACATACACAGAGAGAACAAGGGAGAGAGAGAGAGAGAGATGTGGGGATAAGTCAACTCATAATGATATGAGTGTGTGACTCCCCTATCACACATGTATATTGCACTAGTACACATAGTGCCCTTAGTACATTAAAAGTACTAAGTGTACTATGTACTATAACTTATGGGCTTGTACACACTATAAGGGTGGGCATTATGCCTTTACCCCAACAACAAAGGCACGGAGAGTGGGAAAGAAGAGAGAAGGTAGTGGCGAATCTTCTAAGGAGAGAGCACTTATCATTCGTTTCCCCTCCATGGAAGCAAAGAAGGACTTCTTGAAGAGACGTCCTACACTCAAGAAGACGGGAATATTTCTTGGAGATGACCTCACACTCTCGCAACTTGCCCACATGAAAGAAGTTATGCCCGAGATAAGGGCAGCCCGAGACAAAGGGAAAGTGGCCTTCTATAGAGATGGCGATTATGGAGAGGCACTCTTCATGACGGCGCAAGACCTATGGGACTACACTCAAAGTTGCTACTTGGAATTGTAATGGATCTCTACGCCTTGATGTAGGGGCTTTTGAGGAAAGTGGCCTTCTATAGAGATGGTAGAGTGGCGATTATGGAGAGGCGCTCTTCATGACGGCGCAAGACCTATGGGACTACACTCAAAGTCGCTACTTGGAATTGTAATGGATCTCTACGCCTTGATGTAGGGGCTTTTGAGGATAGTTTCATTGGGAGGGACATCATCTTCTACTGTGAGACGTATCAGGCTCCTCGACAGTCCATGCCACATGTTAGTGGATACCGATGGGAGACAGCTTGTAGACAGGAGACTCGTTCAGAGCATAGAGGACGGGGCTCAAGAGGAGTGGCAGTATTGTTTAGAGAGGAGCTGCAGCCACTGACACATATAGTCCGCAAAGATGAGCAGGCTAGGTACATGTGGGTTATAGACTAAGGGCAGAGACGGGCAGATATCTCTACATTTCTATATCCTATTTTGCTCCTAGTACATCAGTGTATGCATCACCTAGCAGGCAGTCTCCCTTTTCTATTTTGGATGATGACATTTGGGAGTTCTCTAGGGATGGTGACATCATTCTCCTGAGGGACTTCAATGCCAAGACCGCCCATAACCAAACAGTATTTCATGATACCTCAGAGGAGATGTTGAGGGAGCTTGATGTTAGGGATATGGGCCTATCTAGACTCTCACAGGATGAGGAACATACTGTGTATGGGCGGTATTTGATAGACATGGGGACTGCACATGGATTGGCCATCCTGAATGGCCTACAGAGATTGCCGACAGCGGGCGGTATCACTAGCTTTCCACATCGGCATGGTGCTAGTACAGTGGACTATGTTATGGCTCAGCCCAGTGTCATTCCCTCTTTTCAAGACTAGGCCGATTGGAGTAGCAGTGGATCATGCTATCTTGTCCTTCACTCTCACATTTCAGTTCAGCACCGCTCCATTGGGACAGGTCTCCACACACACTCGTTATACCTTTACAAGGGAGGCTGACACAGTGTACACGGATGAGATATACATACGCTTGTGCCAAGGAGCCAGGGCGGCCATTAGATGAGCTCACTCAGATATTGATAGAGACGCTTCATGCTACAGCATCAGAGGCATATCCCCATAGTCAGCCTACACGGAGACAATCTCGGAACATGCCCCAGAACAACTGGTATGATGAGGAGTGCAAAGAGATGAGGATCAGATTACAAAGACGGGTGCTCATGGGTGTTACCACTCACAGACAGTCACGGATTACCTTCCAGCACCTAGTGCGACGGAAGAAGAGGGCTTATCTTGCTCAGTTAGAGAGGGATTTGTATCAGTTATTTATGAGTCAGGACTCAGGTGAGGCATGGAGACTATTCCATGCACATTCACCATCACCAGCCATTACCTCCACAGAGATTTGGGGTGAGTATGCAGCATCCCTGTACACAGCACCAGGACAACCACCCCTGCCAGACCCATCGGCCCAGAGACATGTGCTTTCTTTACTCCTGAGATGGTAAGGAAAGCTATTGACAGGATGAGAACTGGGAGAGCATATAATCATGATGGTTTGGTAGCAAAGCACTTTATTCATGCCAGAGATATGCTTGCAGAGCTGCTATGATGTTTAACCGAGCCATGTGTGAGGGTTTTCTTGAGACTTGGAATATGTCCATGATTGTGCCTATCTTCAAGTCAGGGGATCCCATGCTTCTTGGGAATTATCGTACCATCATGATTGGTCACACACTGGCTAGATTATATGCATCTATTCTTGAGCAGGAATTGAGTAGATGGGCAGAGAGAGAGGGCATACGTGCATCAGGGCAGGCAGGGTTCAAGAGAGGTTTCTCAAGTCTTGACCATATCTTGACACTCAGAGCTATTATTGAGGAGGGCAGATTATATGGCAGGAGGATTTATTGTTGCTTTGTGGATTTCCGCAAAGCTTTTGACACAGTACCGAGAGCCACACTGATGCGCAGACTACAGGAGATGGGAGTGCCCACAGAGCTGATTTGGGGAATCATGGCTTTATACAGGACAGTTGTGGGGCAGGTACGTACTACTCAGGGTATATCTGAGATGGTTCACTCCACTATTGGGGTGAAACAAGGCTGCCCCCTTTCTCCCACCTTATTTGGGATGTATGTGGATGAGGTTTCGGACTATGTAGAGCATGAGGGTGACAGAGGAGCACAGCTAGCAGGGACATGGATTCCGCTGTTATTGTATGCTGATGATATTGTGCTGATCTCAGATTCTCTAGAGGGGATGCAGCGTCATTTGGATGCATTGCACACGTTTGCACAGGAGAGTGGATTGTCTGTTAACCTTGGTAAAACCAAGGTGATGGTGTTTAACACCACAGCACAGTGGGTTAGGAGGTCAGTACCCACCTTTACATATGGTCAGGAGACAGTAGAGTATACAGATGCATATGCTTACCTTGGTGTGGTTTTTAGTGGCCCACTATTTTCCTTGAGGTGAGCAGCGGAGACCAGATTGACCAGAGCTTATGCAACATTGGGGAGACTAGAGAGGATGTGTTCGCAGGTTCAGTTTCGGGAACCTCGAACAAAGCTCTGGCTCTTTGACACTTTGGTCACTTCAGCCATGCTGTATGGAGTGGAGATATGGGGACCCTCAGTGGATCACCACAGCCGAGCTGGTAGCACTGATGGATGGAGATGTATGGAGAGGCCCTTGGTTTCTATGATTTCCCGGATGATTAGGGATCCCCTTTTCCCACGCCCTCTACCCGCCTGCCGCACCCACCTGTGCGCAGCGTGCCTGCCCGCCATCTGTTCTGCTCTGTGCGCATGCACCCGCGCGTAGCGTGCCTACCCGCCATCTGTCCTACTCCGTGCGTAGGCAGTCCACCTCCCTTTTCCCAATCTGTTCTGCTCTGTGCGTAGGCGTCGCACCCACCTACGCACAGTGTGCCTGCCCACCATCTGTCCTGCTGTATGCGTAAGCAGTCCACCTCCCTTTTCCCAATCTGTTCTGCTATGTGCGTAGGCAGTCCGCCCCCTTTTCCCACGCCCTCTGCCTGCCTGTCGCACCCACCTGCGGACAGCATGCCTAACCGCCATCTGTTCTGCTCTGTGCGCACCCACCTGCGCACAGCGTGCCTGCCCGCCATTTGTCCTACTACGTGGGTGGGCAATCCGCCTCACTTTTCCCAATTTGTTCTGCTCTGTGTGTAGGCAGTCTGCCCCCCTTTTCCCACGCCCTCTACCTGCCTGTCGCACCCACCTGTGCACAGCGTGCTTGCCCGCCATATGTTCTGCTCTGTGCGCATGCACCTGCGCGTAGCATGCCTACCCGCCATCTGTCCTGCTCTGTGCATAGGCAGTCCACCTCGCTTTTCCCAATCTGTTCTGCTCTGTGCGTAGGCGCCGCACCCACCTACGCACAGTGTGCCTGCCCACCATCTGTCCTGCTCTATGCGTAGGCAGTCCACCTCCCTTTTCCCAATCTGTTCTGCTATGTGCGTAGGCAGTCCGCCCCCTTTTCCCACGCCCTCTGCCTGCCTGTTGCACCCACCTGCGCACAGTCCTACTATGTGGGTGGGCAATCCGCCTCACTTTTCCCAATTTGTTCTGCTCTGTGTGTAGGCAGTCTGCCCCCCTTTTCCCACGCCCTCTACCCGCCTGTCGCACCCACCTGTGCACAGCGTGCTTGCCCGCCATATGTTCTGCTCTGTGCGCATGCACCTGCGCATAGCGTGCCTACCCGCCATCTGTCCTGCTCCATGCATAGGCAGTCCACCTTCCTTTTCCCAATCTATTCTGCTCTGTGCGTAGGCATTCCGCCCCCTTTTTCCCACGCACCGCTTTTCCCACCCACTCTTGCTCAGGCCCCCAAGGCAGCAACTAGGGGGAAACATGTCTCAATCCCGAGAGGGAGAATAGGATGGTGAAACCATCTTTCACACCCCCACAAAGGCACCAAATGCCTATCGTAGAAGACTGAGGGAAGGGATCATGTCCCTGTTAGAAGTCATCTCCTATCCAGTTTTATACACCAGGGCCTTTGTTGTGGGTGTGCCCGCCCTTATGAGGTGTTTTATCATTTTTCCCCTCTCCCCGCATTTTTCCCCTATTTTTCCCATTTTTTCTGTGGCTTGGGAGCCAGTTCTGAGTTGGCAGGAGCACTGAGTAACTGGCCGACTGACCCATCAGCACACAGGTGACTGGCCGACTGCCCAACAGCAGTCGTGGACCTCTGTACTGCTGGCCGACTGGGCCTAAACAGTCGTGGGCTTCATTCAGTGCTGGCCGACTGATGCTACAGTCGTGGAGGCTTTTTCAGCAGGCCGACTGCCCATCTGGGGGCATATAAATAGGCCCCCAGTCCCCATACCACACTTGTATCATACCAGAATCTTCTTGTGTATATCAGAGCAGAGTTACACGCCTACATCTCTCTCTCTCTTGTGCTGTTTTTCTGCATGCGTTTTTTGCTCTTGTGTTCCCAGATCTGGTCATCATCTCCGCTGCGTATTCTGTCATGGTATCAGAGCCTAGGCTCTAGATAGGTCTTGGGATTTGTGTGAGCAAGAGGGGGACTGTTTTGTGGCTGATTGGTGGACTGTTTTGGACTGTTCAGGAAGAGGAGAAGCAAGAGGAAGGCGGTCTGACTTGCTGGACAGCCACTTGCAGGTTTTAGTTCTTCTTTGTTCCAACCCACCCACCCTTTTCAGAGTACATCCCCGCAATGGCAGATCTGTTTGAGATGGCCGAGAGACATGTGAAGATCCCGACACTCCCCACGTTCCCGGTGGACCGTCAGTTGGACGGGAGCAACTACGGCATATGGAAGGTTATGATGGAATCTGTTCTGGAGTCTTACGACCTCGTTGATTTCGTCGTTGTTGGTGTTCCGTTACCGTCAACCCGCAAGGACCGGGAGGCCCAAGCACAGATGTGGGATCGTGTCAACGCCAGGGTCCGTTCGTTTATCTTTCTCAACTGCACACCGCAGGTAATCAATCATGTAAAGCATATGACGCTGGCCAGAGGTATATGGCAGCATTTGGCCTCACTTTACAACAGGGTGTCGCCCATGAAGAGGATTTCCTTGGAAGTACAGATGCGGGTTATGAGCCCTGCAAAGTCGTCGACGATGCGGGAGCATATTAACAAGCTGCAGGCTCTTCAGCAGGAAGTTCTTCAGGCTGGGAAGGAGATATCGTCAAAGGACACGGCCATAACGTTGCTGTCACATTTGCCCTCTTCGTACTCAGCATTTTACTCCTCTTTGATTACCAGTGGCAAGCTCAGCACCATCACGTGGGAGGAGCTTGTGCCCATGGTCCTGGACCAGGAGGAACAATTCACTAACCCTCCTCAGGGTGGAGGTTCGGAGGCCTTAACTAGCCAACGGTCGAAAGGCCGTAACTCGGGCAAAGGGAAGGCTTCATCGGAGAAGTCTTCTGAGAAGAAATCCGACGCTGACCGCGAGAAACTGAAGGCAGAGAGGACCTGTAATGATTGTGGCGAGAAACGCCACTATTGGAGGCAGTCCAAGCGGAAGACCGAGAAGGGTGAAGATTCCTCAGTAGCAATCATGAAGACTCCGGCTTTTGTGCACCTGGAGGTGGTGGACACTGATGTTTCATTTTCTTCAGGCAGGGAGGAGATTGGAGGACTCTCCGCAACGGATACTCGGGAGTGGATTCTCGATAGTGGTGCTTCCAGGCACATGACTCCTTCCCGTTCCGGTTTACAGGATCTCTGCAGGCTTTCTGGTCATATTCTTACTGGGGATACGTCCACTATCCCAGTTCACAGTGAGGGCAGGATGGAGATAGTTCTCGATGGCGGAGGGGGGAAGCATTCCTCCTAGGTGTTGTATGTTCCGGCACTTGGTTTTCATCTGTTGTCAGTGCATCAGGTATGCAAGACTGGCGTACGGGTGGAGTTTGATGAGCATTTTGTCGCTCTCCGGGACAAAGCAACAGGCCAAGTGGTTTGGGAAGGCGGAGTGGAGAATGGAGTTTACAGGCTTTCAGCACTCTCTCTCCCAGGTCCTCAGGGTTGTGATGAGTGGCAGTCTGGTAATGGCCACTCAAGTGTGGATATGCTGCAGGTACAGGCTTTCCGGGACCAGATGGTGGATAGCTTACCAGTAGATGGCAGCAGTTGGCAGGAACTTTCCAGTACTGATGTTGGTGGTTCTTGTGTTCGTCGGTCAGAGGAAACTGAACAGGTCACTTATGCTCTAATGTCTCGTCGTGTTTGGGACAAAGAACCTCCGGTAGTTGAGGATGTTCTTTCCACGGGGACCTTTCGGAAAGCCAGGCAGGTGGTAGGTGCTTACTTGCAGAAGGAGGTGGTTTCTCCAGGCTTAGTGGTTCCGGATTCAGAGGGGGTGGTTGACAGGTTTCATCAGGTTTCCAGGACTTGTTTGTGCACCGTAACAGGTGTTGATCCTTGTGAGCAGTGTGATGCCTTTTTGACTCAAAAGCTGTATGGTTCATGGATCTAGTTGATGGACACCAGATTGGACGGGAGCTTCCTGATGAGGCAGTTGCGCTCATGGTTGCGGATGACTCTTTGGGAGACAGGATTGCGTTTCCTGCGGTTTCTGCGGCATGCGAAGGATCAGGGACTCTTGTACACATGAAGGGGATAGTTGGATGGAGTCCGACTCCACGGTTGGAGTGACTCGGTTTGGGGAGGAGATCTGGACATAAGGAGATCTACTTCAAGCCTAGGAGCAGTTTTATGGAGCAGTAAGAAGCAGTCATCTTTTGCCTTGTCGAGCGTAGAGGCAGAGTACCGGGCTGCTTGTGATGCTGCTTGTGAGGTGGTGAGGATGCAGAGGTTGCATTGCAGGTTTGGGCTTCCACTGGAGGAACCCATGGTCATCCAGAGGCACTTTGTTCGTGAACAGATCATTTTTGCTGATGACATCTTGCTAGAGTTCTATTCGACGGAGGACAGTACTGTGGACCTCTTCACGAAGTCGCTCTCTCAGGATTTGCTCAGGCGGCACCCCAGCTCCCTGTGGTTGGTCACACAGCCAGGAGCTGAGAGGGGGTGTTAGAAGTAATCTCCTGTCCCAAAAAAAAATGACAGAATACGCAACGGAGATGATGACCAGATCTGGGAACACAAGAGCAAAAAACGCATGCAGAAAAACAGCACAAGAGAGAGAGAGATGTAGGCGTGTAACTATGCTCTGATATACACAAGAAGATCCCGGTATGATACAAGTGTGGTATGGGGACTGGGGGCCTATTTATATGCCCCCAAATGGGCAGTCGGCTTGCTGAAAAAGCCTCCACAACTATAGCATCAGTCGACCGGCACTGAATGAAGCCCACGACTGTATATGCCCAGTCGGCCAGCAGTACAGAGGTCCACGACTGCTGTTGGGCAGTCGGCCAGTCAGCTGTGTGCTGATGGGTCAGTCGGCCAGCTACTCAGTGCTCCTGCCAACTTAGAACTGCCTCCCAAGCCACAAAAAAAATGGGAAAAATAGGGAAAAAATGCGGAGTGGGGAAAAATGATAAAACACCTCATAAGGGCGGGCACACCCACAACAAAGGCCCTGGTGTATAAAACTAGACAGGAGATGACTTCTAACAGTCCCGTGGCTCACAAAGGCTTGCGAAGATGGCCCGACGAGATGAGGCCCTTTATGAGGAGATACAGCTGCACACAAGGACAGAGATGAGCACCATGCGACAGGAGCTTGAAAAGGAATGGACTGTGCAGATGCATGCCCAAAAGAAAGTGATATACGAAACGCTGAAGGAAGAGATATATGCCCAATTGAAGGGAGAAATGCAAGCCCAAGTATGTGTTGAGATGGAATTAGCCCAAGCTTTGATGTACACGGAAATGAAAAAAGAGATGCAGAAATGGAAGGATGACATACTCCAGGAGATTGGCACAACGGTTGCATCGTACAAAGGCACCTTGAAGACATGTATGGCTAACCTTGAAAAAGACACCACAAAAATGCAAAACACTTTGGAATCATGTAAGGCAAAAGTGGCTGCGGGTGAAAGAAATGCATTCATGGGCTGAAATTGCCAGCGCCACAAAGAAACAAATTGAGGAAGTAAGCCCATGGATTGAAGTAGTAAAGAAGCAGAAGGATACACCAGTCAATAAAGTAGAGGTGATGAATGCTACATTGGCAGAGGAAGCCAAGACACGTACACGTGCCTTACATGTACGCGTAGTTGGTTGGGAAGATAAGGGGAATCCCCAAGAGGATGCAAAAGCTCTTGCAACAAAAATTGGAGCCACTGCTGTACCCATTGCTGGAGCATGGCGACTAGGCAGAGATGAAACCAAGGCGAAGATACTGATCATCAGGTTTGGTGACTTGGAGTAGAAGAAGGCCTTCCTCTCCAAAAGGATGGCCCTTAAGGGGGGAAAGATTTATTTGGATGAGGACCTTACACTGGCACAGATAGCACACCAGAAGGAACACATGTCGTGTGTGCTAGAGGCAAGGAAAGAGGGGAAATGGGCGGTATACAAAGATGGCCGAGTCATCATTACAGCGAAGAGGCCTGCCTGACGATGTGCAGCCTATGAGACCTTGCGATTCACGGTGTGGAATTGCAATGGACCCTTAGAACAGATGCAGGATACTTTCAAAAACAGTGATATTGCTATGTATATGGAGACCCATCAGTGCACAAACAAGAGGCTTCTTGACGTGCGAGGTTATAGATGGGAATCAGTGTTCCGCCCTCAGCCACGCACAGTGGGAGGTACCAGAGGATCTGGAGGAGTGGCAATACTTTTCAAGAAGGAGCTTCGTGACAAAATACATGTGGTACATAGAGATGCAGATGCAAGGTACATGTGGGTCCGAGTATGCAGAGAGGGGCTTCGCGAGCTATATGTGGCGGTAGGCTACTTTCCCCCAGCCTACTCCAGGTTTGCACCATCAGGAGAGTCACCCTATACACCACTATATGATGATATCATGAGGTTTGCCAGCATGGGAGACATATTACTATTGGGAGACTTTAATGCACGTACAGGCACAGAGCAGACAAAGCTGTATGATACTCATGAGGCTATGTACCGGGAGATCACGACAGAGGATGCAGGGTTGCAGAGATCAGCACATGATGAGGGGGAGATTACAGATTATGGCAGGCATTTTCTCACACTCGGAGCGCACACGGGTTGGTCATATACAATGGCCTATCGAGATAGCAGGGATCAGATTCTCTCACATGCTGGAACTCTAAAGGGGGAGGGAACACAGTGGACTACTTGTTGAGATCTCCTTCATTGATACCTGATGTGCAGGATTTCACGATTTCCAATCGGCCCATTGGCATAGCAACCAATCATGCATACCTGAGTTTCACACTAGTAGGTAGATCCCCGAGAGGCGGGCCAGCCACTCATCTACTACCTAGGTACCCGAGATATTAGTTTACACGTGAGACATCTGGGGTTTACCGAGATGCAGTATCTGATGGCTTGTTTGCTTTAGACCCGCATAGCCCTCTGGACAAGATCACGAGAGGATTGGCAAGTGTACTACATGCATCCGCCTCATATGCATTTCCCTGCACTATGATCCCTTCCACCCACCCCCGCAGCACTATGATCCCTTCCACCCCCGCAGCACTGCCCCACAGAACAGTTGGTATAATGATGAGTGTCATGAGACACGAGCACAGTTGGTATAATGATGAGTGCCATTGGGTCTCACACGCATAGACAGGCCAGGATGATCTTTCGGCGCCTTGTGCCGAGGAAGAAACGAGCCTATCTGCCTAAGCTAGAGGAGGAGATCTACGAACTCTTCCCGGGGAAGGACAGCAAGAGGGCATGGAAGATGTTTCAGGAGAGACAGCCTGGTACTTCGATTATTGCACTTGAGGAGGCATGGCATGCTTATGCTAGAGAGTTGTATGCTCACCAAGACAGCCCCCCCTCCACTGGGAGCTAGACCGGCTAGTAGCACCTTTTTTACTATGCGGATGGTGCTAAATGCGATAGACAGGTTACAGAATGGAAAGGCACAGGATCATGATGGGCTAGTTGAAGAGCACTTTACTTTGGCTCCGCTGATTGTACATGTGTTTAATCGTGCCATTTGTGAGGGTTTCCCGGCAAGCTGGACAAAGCATACCCTTGTACCACTCTTTAAGAGTGGGGACCCCATGGTACCAGGCAACTACAGGACGATCATGATTGGTCATTACTTGGCCAAACTATATGGCTCTATATTAGAGTCGAAGCTGAGCCGTTGGGCAGAGAGACATGGTCACTGAGCACAGGGACAGGCCGACTTCAGAAGAGGATTTACTGACTTGGATCACATACTTACACTTCGGGCACTTATTGAACAGCGCAAGGCACAGAAGAGAAGGATATACTGTTGCTTTGTGCACTTACGCAAAGCCTTCGATACCGTACCACATGCCAAGCTTATGCACAGATTGCACGACATTGAGGTACCTCAGGATATGCAGTGGGGGATATATGATTTGTATGAGTCTATGACAGGCAGAGTCCGAGCTTCAGGTGGACTATCCGATATGGTGACCAACACGATAGGGGTGAACCACCGATGCCCGCTATCACCCACCCTCTTTGGGTTGTACATGGATGTGGTCTCCGATTATGTAGACAGATTGGGAGGCCCAGGGGCATGCTTGGCAGGGGTGTTGATACCCATCTTGTTATATGCAGATGATATTGGGAGGCCCAGGGGCATGCTTGGCAGGGGTGTTGATACCCATCTTGTTATATGCAGATGATATTGTTCTAATCTCAGACTCTCCGGAGGGATTACAGAGACATTTGCATGCCTTACAGGCATTCTATGCAGATAGAGATCTAAAAGTGAACCTTGGGAAAACCAAGGTTATGGTGTTTAACACCACACAGGCATGGGTAATGAGATCAGAGTATCAGTTCACTTTCTGAGGGGAGCCGGTTGAGTACGTCAGGTCATATGTCTATTTGGGAGTTACTTTCACAAGACCGCGTTTCTCCCTAAAGGAGAAAGCATCAGCTAGATTAGCTAGAGGGCATGCAACCTTGGAGGTACTTGAGAGGCAGTGTGCACACATACAATTTCAGGAGCCGCACACCAAATTGTGGCTATTTGATACACTTGTCACACCGACCCTCCTCAACAGAGCTCCAATTTGGGGGGCCAGCATACATCACAGATCTCAGAGAGGGACGGATGAGGAATGGAGGCATATGGAGAGACCATTGCCCGCATGATTCGGAGCAAAGCATCGTACCACATGTGAATGTTCGGGCTGAGTTGGATGCCGCACTAGTAGTGACCGAGGCCCTATTCCAGGTAGTTACCTTTTTACAACGGCTATGGGAGCTCCCTCAGCAAAGGTACTCCTAATTGGCATTGACCTCATCCATACAGTTGGCAGAGGATGGAGATACTCATTGCTGGTATGCTCAGATGAGATCATGGTTTGATCTACATGGTTTGCGGATAGAGGCACTCCCACCCTTTCAATATAGCTTGGACTGTCCATTTTTGGATCTCACCCGCTCAGAGTAGAACCGCATGATTAGGATGGTTATCATCAGAGTGGACACAAGTCCCCTTGAGCCTTAGGCACGAAAATGGCTCATTACAAGAGCCATTGTCTGCACCTCTCACTAGATGGTTTTATCACCCGACTGGCGTACATAGATGTACACCTATCACATGGGATACGTTGTGCCATTGGAGAGATCCCGACCTCATCACACCAGCTGCGGATTGAGACAGGGCAATATGTGCATCAGATCTCACATGACTGCATTTGTCAACTATGCTACCATGAAGCAAAAACAGAGGAGCACTATATTTGCCGATGTATAGTCTATTATGAGATCCAATGGAGATATCACTCCCTCTTCCGAGAGGGTTTTGGGCCGTTACACGGGGTCATGAATTTGAGGATCAGAGATGCCTGGGATTGTTCCTACTTGAGCTCAGGAGACACAGAGAGACCCTTCTAGGTTGACAGGAGACCGAGCCATGATGTACCTAGACAGAGGATCCTGACAGATCCCAGGGACACACCATTGATAGAGCAGTCATCTTATATGTCGTGCTCGTCAACCATGCCCACCAGGATCCCGACCACGGCACCCTCACCATCGCCAGATCAGAGCCATTATTACTCGGCATCGGAGGCACCTACCACGCTTCAATGACCTCTCCATTCTAGACAACCCCATGGCGGAGATATTTGATCTGAGGAGAGTGCAAAACTTCAAGTGATCAGCATACATGGATCAACTTGATATACATTTTCCAGTTTTTTCTACTCAGTATCATCTAGGAGTCTTACTTACAGTTCTTAGAACTATAAGATAGTCAGTTTATTGAACTTTTCAGTTTCATTTGGTTGTTCTCTTTGATGACACCAACTTCAAATGTACTCTCAGTTTTAGTCTCATAGGCCATTATGGCCTCTTAGAGACGTTAATATATCATTTCATTTCCTCTCTCTCTCTCTCTCTTTCTCTCTCTCTCTCTCTCTCTCTCTCTAGATGGGAGACAGCTTGCAGAGTAGGGACGAGATCGGTACACAGTAGTAGAGGATCAGGAGGGGTGGCAGTTCTTTTCAGGGAGGAGCTGCAACCGCTTCTACACATAGTTCGGAGAGATGATCAGGCCAGATATATGTGGGTGAGACTGAGGGCCGACACAGGCAGATTCCTGTATATTGCCATATGCTATTTTGCTCCTAGTACATCGACATATGCAGCACCTAGAGGGCAGTCTCCTTTCTCTGTGCTAGATGATGACATATGGGAGTTCTCTAGGGATGGAGACATCATCTTGTTAGGGGACTTTAATGCCCGGACGGGCAACCGCCAGACAGCCTTTTATGATACCTCGGAGGAGATGCTGAGAGAGTTGGACACTCTAGATATGGGATTAGACAGACGCTCACAGGATGTGGAGTGCACAGAGTATGGGAGATATTTGGTAGATATGGGGACTGCGCATGGGTTGGTCATACTTAATGGCTTGCAGAGGTTTCCGTCAGCAGCTGGATTTACTTGCTTTCCGCATAGACATGGTGCTAGCACAGTGGATTATGTTATGGCTATGCCCAGCTTTGTTTCATGCATTGAGGACTTCACAGTTGGATCTCGGCCCATTGGGGTAGTAGTGGATCATGCATTGTTGACATTGACTATCTCTTTTCACTTTACCACAGCTCAGAGGACACGAGGGGCAGATCACACTCGATATACTTTTACCTCAGAGACTGATGCTGTCTACACAGATGGGATTTATAGACGTCTGTACACAGAGGAGCCAGGGAGACCTTTGGAGGAGTTGACCCATATACTGACAGAGACTTTACATGATGCAGCGAGAGAGGCATATCCACATACTCAGCCTGGACAGAGACAGCATTCTAGATGTATGCCCCAGAACAGCTGGTATGATGAGGAGTGCAGAGAGACCAGAGCCCGACTGCAGCGGGAGGTTGCTTTGGGAGTCACTACTCACCGACAGTCACGTATTGCCTTCCGACGCCTTGTGCGAAGGAAGAAGCGGGCCTTCCTTGCTCAGCTAGAGCAGGAATTATACCAGCTGTTCTTGAGCCAGGATTCGAGGGAGGCTTGGCGTCTGTTTCATGAGTCCTCCCCTGCTTTGGCCATCACTTCTACAGAGGTCTGGGGTAGTTATGCAGCATCTCTATATACAGTTCCTGGACAGACACCTTTTCCTGACCCGCCAGCACCATGCCCACAGACATGTACTTTCTTTACCGCAGAGATGGTAAGGAAGGCCATTGATAGGATGAAGACTGGGAGAGCATATGATCACGATGGATTGGTTGCTGAGCACTTTATTCATGCGAGAGACCTGCTGGCAGAGCTTCTAGCAGTGATGTTCAATCGTGCTATGTGCGAAGGCTTACCCGAGACTTGGAGTAGGTCCACCATCGTGCCTATCTTCAAGTCAGGGGACCCTATGCAGCCAGGGAATTATCGCACTATTATGATTGGTCACACACTAGCACGATTGTATGCATCCATTCTTGAGCAGCAGTTGAGTAGATGGGCAGAGAGA
Organism: Cibotium barometz; assembly: GCF_041138505.1. Taxonomy (NCBI): domain Eukaryota; kingdom Viridiplantae; phylum Streptophyta; class Polypodiopsida; order Cyatheales; family Cibotiaceae; genus Cibotium; species Cibotium barometz. The sequence goes on from NC_141084.1 coordinate 40,678,477, forward strand.
GTTGGCATTCGAGCAGAGGGACAGGCAGGGTTCAGGAGAGGTTTCTCTACTCTTGACCACATCTTGACTTTGCGGGCCATTATTGAGGAGGGCAGGTCGCATGGGCGACGGATTTATTGTAGCTTTGTGGACTTCCGCAAAGCATTTGATACAGTGCCCAGAGCCAAATTGATGAGGCGATTACAGGAGATGGGGGTACCCACAGAGCTCATATGGGGAATTATGGCTTTATACAGATCAGTTGCAGGACAGGTACGCACCCCAGAAGGGGTCTCTACTTTGGTTCACTCCACTATAGGAGTGAAGCAAGGTTGCCCGTTATCTCCTTCACTGTTTGGTATGTATGTGGATGAGGCTTCTGACTACATTGAGAGATTGGGGGACAGAGGAGCCCAGCTAGCAGGTACATGGATCCCACTATTGTTATATGCTGATGATATTGTGTTGATCTCTGACTCCCCTGAGGGTATGCAGCGTCATCTGGATGCTTTACATGAGTTTGCACATGATCGTGGATTGTCTGTCAACCTTGGCAAAACCAAGGTTATGGTGTTTAACACCACGCCACAGTGGGTTAGGCGATCAGCTTCCACATTTACATATGGGCAGGAGATTGTGGAGTATACAGATGCATATACATATCTTGGGGTAGTATTCAGTGGGCCAGTGTTTTCGATGAGGAGAGCAGCAGAGACTAGATTGACTAGAGCACATGCAGCCCTGGGTGGTTTGGAGAGGATGTGTTCGCAGGTTCAGTTTCAGGAACCTCGAACGAAACTCTAGCTTTTTGACACTCTAGTGACATCAGCTATGCTTTATGGAGTGCAGATATGGGGACCTTCAGTGGGCCATCACAGCGCAGGCGGGTGGAGAGGTATGGAGAGGCCTTTGGTATCTATGATTGCTAGGCTTATTAGAGCCAAGGCTGTGGTACCTCATGAGATTATTCGAGCAGAGCTGGCGGCTGCCCCTCTGGTGATTGAGGCTCTTACGAGATCAGTCTCCTACATACATGGTGAGATTCCCCCGGTCGCGGTTGAGCACAATCTTGGCAAACACTTAAGCTATTAACATAATTAAACAATTTTAAATGGCGCAACACAATAGAGTAAGAAGCTGAATTTTTATTTTGCACACTGCACTAGGGCCGGAAAGGGCCGACCCCCCTTGTAATAGGTTTTATTATCAAGGAAAACTGTTACAAGCCTCACGGGCATTCACATGCCAAACTGTTCAAGTGCATCCATGATCATGAAAACAGCATTGCAAACAAATTTGTCGTAGACGATGGAATCCATAGCTTCACTTGAGAGTAGCTTCGTTCCTTGATTCCTTGAAGCTTGTCAAACGCAGCTATGCTCCACTGGCATCCATACACATACACATGTGTGTGCCAGGACCGAGACATAGGAGACCATATTGACAAAGCATTCGAATCTCAAATTGAAAATTGCTTGCAAAATGCTCTTACCAAGTATTGGACGATCAATGTCGAGCTCCACCTCCGTGCGGACGAACTACAGCTTGAATGTGACCGTTTTCCACTTCCGGCTGAAATTAGGGTTTCTGATTTTTAGGGTTTTAAGCAGGTTATATGAGTCCAAAATTGGGCATTTTGGGCTCTTTAGATGCCTATGAGTAAGGGGCACAGCTTGGTATGGTTTCCTCCAAAATTAGGGTTTCTGAAATTAGGGTTTCTGCAGAATTAGGGTTTCTGAAAATTAGGGTTTCAGCAGAATTTGGGGGCGGTAGAATGGTTAGGAGACTCCATATTCATTTAGAAGAGAGAGATAGAGTGAAAAGGTGAGCAACTGGAGGCTTAACTGTGAAAGGAAGAATCTTCAAGCTTTCCATTGGAGTTGGGAGCAAGAGGGAATGAAAATCAGCACTCTCACCAAGCAAAAAGTTAGAGAGAATAACAAAAATAGGCTCTCTTGAAGGGGGGGCGCCTATTTCTAGAGAGAGAGTGTAGAGAGAGGTAATTTTCAAAATGAGTAATAGCATGGTGGCAGGTCCTCATACTGCCACCCAGTCCATAACCATCCCTTTTCCACACAAATTTAGTGGAAAGGGTGCCTGGACACTCGCCTAGCCGACCGGAAGGAAATTCTCGTCTATTCTTACTTATAGTTTGTCCGCCCGAGCTTTAATGAAGTGTGGACGCCCAATCTCACTTATAACTTGGGCGGACACACTTATTAAAGTGTGGACCTGCAAAACAAAGAATACATTGCTTTAACTCATAAAAAAAGTAAAGTGGTGTACTTACCACCTGTCTACAGCCCACAAACGAGGTCAGAATACAGTTTCACTCGCACGGTTCACAAGAGGGCGTCCCCTACATGTGAACTACACAAACAAATCTTGCATGCAATCAAATAGTTCATGCAAAGACAGGATTTTTAACTTGCAAACATGTTATGCAAGGATGCATTGAACAGTCTCCCTATTCATTTAGCTTGTAGTCCGTGGTACCACACTCTGGATTTGGGCGCAGATACACAATCCCAACCCATATATCCAGCCTACTGGCTCTCGGTGTAGACATAAGTCCCCAACCATAAGATGCCAGTCCATCCTACAGAACTCGTCCATAGGCCTGAAGCGCAGAGAATGCCCAAATAGTGACATCCTCCCCTGCTTCTAAACAGTTGACCGCAACTGAAATGCTTCCAAATATGCTTGGAGGAGCTGCGGATACTCCTGGAAGTATGTTTCATCCATCCATTTTGCATCCATAGGAGAATAGTTCTTGAATTTCACAAGGTAGCGCCTCTGGAGTTTGCCACCTGCAAACTTTCGCTCCTTATGAAACACAATTTGCTCTGGCTGCAATACCTCTTCTAGCTCTTCCACCTCTGGTGGATCTTCCATAACCGGTTCCAAAGGTTCCGGTCCCACATATTTGCGCAAGAGGCTCACATGGAATGCATTATGAATCTTCCAATGATCCGGTAAAGCAAGTCGAAAAGCCACATCATTGATCTTCTTGATCACCTTGAAGGGTCCATAATACCTGGTAGAGAGTTTTGGGCATGCTCTCTCCTTGCCAGACCTCTTCCTGAGTCTAGCTTTCTCAAATTTTAGCAATACCAAGTCATTCTCTTTAATGTCCAATTGTCTTCTATGCTTGTCGGCAGCTTTCTTATGCTTTGCTTGAGAGCGTGCAATGGCTGTCCGAACTTGTGAAAAGGCAATATCAAGGTCCCTGACAAAGTCATCAGCAGCAAATATCTCATCTTTTGTGCGTAAGATAGGTGGCAATACCACTTTGCCATAAATGATCTCAAATGGGGCCTTGCCTGTAGAAGCATGTACCGTATTATTGTATGCAAATTCTACAAGCGGTAGATACTTTTCCCAAGAAGATTTCTGATCTGTCACATAGCATTTAAGCAAATCCAATACAGCTGAATTTGCAGCTTCACTTTGTCCATCCGTTTGAGGATGATAAGCTGAAGAAAAATTCAGCTTTGTGCCCATGTTATCAAAAAGAGCTCTCCAAAAGAGGCTTGTTGTTCGGGGATCCCTGTCTCCCACAATTGATTTGGGCATACCATGGTGTTTAAATACCTGTGACACAAAAATTTTGACCATATGTTCTGGTTTTATGGTCTTTTTGACAGGTAGAAAATGTGCTTGTTTACTAAACCTGTCCACAATTGTCCATATTGCATCATTGCCATTTGGGGTGCGGGGCAAATCCATAATAAAATCCATTGCAATGCTTTCCCATGGCTGGTCCGGAATAGGCAAAGGCTGAAGCAAACCAGGAGTCTTTTGCCTATCAAATTTTACCTTTTGGCAGGTGACACATGCACGTACATAGGCTTCTATATCTTTCCTCATACCTGGCCAAAAGAAGTATCTCTCAATCATTTGAGTAGTAGGGAGTATCCCTCTATGCCCTGCATAAGGTGGTGCATGACATTCATCCAAAACTTTTTGTCTCATGTTTGAAACCACACATAAGCAGTTATCCTTCATGATATAACCATCTTTGACCACATAAGAAGCATGTGTATGACCAGTCATTAAATCAGCCCATAAATCTGAAAAATCAGCATCCAAATGGTACATTTCTCGCATAGTAGACAAGTCTTGATGAGAAGCAACCGAAATTGCAGCCACATATGGTTTTCTGGACAATGCATCTGCTACCACATTTTTCTTGCCAGGAGTATGCAAAATCTGAAAATGAAACATTGAGAGAAAATTGGCCATTCTCATTTGTTTCTCAGAGAGTTTAGTTTGCGTAAGAAAGTACCGCAAACTTTGGTGATCAGTTTTGACAACAAATTCAGCTCCCAATAAGTAATGTTTCCATACTGTGAGAGCATGAATGACGGCCAATAATTCCTTCTGATAAACATCAAGAGTAAGTTCAGCATTTTGCAATCTCCTGCTTTCAAATGCAATGGCATGTCCTTCTTGATTTAAGACGGCTCCAATGCAATTGCCACAAGCATCACATTCTACCACAAATGGCTTTTGCAAGTCTGGAATGATTAAGACTGGCCCTGTGATAATGGCATTTTTGAGCTTATTGAAAGCATTAATCTCAACCTCTGTCCATTTAAACATAGGACGTTTCTTGGTGAGTTCATGCAATGGCGAAGCAATCATTGCAAAGTGAAAGATAAATCTCCTGTAATATGAACATAGACCAAGAAAGCTTCGGACTTCATGAATAGATTTAAGTTCTGGCCAATCTTTGATGGTTTGGATCTTTGCAGGATCCATTCGTACACCATCCTTTGATACTATGTGTCCCAAGTAGTGAATCTCTGAAAGGAAAAATTCACTCTTTTTGGTGTTGATCATAAGCTTATGCTGCCTTAGTTCTTCAAAGACCACTCTTAAGTGCTTTTTGTGATCCTCCTCATTCTTGGAGAATACAAGAATGTCATCAAAGAACACACCTGTAAAAGTTCTATGGTTTCTGAAAATTCGGTCCATCATGCGATTGAAAGTAGCCGGGGCATTTGTAAGACCGAATGGCATAACCAAATACTCATAGAGACCAAAAGAAGTGCGAAATGCTGTCTTATGTACATCCTGTGGCATCACTCGCACTTGATGATAGCCGCTTTTAAGATCAATGCGACTAAAACAAGATGATCCATCCAGCTTGTCCAAGATATCATCAATCCTCGGTATGGGAAACCGATTCTTGATGGTAATCTTATTTAATGCCCTGTAATCCACACACATACGGAATGAACCGTCTTTCTTTTGTACAAGAAGAACGGGTGAACAAAATGGCGAAGAACTAGGCCGCACCAAGCCTTTCTCAAGTAGTTCACCCACTTGTTTCATAATCTCTTCTTGTTGGCAAGCACTAACACGATATGCTGGCCTATTTGGAGGTGAATTCCCTGGAACTAATTCAATGCGGTGATCTTCTGGCCGTGAAGGAGGCATTACATTAGGTAAAGAGTCAGCAAAACAATCCCCGAATTCGCTTAAAAATTTCAGCCTCTCTTTAGTAAGAGTGTCCACATGTACATTACTGTGTTCCACATTATCACGTACAAAAACCAAGTACGAAGAAACACTCTTTTTCATTGCTTTATTGATTTGTATATGAGATACAACGGGGATAGTATCACCCGACACACCTGCATCTAAATGATGCTCTCTACCTTTATACATAAAAGTGATTTTGTTGGTCTTGTAATTCTTGGTAGGCTCAAGGCGTGCATGCCAAGGTTTTCCCAGTAATACATCACATCCACTAAGAGGGGCAACGAGAAAGTTCTCGTGGTCGAGGTATCCTTGGATATGCATTCGCAGCTTTCCAATAAGGGGTGTAACCTTCACATCTTTTTCCAGAAAAGCTGAACATGCATGAATTTCGGGTCCCATGTCACCTACTTCAATCCCCAAGGCAGCAGCCATATCAGTGGAGATGAAGTTGTCAGTGGAGCAGTCATCAAACATGAATAAAGCTGGCTGGTCTTTTAGTTGTCCCCATGCTTTGCATACCATTCTATGCATGTTTGCATGTCCCGTGTTGCCCTGTACATCATATACCATATTGACATGCACTTTAGGCTCTTCTGGCTTCTTATTCTTGTTAGGGCATTGTGGAGAGATGTGATCTTTACTACCACATTTAAAACATTTGCCTTCACGAATGTATTGTACCCTTTGTTGAGGAGTCAAGCCATAAACACCCTTTTTCTGCCACGGTTTCTTTTCTTTTGCATTTTCAGCTCTTTGAGGGGGCTTTACATCCTTCAAATCTGAATTTTCAGCTTTGTGCATGGCTTTGAAATCTCTTCTAAAGGGCTGTCCACCCTTTTGTACATTAAAACCAGCTTTCTCCTTACCCTTGCCCAAGCTTTGGTCAATTCTAGATTGCACCCATTTGACATTAAGCTCTTCGGAAGCCAAGACCGAGTTTATGAGTTGACGAAGAGTTTGGTTTGGATAGATTTGTAGTCCTCTTTGGAAGATGGGTTGCAATCCTGACTCAAATTTCCTCTTCTTTTCTTCTTCAGTAACGGTCATGAAGGGTAACACTTCCATTAATACCTCCCAAAATTTGGAGACGTAAGAGGTAATGGATTGCCCTTCTTTTTGCTCCAACCTGTCCCACTTCCTGCATATATCCTGAGTAAAATTTGGAGGCAAAAATTGATCATAAAACTTTTGTTTGAATTCAGCCCATGTAGAAATGGTGTTGCCGGAAAGCTTCTCGGCCAACCACCAATGAGCAGCAGTGCCTTTCATGTACATGCCCACATGTCTGAGTTTTGATGATTCTGAAAATTCTCCCTCATGAAAAGCAATTTCAAATTGGGAGATAAAAGATAGAGCTTTGGTAGAATCATATTCTCCATGAAAATACTCAAACTTAACTGTTTTGTCACCTGCAGTAAACTCTTTAGTCTTCTTCTTCTTATGTTGATGCGTTTCCTCTTCATCTCTCTCGATTGGTTGCTTATTTGCTTCATTAGTAGGAACATATCGCTCAATTCCATCATGAGGAGGGGCTGATTTATGAGTCGGTTCCTTGAGAAGACTTTCATGAGCTTTAATAGATGACCTGTGGGGAGGAGAAACATGTGCGGTAGAGGCATGATGAGAGGTAGCAGACGCCTCTTCTCTTTCCTGTCGCACAATAGATTTAAGCTTTGATGTTTCAGCTGCATGTTGATTCATAAGAGGAGGCTTTTTAAACCTAAGCCCTCCTTCCTTTCGAGTAACTACATCACCTTGTCCCATGAGGTAAGAGACAGCCATATCTCTTGGTTGAACCCCCAATTCCATGGCAACATTTTCCAATGCATCATTCACAAAAGGAGAATGCTTTGACACACGAGATACATGCCTTGACTGTGAGTCTTCATGCATATCCTTGAGTTGTTTTTGCATCATACATAATTGCCTTTTGAGGTCTGCAATTTCAGCCTGCATAGCATCATGTGCATCACTCTGTATAGCCTTCTCCTTACCTCGGGATGGCTGTCCCATATATACATGAGTTGCATTTCCTTCCCTTCTAACATAAGATGGCTGTCCGGCATGTGCAATACCATCATGTGACCCAAGAAAAACATTTTCAGCAGTGTATTGTTCATGCATTTGAGTATCATCATGCACATTGTCTCCTCTTGGCTTCACATATGTACTCTTCCTTGGATTTACATCCCGTGAAGTACCTGTTTGGCTCGCCATAATGCTTAAGAATGCTAACAGCTAGTGTAAGCTAGATTAGGACCGTCTTCCACACAGAAAGGAGGAAGATCCTAGGCTCTGATACCAATGAGATTCCCCCGGTCGGGGTTGAGCACAATCTTGGCAAACACTTAAGCTATTAACATAATTAAACAATTTTAAATGGCGCAACACAATAGAGTAAGAAGCTGAATTTTTATTTTGCACACTGCACTAGGGCCGGAAAGGACCGACCCCCCTTGTAATAGGTTTTATTATCAAGGAAAACTGTTACAAGCCTCACGGGCATTCACATGCCAAACTGTTCAAGTGCATCCATGATCATGAAAACAGCATTGCAAACAAATTTGTCGTAGACGATGGAATCCATAGCTTCACTTGAGAGTAGCTTCGTTCCTTGATTCCTTGAAGCTTGTCAAACGCAGCTATGCTCCACTGGCATCCATACACATACACATGTGTGTGCCAGGACCGAGACATAGGAGACCATATTGACAAAGCATTCGAATCTCAAATTGAAAATTGCTTGCAAAATGCTCTTACCAAGTATTGGACGATCAATGTCGAGCTCCACCTCCGTGCGGACGAACTACAGCTTGAATGTGACCGTTTTCCACTTCCGGCTGAAATTAGGGTTTCTGATTTTTAGGGTTTTAAGCAGGTTATATGAGTCCAAAATTGGGCATTTTGGGCTCTTTAGATGCCTATGAGTAAGGGGCACAGCTTGGTATGGTTTCCTCCAAAATTAGGGTTTCTGAAATTAGGGTTTCTGCAGAATTAGGGTTTCTGAAAATTAGGGTTTCAGCAGAATTTGGGGGCGGTAGAATGGTTAGGAGACTCCATATTCATTTAGAAGAGAGAGATAGAGTGAAAAGGTGAGCAACTGGAGGCTTAACTGTGAAAGGAAGAATCTTCAAGCTTTCCATTGGAGTTGGGAGCAAGAGGGAATGAAAATCAGCACTCTCACCAAGCAAAAAGTTAGAGAGAATAACAAAAATAGGCTCTCTTGAAGGGGGGGCGCCTATTTCTAGAGAGAGAGTGTAGAGAGAGGTAATTTTCAAAATGAGTAATAGCATGGTGGCAGGTCCTCATACTGCCACCCAGTCCATAACCATCCCTTTTCCACACAAATTTAGTGGGAAGGGTGCCTGGACACTCGCCTAGCCGACCGGAAGGAAATTCTAGTCTATTCTTACTTATAGTTTGTCCGCCCGAGCTTTAATGAAGTGTGGACGCCCAATCTCACTTATAACTTGGGCGGACACACTTATTAAAGTGTGGACCTGCAAAACAAAGAATACATTGCTTTAACTCATAAAAAAAGTAAAGTGGTGTACTTACCACCTGTCTACAGCCCACAAACGAGGTCAGAATACAGTTTCACTCGCACGGTTCACAAGAGGGCGTCCCCTACATGTGAACTACACAAACAAATCTTGCATGCAATCAAATAGTTCATGCAAAGACAGGATTTTTAACTTGCAAACATGTTATGCAAGGATGCATTGAACAGTCTCCCTATTCATTTAGCTTGTAGTCCGTGGTACCACACTCTGGATTTGGGCGCAGATACACAATCCCAACCCATATATCCAGCCTACTGGCTCTCGGTGTAGACATAAGTCCCCAACCATAAGATGCCAGTCCATCCTACAGAACTCGTCCATAGGCCTGAAGCGCAGAGAATGCCCAAATAGTGACACATGGCTTGTGGGATCTCCCCCGAGACAGATATGCACGCCTCGCCCTGGAGTCCTCCCGACAGTTAGCTTTACAGGGAGACACGGCTTGTTGGTATGGACAGATGACATCTTGGTTCCAGGCACATGGTTTTAGCATGGACAGATTGCCTCCCTTCCAGTATTCTCTGGAGGCACCCTCTCTCACTCTTACACGGACAGAGATTACCAGACTCATCCGTCAGGATTTAGTTCAGCTGGACATTAGGAGGACATGGATACAGCCGACTGAGGAGCTGGGCACGAAGATGGCTTTCTACAGAGAGCATTTTCTTCAGCTCACAGCAGATGGTTTTGTGATCAGACCCAGTTACATGGATGTACACTTGTCTCATGCAGTACGATGTGCTATTGGTCAGATTCGCACATCCTCACACCAGCTTGAGATTGAGATTGGCCGATATAGAGGTATACCAGCTGAGGCCAGGATATGCCGAGTATGCCATAGGGAGCCAGAGACAGAGCTGCATTATATATGCCATTGTACTGCATACTATGAGATACGTGGTCGTTTCCACTGTTTATTCAGAGAGGGTTTTGGACCACTTTCCAGAGTCATGGGGTACCAGGACCAGAGGTGTTTGGGATTGTTCTTGCTTGAGCTGCGGAGACATAGAGATAGCCTGCTTAGGCGCACAGAGAGCCAGACTCAGAGGCACATTACAGACTTCTTTAGTCCAGCCATCACTGCGCCAGATGGACCACAGCAGCAGCAGGACATGGATACCGCCCACACCAGGGGTACACTGATTGATCGTGCGATTGAGCTTGGGTGGTCCAGACGCCCACGACTACGGAGGAGGGCATCCCAGCATAGACGGAGGTTGCAGCGGCAGATTCGGATTATTCTTGCGAGGCATGCGGGACACCCAGTCAGGGTGCTGACCACAGAGGATATTGAGGAGATCCGCCGGTGTCCGATGCGGCACATATTATGAGATGGAGGTACCTCCATAGTGTACCTTCCAGTTCCAGTTTCATTTTCTAGGTGCCAGTAGTATCATCTTTATTTTTCATTTTCTGGGTTTTTTTATCCAGACATTGTATCAGATCCACCATGATGTAACTTTTGGTCTCATAGGTCATTATGGCCTTTTGAAGACGTTAATATAACATTTCATTTCTCTCTCTATATATATATATGTGTGTGTGTGTGTGTGTGTGTGTGTGTGTGTGTGTGTGTGTGTGTGTGTGTGTGTTGATTGTTCTTGCATCAAGAGTTCCTATACAGTGCTTAGGGCTAAAAGAAGACTCCCAGAGCTTCCGCATGTGACATTGGTATCAAAGCTTCACGCTGATTCCTACCCACCCTTATTGCATCGCGCATGGATGAAACCATCGCCCATGTCTTGATCCTTTGGTGGTGTGGTGACTAGGCAACATTGTATCAGCATCAAGCTCACAAGGCTAAGTTTTGTTGGTGTCCTAGAAGAAGTGCATAGGTCCAAGGAGAGAAAGACAACAAGGGTCAAGACCACCAGAAGCAGGTTGGTGTCAAGCAAACCCTAGGGGAGGGTTTCATGAGAGTCGGTAGCTAGTTGGGACTTCCCCAGAAGCTTTTATGGAGCACTCAAAGGGATGAAGTTCATCCAAGGGGTGTAGCCAAGGGTGCCAAGGGTGCCAAGGTCAATTTCAAGAAGAAGGATTCATGTTTGTGTTCAAGGACAAGGCAAGAAGGCAAGGGGACAATGCACAAATCCCTACATCAGATTTGGAGTGGATTCAAAGACGTAAGGCAAGGTTTTCAGTGAAAAGGTTGCTAGGAAGGGAGGGATGACAAGTATGGGAGACCATATGTGGAGTCAAGAAATGATGATAGTAATCTAGGATCAAAGGTTGGAATTCCATCAACAAGTTTAGCACAAGGGGATGTCGCGTGAATGCACATGGACATGCCTAATCCCAAGCTAATCCTTGATTTGCAACAAATAAAACATCAAGATTCAAGCAGTTGTAGCTGTCAGAGGCGTGAGGAGGCGTGATGTGGAACGAGACCCTGTAGGCCAGCAATTTGGCATTTATCAAAGTATTATGAAGAAGATGCCAGTCGGCTGGCCAACCAGCAGTCGGCCAGCACTCCTATGGTCCAAAGGGCCTATAAATAGGCAAAGTGCTCATTGTGATAGTGATTCAACTCTATATGAGTTGGGTCCTTAGAGTAGGACAGATTTTGGTGTTTACCACCTTTTATGCAAGGCAGCCTATGGCTGTAGATTAGGTATCTTTTTGTACCATATGAATATACTGAATTTCCAGAATATCTCTCTCTCTCTCTCTCTCTCTCTCTCTCTCTCTCTCTCTCTCTACTCTTCCCTTCTGTCTGCGTTTTTGCATCAGCATGTTCTCAGTGGTGTTTAGGGCTGAAAGAAGACTCCCAGAGCTTCCACGTGTTACAGCAATCAAGGGCAGTTGCCAAGAGGCCGCCTAGGTCCACTCAGTCGGATGGTTGTGTGGAGGTAGTCTAGTGCCCCTGTAGGATATCTTGGATCTTGTAGCAGGTTGGTTGCCCGGCACACTAAGTGGTGGCTCTTCTCTAGACAGTATGTCCCGAGTCCTCAATGCTCACACCACAACACACAGCACACATACCAGTAGGCAATATGGGGCCTTTTGTAGACGTTTGATATAACTTTCTCTCTCTCACGCACCGGCTGAGCTTCCACATGTTATATGTGCCAAGCTCATACATTGTTGCTCAAGTCATTCACAGTTATGAGACGTTTTCTGTGTTAGGGATTGCGTGTTGTAAGAGTACTCACAAGACGAGCAAATCTGGAAAGTGGAAGAAGTGAGGATGAAAAGCAACAGGGAAAAAGCTAGGAAGAAGCCTTGGACCAAGCTAGAACATGGAAGAAGAAAGTTCACGAAGCACGACACAGTTGTAGCCAAAAAAGAGGGGAGTTAAATGAGTACAGGTAGAGACAATGGCAAAGTTTTGTAGAGAGTGAAGCAAGCGGGAGGGCTGAAGTGGTAGTGCAAGGGCAGCAAGGAGCCAGTGATGAAGTAGAACTGCAAGCAGCGATTGATGGTTGGAAAACAGCTCAGTGCAGAAGGGGTGGAAAACTGCAGTGCACAGAAGGTAACCCAGAGAGGGAAGTGGACGGAATGGTTAGAAAGCCAGGCAGGGGATGGAGACTGAGAGGGCAGGAAGACACGCTACTTCAGGCTAAGATGCAAGAGTGTTTGGCACAGGCCCATCATGCTTGCATTATATACAGATGATCGCATCCATGCATGTCACCATGGATGTGTCATATCATTTGTTAAGACATTCCTACTTCAGAACTTCCATCTGTTGTTCTAGGAAGTAAACTGTTTATATGATGGTTCCACATGATAAGCCTGCCAAATGCACAGGCCCAAAATTTGCACTCAAAAACATCTCCTGGTGTGCGAACAAATAGGGCCATACAGCTGTTATCTCTTAACAGCTGTATGGTAAGGGAAAAACCTATTCCAGGTTTTTTTTAAAGTTGATAAAAAACATGATAAATAACTAACCTGGTCCTTGTCAATGTCATCGAGCCGTCCATTTATATGGACTTCTCCCTTGTCAATGCTGTCAAGGCATGCATTTGTATGTACTTCTCTCTGCTCAAGAGACATGCCGGTGATACAGCTTCCACAAACAGGGCATTCCAAAAATGAGCCAGGTTGCTCATGGGTAGGCTCGGTAGGCTCAGTCCACAATTGGACCCCTTCATCAAATCTACCGAATCCAAAATCAGTTTGCTGGAACTCTAATTCACTTGACTGTCCTTGGGCATCCAGACAAGTCTCTTGCAAGGCAACCTGCTGGCATGTAGTCACATCATCTTCATGACTTTTTGGGAAAGCTTCAAGTGTGGTCAACTCTGCTTCACAGTCTAGCAGCAACGTGTTGTGAAAATCCTCAATTTCTGCACACTTCTGTGTCATTAAACTTGTGATAGCATCTTCTACTTCAAGAACGCCACCTTCTTCAGCAAAGCTGATAGCAAAAGAGCCATCATGTGCCTCGTTCTCTTCAGCGGCTTCACTTGCAGCATCAACACAAAGTCGCAGAAGCGCACTAAACTGGCTCTCGGGGTTAACATTTGCTGAGGGCAGGCACTCATTGACATGTAGTTTTCTGCTTTGGATACATTTTGGCCCAAGCTGCTGCCCCTTCTGTTCTATCACATTTTCCACCGGATCATCCTCTTCGGCCAAGGACACCACCTCCTCTAGTTGTTGCTGTAATTGCGATGTTCTTCCCATTAAGATGCCTTCATCACTATTAAATGGCAAGATATCATCATCTCCGCAAGCCGGATGGTGGAGCTGGTTACATACAGTGACGTTGGAGGTCCTTGGTGTACATTTTAGAGTTTCTTCTGTCTGTTTCTGCTGCCAGTCTTCAAGAGACCTTGATAATCTGTTGGAAGTTTCATCTGTCCGTTTCTGTTGCCTTTCTGCGAAAAGCCTTAATGAACTTTTCAGGAATTCATCTGCCTGTCTCTGCTGTTTGTCTGTTAAAGGATTTGGTAAAATTTTGAGGATTTCATTTGCTGCTAAAGGCCTTGGTGAACTTCTTAGGGTTACATCTGCATGCGTCTTCTGTTTGTCGGCTAAAGCCCTGAATGAGCTGTTTAGGGTTTCGCCTGTTTGTTTCTGATTCTGGTCTGCTAAAGGCCTTGGTGATCCATCTAGAGTTTCGTCTTTCTGGTTCTGCTGTCTATCTTCCAAAGGCCTCCGGATCTGTGCACAATTAGGGTTCACCAGCTTCAATTTCAGGCTTTTGCATCCATCCTTGCGTGTGCATTGATTCTCCTTGCCTTGTTTGCTAACGCGCTCGGCTTTGTCTGGATGGGCTCTCTTGCTGATAAGATCATCCTTCTTCTGCCGCTTCGACTGATGAGCGCCAGCGAATCTCTTCAAAATGAGGAGCTGGTCTGCATGGGAGGACTGCTGGAAATCGTCGTCCTGGCTGCTACTGCTGTTCTCGGCTATGGCCATGGCTAGGGCAAGGTCGGAGTCAGTAGGAAGCTCCATGATTCCTGTACCTACATGGAATTCCTTTTTTGAATCTTCAGTCAGAGTGGCGGGACTATGCACTTACTAAGGGCGCTTTCAGACAAGTCCGCCCGAAATGTGCCTAATCAGACCAAGGTTCTTCAACCTTAGCAGTTCCTACCCTTTTCGGCATTGCCTCCGGCCTATAGCATGTAACTCACTAGCCCGTGCGGTCGTATTCAGAAAACTTTTATCTAGCATTTATTAATGACGCAGTATTAATAAATCGGACATTTGACCTCCACCCCTATACCCCCGCTTGCGGGCGTTTCCCCCCAGCTACGATCCCTTGCTTCTAAGCCCTAGCTCTGCACCTCCTCGACCGTCTCTGCCCCAATACCCTGGCTGCCTTCACCACCAGATCATCCCAACAGCTCGCTCACCCCACCATGCCATCCTTCGCTGCCCCCTATGCGCCCCACCTGCTACTCACCACACAGTCACCACACCCTCTAACAAGCGGTGTCCTACATCTTCTTATAATCTCTTTCACCTCTACTTTTGCCCTCCAACTATGGCTCTACATCCTCCTCCACTCTGCCCTCAAATCACTTGCTACACAACCCCACCCCCTCCAATGCCCTTGCACATGCAGATCTTCTTTTCTATGCATTAAGCTCACCTTTCCATGCAAGTACTGTGCGCAGAGGGAGGTGATGTAAGCAGACCTTATAGGCAGAGAGAGAGAGAGAGAAAGAGAGAGAGACCCTTGCAAATGAGCTCCCACTCCCTAAAAACTGATGCCTGCCACCATCCCTACATGGACGCCATTCTATCGCGATCAAAGAGAGAGACGGAATGTGAGTATGGTTAACTACCATAAATGGTAGATTCTCTTAGATATTTTATTTACATAAATAGTAGATTTTCTTAGGTTATCAACTATCGACTTAATTAATACAACCTTACTAAAAGTCAACATTGATTAATTAATTAATAAAAAGAAAGCATTTTGGTTACATATTGGGCTAAGGAGTCCGCCCAACACATTTGACCCCAACCTTACATACGTAACTGTTGCACAATTGTGAGGCCCTAGCTACACATTCGAATGGAGCCCAAAGCATGAAACTAGAGGTTTCCATCATCAGACGCATTTAACCCCAACCTTACATATATAACCATTTTTTATCCTTGACTTTGTCTCGTCAAACCACACTGCTTGCATTGCAGTTTTTCAACCATCAATCCATGAGCAGATCGTAGTTTGTTAGGAACATCCATAAGAATTTTGAAGGAGATGGAAGTAATGTCATGTGGCCTAGTCTCTCAAACCTTCAAAGATTGTCATTAAATTAATTGACGGTAATTTAGAAACACCCATAGGAATTTTGAAGGAGGAGATGGAAGTAATTCCTAAATTAACCGATGGCGATTTAGGAACACCCGTAGGGAGGTGGAAGCAATGTTATGCGGCCTAACTTCTAAGCATACATTTGCTATTGTTGACTTTTGAAGGCCCACCATGTATTGGTCAGGTAGTTCTCACTATTGCAAGTGGTGAGGATCTTTGAGAATTTCTATGTCCACTCTAGCAAGAGGGGGTCTGAATGTTAAATTTGCAGATGATAAATGCATGTCCGCGTGACAAATAGCATGGAAAACATATTATGCTTACTAGATCTTCAACCACCAACGGGGTTAGACATGTATGACAAGTGTGATGTCACTTATCTAGCAGAGACACTTCTAATGCAATGGAAGATGCTCGATTATGTGGAATGCTAGGTTTGGCCACACTTCTATTGGTGGTTTAACGTGTGCAAAAACATGGGATGCTAGAGGATCTTCCGCAACTTGATCCACCACCAAGATGTGTGTGTGAAGGATGCATCCTTGGCAAACTTGCTCACCAACCTTTCCCAAAGAATGCAGCAGATAGAGTTAATCACAAATTGCATCTCGTACACAATGATGTGTGTGGTCTAATGAGAAATACTTTCTAGGGAGGAAACATATATTTTGTTACATCCATTAATGATTACGACAACGAATATAGTTGGTCTTACCCTATGAAGGAAAAGTCATATGTATTTTCTTATTTTTAATGCTTTGTTACTAGTATGGTGGAAAATGAAACTGGCTTAAAAATTCAAACTCTCCGTTCAGACAAAGGAGGGGAATATAATGCATTCAAAGATTTTTTAGCACAAGAAGGCATTAAGCATAGTGTACAACTCATTATATACCACACCAAATTGGTGTTACTGAGAGACAAGGGAGGGGAATATATGTACGATGCATTCAAAGATTTTTTGGCACAAGAAGGCATTAAGCATCAGTGTACAACTCGTTATATACCACACCAAATTGGTGTTACTAAGACACAAAGCAGGATTCTCATAGAGATGGTTAGATGCATAGTTAAAGATCAGTAGCTTCACACAAGTTTTGGATGGAAGCAATTCTATGTGCTACCTATGTGCTTACATGTGCCTCACTAAAGCTTTGAAGACTATCACTTCTTATGATGCTTGGTTTAATCGAAAATCTAAGGTTGAACATATACGTGTATTTGGTTGTTTGGCATATACGTGTGTTTGGTTGTTTGGCATATACACATGTGCCATCATAAAGTAGAACTAAGCTCAATGACAAAGTAGTGAAATGCATTTTTATTGGTTATATTGTTGAAAGCAAAGGTTATCACCTCTTCAATCCTCTCCAAAAGAAGATTATTGTTAGTAGTGATATTATTTGTAAAGGATTTTGTCTATCCAATGTTGGAATTCCATAAGCATGCCTATGCCAATTCTCTGGACATGTTTAATGGGCTATT
Source organism: Cibotium barometz (assembly GCF_041138505.1). Lineage (NCBI taxonomy): Eukaryota > Viridiplantae > Streptophyta > Polypodiopsida > Cyatheales > Cibotiaceae > Cibotium > Cibotium barometz. The sequence goes on from NC_141084.1 coordinate 40,695,715, forward strand.
ACATGTGCTAGTGTATGTTGATTCTTAGCAGATTTTGCTGACTGATCCTTGTTTGTTGTTGCAAGGGAGGAATGCTCAAGAAATTGATACACTAACTTCAAATCAATTGGAAGATATAATAAATGTTGAAAGATCACCAATAATCAATGAATCTAGGCTTATGCCTAGATGGGTTAGAAGCCCTTGCAGGATAAGCAAATTATTTGCTCCTTTTGCAAAGTAGAACTAGATCCAATGCTCAAACCAATTCTTCAACATATATTGTTGAGTTTGAATTTTTTAGTTTTCTACATGATGTAGATGAACTTGAGTCTTTTGAAGAGGCTCAAGAAGATCCAAATCGAGTGAAAGCCATGCAGGATGAAATTCATTCCATTTAGAAAAATGGTATAGGAATTTAGTAGATCAAGAAAGATATTGGTACTAAATGGGTTTTTAGAATCAAGAGAAATGCAAATGGATATGTTGACAGATTCAAGGCCAGACTTGTTGCAAAAGGTTATGCCCAGTAGAAAGGGATTGTTTATAATGAAAGTTTTATTCTCACTTCTCGTATGACCACTATCTAATTGCTTTGGCAACCCATCATGGATGGAAAGTGCACCAAATGGACATGGTGACTTATAGGAGTAAGTTTATGTGAGTCAACCAATTGGATTTGCCTAACCCGATCAAGAACAAAAGGTATGCAAGCTTAATAAAGCTTTATATGGTTTGAAATTAGCTCCCAGAGCTTGGTACTATAAGATTCATACCTATTTGATTGGACAAGGATTTCAAACAATCCTAAGGAAAGCACTTTATATATGAAAAAGGACAAGCAACATTTGCTTATTGTCATTCTCTATGTAGATGACATGCTAGTGGCAGGCACTGATGAGGATTTCATTAGAGTCTTCAAGGTAGACCTTGACTCAAATTTTGAGATGTCAGATCATGGTCTTTTGCACTACTATTTGGCTATGCAGTTTGTACAACAAGGTTATGGTATAGTTATTAAGCAGTCAAAATACATCATATCACTGCTCAAGAGGTTCAATATGGAAAGTTATAAATCAATTTTTACACCAATGGAACTTGGTGTGTAAAACTTAGTCTGCAAGATGTCGATGAACCATTCGCAATAACCACTTATGATCAAGTTGTTGGATGCCTAATCTATTTGTGCAACTCACGACTAGATATCTAGTAGGGCGCGACACAACTTTCAAGGTTCATACATTGCCCAGGCTCTAAAGCATTGGGGTAGATAGTTAAACATATATTCAAATGCTTGCAATGATTTGAAAGTGTAGGACTTCAGTGATTTTGATTAGACATGCGATTACGATACACAACTGTCCACATCTAGAAATTGTTTCTTTCTTGGCAATTCGTGCACATCGTGGCTAAGTAAGAAACAACCAATTGTGCCAACATCATCTTGTGAAGCTAAATATAGAGCAACATCTAATGTGACAATTGTGTGTATGGTTGAGAAGATTGATGGACCCTCTCAACCCCATAACCTTGCCGTGGCCAATTTATTCATTAAGCAAATGCCCCATATCTAGGCATCACACTATGAGATCCGAGCATAATATCCTATCATGCTAAGATGTCCTGGACCTCCATCTACCCACGCTCATCATTCCATGGGGTCTTGGCATGGATCCTGGCACACTCATTGTGCCAAAACATAGGGTGCAGATTGATTTTACTAACTACCTTTCATATTGAAGGGTTCACACCACTTTCACAACCGGCATAGGCCCGACATGAAGAACCTCTACATTGTGAAGAACTATGGTAAGGAGCTGGGAAAGAACATGAACACAAGCAATTAGATTAACTGAGCTATAGCAAACCCTAATCACTCAACATTCCTACACATGAGGTATAGGAGAACCCCACAACTTTTTCTTTTTTAGCTGGATAACATGTAAGGTAGTGCATGAGCTACAAGAGAACCCCACGAATTTTTCTTTTTTAGCTAGAGAACGTGATAAGAAGTACATGAGCTACATGAGAATCCCATGATGTTTTCTTTTTTAGCTTGATACCATGATAAGAAGTACAACTACAATGATAAATATGTCTTAGAACTTTGGTACCCATGTGAATGACCTATTATAATCTCCATGTGATGGTTTATCATCTTGCTATCTCAATCTATGAGTGCCACATCATCATGCCATATGGAAGAATTGGCCTTAACATCCATATGTTCTACATGCATCACACCAAAGTAGTAGGTAAACTAATCTACTGAAGTGATGGTCATTATAACAAACTGGCATGTCCAATATTTGATCTTGCTTTCTCAACACTCCCCCCTCAAGCTCAAATCAAACTGCTACACACCCAAATGGTGTCTGAAGTACTCAAACTTCTCTTTGCCCAATGCTTTAGTGAAGATATCTACCAGTTGTTCATTTGTGTGTACATATGCAAGATCTATCTCTACTGTAAAAGCACATTTTCCGTAATGAAGTGATAGTGAACCTCTATGTGTTTTGTCTTGGCATGGAACACTATGTTGTTAGCCAACTGAATGCTGCTCATACTATCACGAAAAGGAGTGGTTGATGTAAAACATGTCCCAAATCAACCATAAGCCATCCCAACAAAACTATCTCATAGGCTGTAAATGGCATGGAACAATAGGTTGTTAGCCAATTGAATGCTGCTCATATTATCATAGAAAAGGGCGACTGGCTTATGTAAAATTTGTCCCAAATCAGTCATAAGCTATCCCAGCCAAACTATCTCACAAGCTGTAATGGCAGCTCTATACTTAGCTTCTTTAGTAGATAATAAAGCAACTGTAAGTTGCTTCTTCGTCGATGACTAGTTGGTAGCTACTGATCCAAAGTTGAAAAAATATCTAGAAGACGTGGGCTCCTGTCATACACTTCCCGCCCAATCTACATCTGTATATCCCATCACATGCATGTCATATCCAACTATGTAATTCATCCCATATTCAACTAAAGTCTTAACAATCTCAAGATCCTTCTGACTGCATAATTTATATTAAGAGACTAAGGTTTTGTAAAAGGGGAGGAGAAATGTGTGTGTGAATGAACTTATGGTCCACTAGCTCACCTATTTAAAGGTGGAGTTAGAAGGCATTTTTTGTATGAGCAAGAAGCCTAGTTGTATTTTGAGCAACTTAATAAGCAAGATATTTTCTTGTATTTTGTGAGTCTCTCTCCTCCACATCTTTGATCTAGCATGAGCACCACGAAATTCTAACATGGTATCAGAGCTTGGCAAGATTAGGTCACTTTTGTGGTGTAGAATAGGTCAATTTTATCCTTTTTTTCTTTGAGGAGAAGAACCCCCAGCCAGTGGAGGCATTCTAGCAGCTTCCTTGTAGAGGCCGTATCTTGGCGTGATTTGAACTAAGAAGATCAAGATTACCTCCATGCGCTTAGGGTCGTACCACCAATCGACGGTTTGCACCTCTCTCCACCGTGGCATTGCACCTGGTTCAAAAACGACGCCCGTTTCTGCAGTGCTGAGGTCGTACAGCTCATTCGCTAGTTGCAAAAGCGATTTGAAGCTACGTGGTCTTAGGGCTTTTGAAGCCCATAGTCTCAACTATCCGCAGCTCAAATCTCAGCTAAAATGGAGGTGTAAAAGTCTTGTGGGAAGCAAAAGACCAAGCACCTACTGGTTTTTTCCATGGAAGCTTGCTCAAGCTTTTTGGTAATAGCGTTCATAAACACTAATAGTATTGATTAACACTAATGAGGCTTCTAATCCAGCAAAGGGGAGTCATTCCAAAGTGTTTTTAAACACTATGAGTATTCTTAAACACTAATGGTGAATCTAATCACCAATGCAAGTGTCATTAGACGTTAGAAATGTGCTCTTAAGCATTAATCGTGTTTTTAAACACTAATGGTGATCTTAATCACCAAACAAAGTGTTCATTGACACTAATGAAGCTCTCCCCATCAGAATTAGTGGTTATGCACAAACCCTAAGTGCTAAACCATAAATTTAACCATCTTAATCTCTTTTTTTATGCAACATCCTTGGCTTGATTAAGGGTTGTTGCACTCTCATAAGCCTTTCTCTTTCTACTTAAGCCAAAATATCAAAAATTCTGGTTCTTTCTTCTTCATAAATCAGTCCATTACTCTCTAGTAATCTCCTTCAATACCCAATGTCAAAGGACAACACCGAAATTAAGAGAGGGCTTCCACACTTGGCAAGTCCTTGTCAAGTACAAGATGATGTCCAAAGGTTTTTGGCCATTCATCTCCGGCACTAAAAATGAAATGTAACAAGTGTAAACAAACGGGACATATCACTTCTAAATGTCCGAACAAAGAGTCAGAGGCTAACTTTGTATCAGCCTCTAACTCCACTGAGAAATTGTTTTAAATGTCAATGTAACCACACCTATATTCCTAACCTTGTATGCCTATTGTTATAAAGGCAACCTATGTCAATACCACCTATTCCAATTGTCTTTCATAGTTGGTATTGAGGGAGGGGTATTAAGAGACTAAGGTTTTGTAAAAGGGGAGGAGAAGGGTGTGTGTGTGAATGGACTTATGGTCCACTAGCTCACCTATTTAAAGGTGGAGCTAGAAGGCATTTTTTGTATGAAGAAGAAGCCTAGTTGTATTTTGAGCAACTTAATAAGCAAGATATTTTCTTGTATTTTATGAGTCTCTCTCCTCCACATCTTTGATCTAGCATGAGCACCACGAATTTCTATCAATTTAGCCCAATCTTAACATATCTCAAGGTCCTTCTGATTGCATCCAAGTGTGGTTTTTTGGGCTCTTGCATGTACTAACTCATCACCCTAACTGCATAACTCAAGTTTATTCTAGGGATGGTCAAGTAAATCAGGCTACCTAAGTCACAATCTTCAACCCTTAGCTTCTAATTTTGATCCAAGAGTGTTGTGACACCCTATCATCCCATACTTTGCAAGCATGTCAATGGCATATTGCCTCTGAACCATCTCCATATGCTGCTATCAAATCTAAGTATCTCAATGCCCAAAAAGTACTTTAACTAACGTAAATCTTTAATCTCAAACTCTGCTTGTAACATGTGTTTAACTTGTACAATTTTTTCTTTGCTACTTCCAATCAAAAGCAGATCATCCACATAGATGCTAATAATAGTGATATCATGCCCTAATGTCATGACATACAATGAGCTATCTGAGCTACATGACTAGAATACAATGCCTTGCAAAAAAGTGTTGATCCTACCATACCAAGCCCTTGGGGCTTGTTTCAGTCCCCATACAATACTTTCCTAAGCTTGCACACCTTTCTTGGATGATTAGGATATGTATATCATAGAGGCTGCTGCATATATACCTCTTTTAACAAGTCACCATTCATAAAAACATTCTTCATATCCATGTGGTGAAGACTCCAACTTTTGCTTACAGCCAATGAAATTACTGCCTTGATATGCTAGACATCTTGGCAACTGGACTAAATGTCTCTTCATAGTCTATGCCATGCTTTTAGGCATAGCCCTTAGCAACCAATTTGGCTTTGTGTCTACTCACAATTCCATTTGCATAATATGTAATCTTGTAAACCCATTTACATCTAATGGCATGTTTCCCTAATGGTAAATCTACCCATGTCCATGTGTAATTACTGTCCAAAGCATCCATCTCTTCATTCTTGAGCCACATCCCATTTTGGTATGCTTATTGCATGCTCAAATGTATCTAGCTCATGGTGCTATATTGCTTTTGCCATGTAAGCATGATGCTATGCACTTCTTGGTGGATGTGGTCACCAATAGAAATGGGGGTAAACACTCTGGTTGCGCGTGTCCGTAAGGCGCTTTGCCATCTTACCCACATGAATGAGTAATTATCTTTTGTATCTAAAGCAGCCTTACCATGAGCTTAATGTCGAATGGGAAAAGTCTTCGGAATTAGTGTACATAGTTGCTTAAGACTAGTAATAGAGGCCAAACCATTTTTAAGTTCGGCTGGCCTAGTGTAAAAACTAGTTACTTATATATGTCATTTTTCATAATAAGAATACACAATCATTCCCTTGCAATAGTTTTCTTGTAAGCTCTCCTTCTTCCCTTTTCTTGTTTGCTTGCTTGATATTGTGTTTTTACTTGCTTGTTTGGATATAGGTGTGATTGTAGGTCTTCCTCTTGCATTAGCTTCTTAATCTTTTCCTATCTTTTGTGAGAGAGAAACATCCTGAAGAACCATCTCTTCTTGGCTTCACCTAGACGTTGAGAGCTCTGCCTTTACCCTAGCATTCCGATGTGACAATGAAGTGAGGACACGACGAACAAGCTAGTGCACCTACATGGGAAGTTGCAAATTATGGCTCTAAGGTAAGACCCAATGACAGATGCTTCAGCAAGGATAAGGTGCGCTCTTGACTTGAACAGAGAGGTTGGGGTCTTGGGGTTGAAGAGATCATGGCTGGTGGCACTTGTTGGGTCTCCCTTTCCCCTTCTACCAAGCTCTCACCCACATAATGCTCTCTTACATATACTAACATTCACATGAACCCCAATTCACATGCATAATTACTAAGGATCAGCCCCAATTTAAATGCTCTAACATCAACCGACATGGTGGCCACACACACATATATATGAAAACAACACTAAGCATCAATGTGAGGAGTATGTACGTCTAAAGCACACGGTATTGCATGTGATGTATAACCTATGCAAAAGTAGTGAAGCTCTCAATCACACCCCGCTTCCTCTCACTCTCTTTTGTGGAATAAACCTCTCTCTCGTTCACCATTACAATCTCTCTATCCCTTCTTTCACACACATACATACACATGCATATATATATATATATATGATAAAATGGTCCAGTGTGTGTGAATAATCACGGCAACAGATAGCTGCTCATAGTCGGCGGCCTGAAGTGAATCCTGAGAAACAAGCCTGTTCGATAAGTAGGACCCTCAATGTTGAGAGAGCGACGACAAATGTCGCAGAGTGCCACATTCCCGAGAAGATTGGAGAAGGGAATGGGTGGACGGCGCAACCATGGATGTGGAGGCTTGGGAACACAGTGAACCCGAGCCTTGACAGTTTGTCGTAGTCATTAGAGAGTCGACGTACAAGAAGAAGCGAGCACAGGAAAACCTCCACCAGCAGCGCCGTGGAATACAAGTTTTCTGATGCGGTCAAGGCAGAGATCAACAATTTCTTGCCCAATGGTGTAGTGGCCGCGCCGAAGTGTTTGCAGCGTCGTCCTTGCCATTGTAAAAATCTGAGCTGCAGGCGAATCAGCTAGAACAGGTTTGGGCTTTGGGGTCTTCTTCAGTGCAAGTCGCTTGGCGAACTCCATCAGCGTGAGCGCAGGGTCACAGGTGCCAAGGGTAGAAGGGCACCTTTCTAGTTTTGCGAAAACACTGGCTACACCTGCTCTATGGAAAGTCTGACCACCTTGATCTTTGACAGGTTGTTGGGTGCACCGCCGGTAACCCTTGTATTGCCCAAGAGCGCCAGCTTCGCCTTCAGCGCCTTGAGCTGCGCCGGGCGACGGGCGATGAAGTAGCAGTGCTGTGCGAGGAGCAAGAAGCGAGCCACCAAGTACCCGAGCCCCGACTGCGGCCTGTCGTCGTTCACCATACTCTGGTACCGTCAAAAGGCTTCAATTCTTCATTTGTCTTGATTTTCATGTAGCCGCCTAGCGTCTCCATAGTATGCTTCTTGTTCTAACACCTCTACGTAATAAGGTAGATGACTATCCTCATCTAGAGGAAATCTTGTAGTTAGTTTACCCCCAAAAGAAAAGACAAGAGCCACAAGCATAAGAAGAATGAGGACCAAGCTATATCATGTGTAAAGGCAGCACCTAAATTAGTTTGGAGGAAGAAAACCATTCACCCAAGTAAACAAGAGAGTGCAACACCACCAATGTCACCCACCAAAGATGTAAGATCCCTGTTCCCACCGAGCAACGGATTCGGGGTACTGGCAGCGGAAGTAGCGCTTCTCGCGCGGGACAGGGGTCCCACACTCGGGGCCTCGCCCACGAATATCCGGATAAGAGACTAATCCGTCGGTTGTTCCAAAACCGAACCCGGAAAAACTTTCTTAACCGGAAGCACGGGCGATTCCACCAGGATAACTTTTTACTCTAACGTAGTCAAGATCATTTCTGATCGAGATGATCCAATTACATCTATAAGATACTTAGTCAGTTCAAGGGAGAAACTTGCACTTGGATCATTGGGATCAACGCTTTTTTTCCCATTCAAGAGGCACAGCCGTTGATTCCTATCCATAGAACAGTTACTGTCCGGGATTTTTTTTTTCTATCGTAAAAACAAAAGTTTGAGTCTCGATTTACGGATCCATCAGTCCAGCCTAACCCCATCCGATCCCATGGGTTAGCCAACCGCCCAACCACTGTAGTGATGGGATCCAATTAAAAATTTGGTTAGGTTTTGTCCCGGGTACCAAGGAAAAGAGTTCCAAGGCCCCCTAGCCGGATGTTCATGCAAAATAAAACTAGTCACACCACTCACACACCCAATATGAAATTGCCTTTTCACATATTCAACCAGTTTAAAACAATCCTTTAATAAAACCATGGTATCACTGATCACCATCTTCCAATTTATCCAATTGATTCTTAATTTCCCATCATTCTTTCATCAGAGGATCTATGGCATCATTGGCAACTAGAACGCTCAGGAGCCGTTTCGATAGTTCCTAGCCCATAATACTTGGCAATATAATCACTTAACATGATGGACTCTCGTTGAAGATCAGCAAGATCAACCAACAGATCCATATAAGGAGCCATGGACTCATCCATTGAAGACCAGCAAGGTCAACCAACCAGATCCATGCTCGATTTCAGAAAACAACTCCAACTCTGTTCCAATATCTTCCTCGACGCACGCGTGGGTATCCTAGGCGACCCAGAGCCCGAGCACCGTATGGTCAGCACCCTCTAGGATCCTTCGCAGGTAACCTAGCGCTTCACGCATAGGCCGCTTCCTTGGCCCCTCATCCACCGTACCGGAAGCTCACCATTTTAATCGCACCGAGGCTGGTCAAGACCTCGGCCGACCTTGCTACGCAAGACGTCCTTCATTGACTCTCCGTCAGCAGTTGCAACATTATTAGTTAGGTCTCACGACCTTAATCACAAGATAGTCACAATGCTCCCCCAGCAATCTTGACATAAATCAGTCATTTACAAACAGTTTACAATACAGTTTCTATTTTTACTTTCATTTTTCCACATTATCCCTCATCAATCCACATTACTTATTCCATATTCCATTTATATGTATACTCATCCCATCACATCATTTTCCATCTCAACACTTCATGTTCCTTCACATCACATATCGTATATTCACATCCATACATATATCCACATCCACATCCACATCCACATCCACATTCACATCCACACATCCACATCTACATCCATACATCTAATTTCACATCCATATCTACATGCACATTCATGCATCCACATCCATACATCCACATCTACAAGCACATTCACATCCATACATCCACATCTATATGCGTACATTCTCATCTACATGCATACATCCACATCTCTATGCATACATCCACATCCACATCCACATTCACATTCTCCTCATACATCTACATCTACATACATACATCCACCTCCACATTCACATCCACATCTATACATCTACATCTACATGCATACATCCACATCCACATCCACATCTACATCTATACATCTACATCTACATGTATACATATACATCTCCATTCACAACTACATCTACATGCATACATCCATATCTCCATTCCCATCTACATCTATACATCTACATCTACATCTACATGCATCCATCCACCTCCACATCCACATCTACATCTATACATCTACATCTACATGTATACATCCACCTCCACATCCACATCTACATCTATACATCTACATCTACATGTATACATCCACATCTCCATTCACATCTACATCTATACATCTACATCTACATGCATCCATCCACATCTCCATTTACATCCTCATCTACACATCTATTTCTACATGCATACATCCACATCCCATGCATACATCCACCTCCACATTCACACTCACATCCATACATCTACATCTACATGCAACATCCACATCTCCATGCATAATAAAATTCTTTTAATTAATCTAGGATGATAGTTCCTAGAATATGGTAGGAAGTCCTCTTTTTATGCTTTGAATGAATTTATTTTATGCGTAATTTCTATAAAAATTTTGCCATAGCTCCGCTACTATGACTGATAAATCTCAATTTTTTTCTAAGGGATAAAGCTCATTATTAAAGAAATAATTAGAATGGTCTCTAATTGGATCATCAATCCATAATGGTCTCTAATTGGATCATCAATCCATAATGGTCTCTAATTAGATCATTAAGAAAACAATTAGAATGGTCTCTAATTGGGTCATCAATCCATAATGGATTGAATCATCAATGTGCATAAACTAAAAGCATAGCAAAAAGCCATTAATTTGGCCTCAAGCATAGCTTAATCTTGGATTAAGGAAAGGCTTTATGAAAAGCTTCATTTGGATTGAGAATGGTTCATGAGTATGACCATTTCTTGAGTGAGAGAGAGAAATTACATAAAAACCATTAGAATTTAAACATAAATGGAATTTAACTTCTATAGCATTTATTAAATTATGTAACTCTTCACTACTATTCACCAATTAACTTCAATAGCATTTAAAAAACCATACCAATTAAACTTCTCAAGCTTGAGAGGGGTTGAGAAGAGAGAATCATTGAGAAATTATAGAAAGATCAAAATTCAATATACTTACCTTATAATTTGCTTGATTCTTTATTCACGGTAGAGGCCCCCAACCAATCAATTGGTTTAGTATGTTGATGGAGCCACCAATGGGGATTGAAGAAAGAGAGAAGTATCAAAACTAGTGAATTATTAAAGAATTCACAACTCTTGGCTTAGGTAGAGTAGAGTAACAATGCATAAGACACTCTATATTTTGGCTTAGGTGGAGTAGAGTAACAAGCATAAGACTCTATCTAATTTGGCTTAGGTGGAGTAGAGTAACAAGGCATAAGACTCTATCTAATTTGGCTTAGGTGGAGTAGAGTAACAAAGCATAATACACTATATTTTTTTCAACAAGGGGAGGCTTCTATTTATAGGAAAATTTGAGCTCCTAACCAAACAAACTGATTCTAGAATTTTCCAAGTCAGTTTGGTTGAATTTGGACTAGATTTGGACCTAGTTTGGTTACTTTTTGATTCGGTTTGGTTCCATTTTGATTTGGTTTGGTTCAAGAGAGATGAGAGATAAAAATATCACATTATTTTTGAGTTTAAAACTCATTCAAGCATGTGAAATATGCACCTCCTTTAAAGAATTCCCCTTCCTTACATATGTGTCAAAATTTTATTGCTCATAGTTTTTTACTAATAAACCTTGTACATTTTCAACTCTTCATCTTATGTGAAATATGCACCTCCTTTAAAGAACTCCTCTTCCTTACATATGTGTCATAGTTTTTTTACTAATAAGCCTTGTACATTTCCAACTCTTCATCTTATGTGAAATATGCACCTCCTTTTAAGAACTCCCCTTCCTTACATATGTGTTTATTTACTAATAAACCTTGTACATTTTCAACTCTTCATCTTATGTGAAATATGCACCTCCTTTAAAGAACTCCCCTTCCTTACATATGTGTTTATTTACTAATAAACCTTGTACATTTTCAACTCTTCATCTTATGTGAGCATTTACTCATTTTTGGATACCCAAAATATCTCATATTTTTAATATTGCTCATAGTTTTTTTACTAATAAATCTTGTACATTTTCAACTCTTCATCTTATGTGAGCATTTACTCATTTTTGGGTATCTTCTTTTACAAATTGGATTTATCTCCTCCCTACACATGGATTGATGCTATTGGCCCATAGGAACCTTAATTGGACCATAATCTAAAAATTTCTGAAAATCTAGACCCTTAGACTAAGGTTCTTTATACTTATTTCTAATTAATTCCAATTGTACATTGGAAAATTCTTTTTTGAATTTTTGTTTCAGGGGAACTTATTTTAATAAGATGAGATATTTTTCTATTCAAAAATATTCAAAATCTGAATATTCTCTCTCTAGAATAATTTTCTCTCTCTAGGCTAAAACAATTAGAAACAAGGTCTTTATATTTCTGAAGAGGGATTGATTACAGGGGAAGATACTAGACATCAAAAAGGGGGTGGGGGAGGAATCTTACATTCTACCCCACTTAAAAAACGCGAGATGTCCTCATCTCGCAACTTGGGATAATTTTGCAAGATGCACGAATATGAGACTTAGAGAAAAATTTTAATCAAGATTAGCCACCAAGAAAAAGTCTTAAAGAGAGCAAGATTCAAAATAAGAACAAGATTTAAACTTTATTCATTTTCGAAACTTATACAGTAAAGATAGAAGAACTCTTTACACTTCCATAAGCCCGTCCATCATATGGTCACAAAAGCAGTCCTCACAAGCTACACAAGTATAGGGTAACTCATCTATGGGAATGATTCTGCTGGTTATTGCCGCACCTATGTCAGTGGTATGAGGTGATCTAACAAAAGGACCTTTGAGAGGCAAGCCAAAAACGGGGTAAAGGCATATCTTCTCATGAGGAAGAAAACATGCCAGTAAGAAGACCCGCTCAGAAAACCCAAGATGCCTTGATCTCATGACACAGTAGTATCGGGGACCCAAACCCAAAGCTTCAATAACCATGGCCAAGCGGACATTGTTACGAAAGTGTTGCTGACCCCAGGGTGTTACCCTAGTTATGTTTTGATAGGTCCGCCATTTGGTCTGTGCTACAGAAGTTCCTAGGTGAGGAAAAAGTGAGCGCTCATACTGTTCTATAAAGTCTTTCTTCACAAACTCTCTTGCGTCTTGAAGGTGAGAAATCATCAGAGATAAAACTAATTCCTGTTGCCAAGCCATGAAGGAGATTAAGAAAGAAAGGAGATTGATGGGAGTAAGATTACTGTGAGCGGCAAGTAAAAGTTACGACTTATATCAAGGAAGGAGTTAGCGTAACCTAGAAGCCAACGGTAACTTGCCACTGAAGTTTTACCGTCTTTCCATGATTTGGGTTTGGCACATTTTTCTATAGAAGGTATTAAGAATTTTGAGATGAGGAGATAAAAGAAACTTGTAGGCTAAGTCACCTACTTTCATTGAATTCAGATAGAAGGATCACAATATCTGGGGGATAACTTCTTATACTCCCCAAGAGATAAAGAACTTCTTTTGGGACGTACTCGAATGAAAACCAAAACCTTGGTATCCAAAACACCGATTCTCACTTCTAAACTCATTGTTCTAAATCCTTAAAACAGGTGGGACTCCTGAGAGTATTCTAGGGAAAGGGTCTTCCTTTTTTTAAACAGAAACTTTCTTTTATTTTAGAGAGGGAATAATTATAAGATCAGAAAGGGAGATTCTTACTCCTGTATACCTCGAAGGCTGGGGAGGAATCTTACATTCTACCCCACTTAAAAAGTGCGAGATGTCCTCATCTCGCAAGGTAGAGGACAGCTCTTTTTCTTAAGATCCAATTTTATTCTGGGGTTCCTTATATTCTGGTCAACCCAACAGAACACTGGGATAAATATCCCTTATATAGAACTCATCATTAAATAACAATTCATTCAGATCATATCATTCATATTTTTAACATGATAATGGTCCATTAGACCGCAAAGTTTCCTTCGAAACATTCCTCCACGGAATTTTCAGTCAAGCAAGTTCTCAATTTGACATCCCTTAACTTGATCTACCGATCAAGTATTAACAGTAGCAATCTGACAGCACAACCCACTAATCTCATAGTGATTTGCTGAATTCGTTATCATCATTCTAGTTATGAATATCATCACAGGGACTCGTCCCATTCCCCCTCATTGTGGTTTCATTATATTTCAACTAATTTTTAAAAATCAACATTTTTCAATCAGCATTTTCAATCAGAATCCAAATCAATTCATTCATTCTCAAACAGAATTAAAAATCATATCAATCACATTCGAAATCATCATCTAGATAGCATTAACGCTTATAATTTCAAGTCTTAGATTTACTCGTATATACTGTCAGTAAAGAGCTGCAGTATACTCTCGGTATATACGCGTAGTCACGGCCCTTGGAATTATAAGGTAAATACTATCATGTCTAGGCCTCAAGCAAGTCAGGGATTCTATATAATTGCGGTACTTCCATCTGAAGAACCGATTACCAAATTATGAATTTCAGTTTGAATATCAAATTGTATGAATTATATCACACAATTATAACCTTTTTGTCTTTCTAGATAAATTTTTGACATATTTGTCTTCTCAGTTGATCTTTATTAACCAAATGCTCTGATACCAACTGTAAGATCCCTGTTCCCACCGAGCAACGGATTCGGGGTACTGGCAGCGGAAGTAGCGCTTCTCGCGCGGGACAGGGGTCCCACACTCGGGGCCTCGCCCACGGATATCCGGATAAGAGACTAATCCGTCGGTTGTTCCAAAACCGAACCCGGAAAAACTTTCTTAACCGAAAGCACGGGCGATTCCACCAGGATAACTTTTTACTCTAACGTAGTCAAGATCATTTCTGATCGAGATGATCCAATTACATCTATAAGATACTTAGTCAGTTCAAGGGAGAAACTTGCACTTGGATCATTGGGATCAACGCTTTTTTCCCCATTCAAGAGGCACAGCCGTTGATTCCTATCCATAGAACAGTTACTGTCCGGGACTTTTTTTTTCTATCGTAAAAACAAAAGTTTGAGTCTCGATTTACGGATCCATCAGTCCAGCCTAACCCCATCCGATCCCATGGGTTAGCCAACCGCCCAACCACTGTAGTGATGGGATCCAATTAAAAATTTGGTTAGGTTTTGTCCCGGGTACCAAGGAAAAGAGTTCCAAGGCCCCCTAGCCGGATGTTCATGCAAAATAAAACTAGTCACACCACTCACACACCCAATATGAAATTGCCTTTTCACAGATTCAACCAGTTTAAAACAATCCTTTAATAAAACCATGGTATCACTGATCACCATCTTCCAATTTATCCAATTGATTCTTAATTTTCCATCATTCCTTCATCAGAGGATCTATGGCATCATTGGCAACTAGAACGCTCAGGAGCCGTTTCGATAGTTCCTAGCCCATAATACTTGGCAATATAATCACTTAACATGATGGACTCTCGTTGAAGATCAGCAAGATCAACCAACAGATCCATATAAGGAGCCATGGACTCATCCATTGAAGACCAGCAAGGTCAACCAACCAGATCCATGCTCGATTTCAGAAAACAACTCCAACTCTGTTCCAATATCTTCCTCGACGCACGCGTGGGTATCCTAGGCGACCCAGAGCCCGAGCACCGTATGGTCAGCACCCTCTAGGATCCTTCGCAGGTAACCTAGCGCTTCACGCATAGGCCGCTTCCTTGGCCCCTCATCCACCGTACCGGAAGCTCACCATTTTAATCGCACCGAGGCTGGTCAAGACCTCGGCCGACCTTGCTACGCAAGACGTCCTTCATTGACTCTCCGTCAGCAGTTGCAACATTATTAGTTAGGTCTCACGACCTTAATCACAAGATAGTCACAATGCTCCCCCAGCAATCTTGACATAAAACAGTCATTTACAAACAGTTTACAATACAGTTTCTATTTTTACTTTCATTTTTCCACATTATCCCTCATCAATCCACATTACTTATTCCATATTCCATTTATATGTATACTCATCCCATCACATCATTTTCCATCTCAACACTTCATGTTCCTTCACATCACATATCGTATATTCACATCCATACATATATCCACATCCACATCCACATCCACATCCACATCCACATTCACATCCACACATCCACATCTACATCCATACATCTAATTTCACATCCATATCTACATGCACATTCATGCATCCACATCCATACATCCACATCTACAAGCACATTCACATCCATACATCCACATCTATATGCGTACATTCTCATCTACATGCATACATCCACATCTCTATGCATACATCCACATCCACATCCACATTCACATTCTCCTCATACATCTACATCTACATACATACATCCACCTCCACATTCACATCCACATCTATACATCTACATCTACATGCATACATCCACATCCACATCCACATCTACATCTATACATCTACATCTACATGTATACATATACATCTCCATTCACAACTACATCTACATGCATACATCCATATCTCCATTCCCATCTACATCTATACATCTACATCTACATCTACATGCATCCATCCACCTCCACATCCACATCTACATCTATACATCTACATCTACATGTATACATCCACCTCCACATCCACATCTACATCTATACATCTACATCTACATGTATACATCCACATCTCCATTCACATCTACATCTATACATCTACATCTACATGCATCCATCCACATCTCCATTTACATCCTCATCTACACATCTATTTCTACATGCATACATCCACATCCCATGCATACATCCACCTCCACATTCACACTCACATCCATACATCTACATCTACATGCAACATCCACATCTCTATGCATAATAAAATTCTTTTAATTAATCTAGGATGATAGTTCCTAGAATATGGTAGGAAGTCCTCTTTTTATGCTTTGAATGAATTTATTTTATGCGTAATTTCTATAAAAATTTTGCCATAGCTCCGCTACTATGACTGATAAATCTCAATTTTTTTCTAAGGGATAAAGCTCATTATTAAAGAAATAATTAGAATGGTCTCTAATTGGATCATCAATCCATAATGGTCTCTAATTGGATCATCAATCCATAATGGTCTCTAATTGGATCATTAAGAAAACAATTAGAATGGTCTCTAATTGGGTCATCAATCCATAATGGATTGAATCATCAATGTGCATAAACTAAAAGCATAGCAAAAAGCCATTAATTTGGCCTCAAGCATAGCTTAATTTTGGATTAAGGAAAGGCTTTATGAAAAGCTTCATTTGGATTGAGAATGGTTCATGAGTATGACCATTTCTTGAGTGAGAGAAAGAAATTACATAAAAACCATTAGAATTTAAACATAAATGGAATTTAACTTCTATAGCATTTATTAAATTATGTAACTCTTCACTACTATTCACCAATTAACTTCAATAGCATTTAAAAAACCATACCAATTAAACTTCTCAAGCTTGAGAGGGGTTGAGAAGAGAGAATCATTGAGAAATTATAGAAAGATCAAAATTCAATATACTTACCTTATAATTTGCTTGATTCTTTATTCACGGTAGAGGCCCCCAACCAATCAATTGGTTTAGTATGTTGATGGAGCCACCAATGGGGATTGAAGAAAGAGAGAAGTATCAAAACTAGTGAATTATTAAAGAATTCACAACTCTTGGCTTAGGTAGAGTAGAGTAACAATGCATAAGACACTCTATATTTTGGCTTAGGTGGAGTAGAGTAACAAGCATAAGACTCTATCTAATTTGGCTTAGGTGGAGTAGAGTAACAAGGCATAAGACTCTATCTAATTTGGCTTAGGTGGAGTAGAGTAACAAAGCATAATACACTATATTTTTTTCAACAAGGGGAGGCTTCTATTTATAGGAAAATTTGAGCTCCTAACCAAACAAACTGATTCTAGAATTTTCCAAGTCAGTTTGGTTGAATTTGGACTAGATTTGGACCTAGTTTGGTTACTTTTTGATTCGGTTTGGTTCCATTTTGATTTGGTTTGGTTCAAGAGAGATGAGAGATAAAAATATCACATTATTTTTGAGTTTAAAACTCATTCAAGCATGTGAAATATGCACCTCCTTTAAAGAATTCCCCTTCCTTACATATGTGTCAAAATTTTATTGCTCATAGTTTTTTACTAATAAACCTTGTACATTTTCAACTCTTCATCTTATGTGAAATATGCACCTCCTTTAAAGAACTCCTCTTCCTTACATATGTGTCATAGTTTTTTTACTAATAAGCCTTGTACATTTCCAACTCTTCATCTTATGTGAAATATGCACCTCCTTTTAAGAACTCCCCTTCCTTACATATGTGTTTATTTACTAATAAACCTTGTACATTTTCAACTCTTCATCTTATGTGAAATATGCACCTCCTTTAAAGAACTCCCCTTCCTTACATATGTGTTTATTTACTAATAAACCTTGTACATTTTCAACTCTTCATCTTATGTGAGCATTTACTCATTTTTGGATACCCAAAATATCTCATATTTTTAATATTGCTCATAGTTTTTTTACTAATAAATCTTGTACATTTTCAACTCTTCATCTTATGTGAGCATTTACTCATTTTTGGGTATCTTCTTTTACAAATTGGATTTATCTCCTCCCTACACATGGATTGATGCTATTGGCCCATAGGAACCTTAATTGGACCATAATCTAAAAATTTCTGAAAATCTAGACCCTTAGACTAAGGTTCTTTATACTTATTTCTAATTAATTCCAATTGTACATTGGAAAATTCTTTTTTGAATTTTTGTTTCAGGGGAACTTATTTTAATAAGATGAGATATTTTTCTATTCAAAAATATTCAAAATCTGAATATTCTCTCTCTAGAATAATTTTCTCTCTCTAGGCTAAAACAATTAGAAACAAGGTCTTTATATTTCTGAAGAGGGATTGATTACAGGGGAAGATACTAGACATCAAAAAGGGGGTGGGGGAGGAATCTTACAAAAGAGATCAATTGGGGCCAAGTTCTCGACAAAGGTAACGCATAAGTGGACCCACAAGCACAAGATTTTGTTGATGTTCTCCTCCATTGGATGGAAGGAAAACTCAGGAGTTCCCATTTCGAACTAAGGCGTCTACAACAACAAATACCTACAAGCTCCAAAGTTCTAGCTTGGTTTCCCTGGAAATAAGGCAAGAGGAAGGTGACATGAGACAAGTACCTAGATACCAAGAAATGACTTCAATTTTCATTGGGTACAAGGTAAAAGGTTAAGCATTTCATGCCATCAGGGATTTCATTCACGTGATCACGTTAACCGCGAAGTGGTAATAACACTAGTTAATAACACTCTCACACACTTGTTAATATCATAGATATTCACACAACCGGGAGAAACTTGCTATCCCGGTTTTCCCGGCGGGCCACTGTTTAGCCCGGCGGGTTACTTATCTAGCCCGACGGGCCTTTTTTTGCGCCAAAAATTTGGTTGCTTTGGAGGGACCTATATAAAGGGTTTCCCCTCACTTCCAAATGTGCTTTACCAAAGCACTTGGGTGGCTCACCTCAGGCTAAAAGACACAAGAGGTGAGTATAAATATTCTGGATTTTTGTTTGAAGCTTGTTAATAATATTTTGTATTTTATAAGATTTTGATTGTAAATGGTTTATCGTATTTGTTACGTGGACTAGCAATGTCTCGTCTTGGGTGGTCTACTCGAGTGCCAATTGGTCTGGGTAGGAGCTTCCCTAGAGGAGGGTATAGGTGGTGAGATGTTCGGGACATCATCTCTATCTAGGGATGGATTGCCTCAAATGCATCTCACCAAACGTTTGGTTTCTTTAGGTCGACTAGCAATACCTCCTCTTGGGTGGTCTACTCGAGTGCCATTTGGTCTGGGTAGAAGCTTCTCTAGAGGAGGATATAGGTGGTGAGATGTTCGGGACATCATCTCTATTTAGGGATGGATTGTCTCAAATGCATCTCACCAAACGTTTGATTTCTTTAGGTCGACTAGCAATACCTCCTCTTGGGTGGTCTACTCGAGTGCCATTTGGTCTGGGTAGGAGCTTCTCTAGAGGAGGATATAGGTGGTGAGATGTTCGGGACATCATCTCTATTTAGGGATGGATTGCCTCAAATGCATCTCACCAAACGTTCGGTTGCATTGGCAAGAAGTGGGTTTTAGACTTTATAATTGCATATTTTAGTTTTACTCAGGCTGTTTTGGATCTCAAATCTTGCATGATTGTTGTTTAGGTGTTACAATGGTTGCTTCTAATTGCGGCACATCAACCCAACGAAGCAACAGACCATTAGAAACTAGTGGAGTTTCCTTGCAACGAGATATGACAGCACAAACTTTGAATGTTGCGTCTCAAAGTGGCAAGAGGAGGAGCGGAGGAAAATCACCGGGACCTGAATGGCAATTTGCTTCCAATCTTTCTAGATTTGTCGAATGGAAGTGTAATTTTTGTGGCTTGGTAAAATCTGGGGGTGCTCCCAGAATAAGGGAGCATTTGCTTGGCACTAGCACAAAAAATCCCGGAGGTAAATGCAAGGGTGCAGGAGCTGATGATGCTGCAAAGCGCCTTAGAGCTTTGATAAGTAAACAAGCATCACAAAACAAGAGGCCCAATCTCTGTGCAAGAAATCACCAATCGCCGAATTTGGCAGCATCAAGTGGAGGGATCTCCAACCAAGGAGTGACCCAACACATACTCCTTGCCAAAATGACACCCAAGGTCCAGATGTCTCAATACCGATGGATGCATCTCCTGAGTTTCAGGTGGGTATGTCTCGTACCAGACAAACTAATCTAGTTGACAGCTTTCGTGCCACTGCTTTAGAGGATGCTCAACTTGCTTTAGCGAAAGCGATCTTCTTTACTGGTTCTTCATTGTCTATGGTCACGAAAGATTCATGGAAGATGGCTTGGAAGAAGATTGGAGAATATGGACCTGGGTTTTGTCCACCAACTTATCACCACATGCGAAATCAATTACTTGACAAGTGCTATGACAACACACGGGAAAGCGTTCAAAGACTCATAATTGACACCACAAATCAGTCTGGATGCACAATTGTCAGTGATGGTTGGTCGAATGCCCAAAGACGTCCATTGATAAATGTAATGTTGGTATGTCCTCGTGGGGAATGCTTTATCAAAGCTGTTGATAGCTCCGGGGAAATTAAATCTGGTCAATTTATCGCCGATATCATTGGTGATGCTATCGACCAAGTTGGGTCTGAAAATGTGCTTCAAGTGATTATGGATAATGCAGCTAATTGTCGAGCAGCAGGTCGTATGTTGGAATCTCGATTTTCCAATATCTATACATTTGGTTGTAACACTCATAGCCTTAACTTGGTGTTACAAGATTGGTACAAAAATGCTGATACAGAGTGGTTCAAGGAGATTATCGATAGTGCAAGTAAGATTGTCAAATTTGTGCTCAAACGGCAACGTGTTTTAGATATGTATCGTCAATGCATGGAAACTATGCTAAAGTTGCCTTGTGAAACCAGATTTTGCACTAATTTTTATATGCTTCAATCTCTCCTAAGAAATAGGAATGCAGTCATGGAAACCTTTGTGTGTGCTGGCTTCTCTGAGTGGGAGGTTGACCAGTCCGAAAAGGTTAAAGAAAAGGTGAGGTACATGCGATCTTTGATATCGGATCGTAGTTTATGGGAGGAAGCAGCAGATTGTTATCATGTTATGATGCCAGTTATGCTTGCTTTGCGCCAGTTGGATTCTAGATTGCCAAATATCGGGAAGGTTTGGATGGCGTGGTGGTCCATTCAAGAAAGCCTCGCAAACCCAGAGGAGCCCACTAAAACTGTTGTCAAGCATTGGAGTCCTCCATTCACCAGAGCAAGGAGAAATATCTTGGCCAAGTATGTAAGCGCTCGGTGGGTAGGAGCACATAGTCCATTGCATAGTGTTGCATATTGTCTTGACCCAGAATACTGGCATATGGACGTGAATGCCCTATATGAGGAGGTAATCGATGATTTCTATGATGTTGTGGAGCGATTTTATGAAGGTCCAGATGAGCAAGCAACAGCGGTAATTGAGCTAACCAAGTATAAATTGAAAGAAGGTAGATTTGCCTTGGAGTTTGTGCAAAAGCTTGCTAAGGAACAGCCTGCTTGGAAATGGTGGATGTTGAATGGGGGAAGTGTTCCAACTTTGCGACGCTTAGCTGTGAGAGTGCTTGCGCAATGTGCTTCAAATTCTAGTTCTGAACGTAATTGGAGCAGTTACAAGTATGTGCATTCTATTAGCAGAAATCGTTTATTGAGTGATAGAGCTGAGAAGTTGGTGTATATGTATTGTAATGATAAATTGGTGAAGTCAATTGAGTCAGATGATTACAACGAAGAGATGCCTAAGTGGACATATGACATTACTCAGGATGAGTATGATGCAGAAGAGAATGGAGATGTAGAGCCTAATGTCCCACATACGAGCGATAACTTGTGCTTTATTGAAGAGATAGAAGAAAACTTGCAACCCGATTTTGGTGTTAGTAAAGCCACCCGCAGACGCTCCTCACGTTTGATGTAATCATGTTAGTTTTGACACACTCCAATGTAATTCGTCTTGCAACAACTGGATATCAAACATGTTGGTGAATATTTTAGAGAGAATGGTTTTTAGTCATGTCATGTTAAACTTAGAATACGAAATCATGTTAGTTTTGACACACTCCAATGTAATCCGTCTTGCAACAACTGGATATCAAACATGTTGGTGATCAATTTAGAGAGTATGCTTTTTAGTCATGTCATGTTAAACTTAGAATACGAAATCATGTTAGTTTTGAGACACTCCAAAGTAATCCGTCTTGCAACAACTGGATATCAAACATGTTAGTGTCAATTTAGAGAGTATGGTTTTTAGTCATGTCATGTTAAACTTAGAATACGAAATCATGTTAGTTTTGACACACTCCAATGTAATCCGTCTTGCAACAACTGGATATCAAACATGTTAGTGTCAATTTAGAGAGTATGGTTTTTAGTCATGTCATGTTAAACTTAGAATACGAAATCATGTTAGTTTTGACACACTCCAATGTAATCCGTCTTGCAACAACTAGATATCAAACATGTTGGTGATCAATTTAGAGAGTATGGTTTTTAGTCATGTCATGTTAAACTTAGAATACGAAATCATGTTAGTTTTGAGACACTCCAAAGTAATCCGTCTTGCAACAACTGGATATCAAACATGTTAGTGTCAATTTAGAGAGTATGGTTTTTAGTCATGTCATGTTAAACTTAGAATACGAAATCATGTTAGTTTTGACACACTCCAGAGTAATCTGTGTGCATGTGTTTGTGTGTGTGCGAGAGAGAGAGAGAGAGAGAGAGAGAGAGATAGAGAGAGAGCATTGGAAATCTTTTGAACAAAGTTGCCGAATCTTGTTAAATTCCAGGGTTGCATTTAAGAGAGAGATAAGTTTAAATGCGGCTCTAACTCGTCCATGTGTCGTGCATTGGTCAACCGATCATAGTCGGCACCCAATTTAAAACATATATACAAATTTTTGTGAAATTCTTTGCCGCACAAAGCACACGTAGTACTGTTGACCATGTGTTGCAAAAGACAGGTCAAGTGGTACATGTGCCCACATGGGACAGTGTAGTGGCCAGACCATGAGTGAAAGAAACTATAACAAATAGGGCATGGTCCGCCACTTTCGTGCCCATGTAGAGGTGGTTGCTCCAAACTATTCGGGTGTTCAAATGCCGTCATAGGAGAGTTTGCATGGCCTTGCTCCTCCATTTGCGTTATGCCTCTCTTCAAGAGCTTGTTCTCTCTTAGTATATCTCTAGCGCTTGAACTTTCAGGTGCTTGCCCGCGCTCTGGTGCTGCTTCCGTCTGTTGAGGGCCTTGGGTGCCTCTAATTTGGTTGATTTGAGTTTGAAGCTCATCAACCGTGTGATGAACTTCCATTGAGGCTCCAAGAATGGCCAGTTGCAACTCATCTCGAGGCATAGTGATTGACTCACTCCGAATGTCTTCCACATGTAGATGAGGAGGTCGAGAGCTAAAGTCTACAACTGAATTCTGCACAAATTGTGCATATAGCATTTTAGCAAACCAGAGGGGACAGTCACCGTGATGCATGGGTTGGGCCATGACATCCACAAAAATGCGCTCCGCATGCTCGATAATTAAAGGAACACTACATTGTGTCAGCTTCAAGCGCCCTTTTTTTATGGCATCATTGGAGACGTCAGGCCAGATGCTCTTGACCATCTCTTTGGACACATTCTTGTTTACTTGGGCATACTGTAATCCATGGGCCGGTGCCCATTTGGAGGTGCGTCCGGCAATACGTGCCGCATCATTCACAGTGCCACTGCCCGAGATTTGCTTTAAGCGTTCAAATGCCTTCTTTGCGGCTTCATTATTATCAGCCATCTGAGAAAAAGTATGTATACACTTTAAGTTTATAGAATCAATGTTAATTTAGGAATAGCTTTAAAGTTATTTTCAGATGTTAGGTATAAGTTTATAAAATCAATGTTTATTTACTGCAAACTTGTTATTTTCAAATACTCAGAGAGAGAGAGAGAGAGAGAGAGAGAGAGAGAGAGAGAGAGAGAGAGAGAGAGAGAGAGAGTGAGAATTGGGATCAAAATAATATTTAACAATTGGGACCAAAATAGTGTCAGTCGATTAAAGGTAGGTCATGGAATAGATAGCCAACCAAAACATATCATTTACAAGAGGCTTTATAATAAGTGTGGTGTCATCTCAGATAGTGGACGTAAGCATGCAGCAGGTGACACTTCCAAATTCTTCAATTGCTCCTCAAAATCTGCCATGGTCTTCCTATCTTCCTTTGATGGCGTCATATAGGCAGCCGTCCATTCCTTAATCAAATTTGTGTGGATGGCAGTTTTACCCACCCACGGCACTTTGGTCATTTCTGCAAACTCAGCACAAAATAATGTAAACTTTTCAATCACCCAAGCCAAGCAGAAGACATCTGATGCCTTGCTCCATGGACAAGGGGACCTTACATCTGCGAGCTCAGGGGCTCTCCACGGGCGTTGATCGTGCTCTGCTTTGTTGGCGATATTTGTGGGTTTGAACTCAATCCCATCCCTCAATGCAAGACCCCAGTCAATGATGCCTACCCGTGGCACCCCTTCTTTGGTGAAATCTATCATTATATTCCAGGGGTGGCAATCATTGTGGATGATCCCTTCAGCATGTGCAAAGGCCATGGTATTCACAAGGGCACAGATAAGCTCGGGAGCATGAAAAATCAAAGACTTGTATCGCTCCATTTCATGAGGAGCCACTTGTTTTTTCTTGTATGTGTTGCCTTTGCCTGCAGCAAGCATGGAACTGAGGGTCCCCTTAGGAGGCGGAACACACTCCATTATATCTCCAAGACTTCCCCCATTAAAGAGGGGGAAGAGCAGTATCCATGGCTCCTTCCTTGTGTGCCCAATGGCGCGCACTATGCCCCTGTGGGTTAGGTCGATTGAAGCCTCCTGAGCAAAAGACTTCAATTGAGCCCTTCGGCTACCAAGGAATTGCTTTGCACAATAAGAAATGCCTTCTGGAAACCAGGAGACACCTTGAATATGGCATTTATGTACAACGCCGTACGATCCAGAGCCCATCTTCTTTTCTGTGATGATGGAGGCAACCCAATTGTCATGCTGCAGTTAGTATTATGCTTTGTGCGCTGCAAGTGGGTGCCTTTAGAGACCTCACGTGCACCAGATGATAAATCTTCTTGTTCATCAGCAGGCCGGTCCAGCTCTTTGCGAGCTCTCTTGCTCAGGATAGCTTGGGTGTCTATGGCCTTTGCACGCTTGGACCTCTCTTTCTCTACCTTCCATTTTGTGTGGAAGTGCTCCAGCTTGGATTCATTTGTTTCCGCTGGTCTGTCGTCACCTAGGTCAACAGCGCATCTAGGCATGTTGCCCACAATGCTAGTAACAAAATGCTTGATGGCTGCTCCATCAGCACCCACATGGATATTTTTCACTGCGCGGACAACCTCACCTAATATTTGCTCAAATCGATTCCTATCAGACACAATACCCTCGATGTGATTAGGTGACAAGCAACTAATAAGGGTAACGAGTTTGATACGAATTGATTTCTTGATTTCAGGAGTAAGTGCAAGCGTCGCCATCAATTTGCACAATATAATTGACAAATAGTTGCAACATTTATAACCACAAAAAATGCTATTTGTAAGCTAACTAAGAGATTTCTACATCCAACACACTTATGACTCATGTCATGCAAACTAAATAATCACATTCATCGTCAAAAACAAACACAAAACACAAGTTTACGACTTAACTTGACGTCAGCAGACCTAGTCAGTATACCGACCATCTGCAGATATCGCATTAAGATGAAAACTATGGCACAAGTTAAATGCTTTGACACATCGTCAGCAGACCTAGTCAGTATACCGACCATCTGCAGATGACTATCAAACCAAATAACAAAAACAAACTTCACCACATAGCTTGGTGTCAGCAGACCTAGTTAGTAAACCGACCATCTGCAGATACCGTACTAAGTAGCAAAGCATCACACATGTCAAATGCTACGAGCGCACATCAGCAGACCTAGCCAGTAAACCGGCCATCTGCAGCGGGCTCTCAAAGCATTTAACAAAAACAAAGCCGCATTGTAACTTGGTAACTGCAAACCTAGTCAGTAAACCGACCATTTGCAGATACCGTGCCACAACGAAAACTTCTACATAAGTTAAATATTAAGAGTGCACATCAGCAGACCTAGCCAATCGCTCGGCCATCTGCAGCGGGCCTCTTAACATTTAACGACACATGCACATGCATCACAAACAACGTTAAACTTAAGCGTATGCAAAAAATTAAATGACACCAATACTTTCAACTTAAAAATTACCTCAAATTGATCACACTAGCACCACTGACACCAAGTACAAGGAAGATTCTGTGAACAGTGACCCCCTGGACCACCCTTTTATACCACAATATAGCCCGCCGGGCCGGGAGGCGGGCCCGGCGGGCTTCTGCGCGCCCGGCGGGCCCGGCGGTCCAGACTTGTAGCCCGGCGGGCCAATTGTGGGTTACCAGGTCATCCCACCCTCTAGGATTTGAGAACTGTGAATTTTGTGAACATTGAGATTTGTGAACAATAGCTGTGATCACAAGAAAAAAGGCTGTGATCACGTGAATATGAAATCCCTGCATGCCATGAAATGTCTAACCCATTTTACATTGTGAAAAAGGTTCATATGTTTCACGAGCTCAGTTTCTATTCCTCTACATGCATATTTTTTGGAATGGTATTGAATGAGCATATATAGGACCATCTAGGGTATCACCAATTGCATGGTAAGGGAAAGTGACCATTTCATGACGTGAAAACCTACGCTTCGTAGCGTTTCATGCCGTGAAAAGATGCAGACCATTTCACGTTGTGAAAGAGTTAGGAGTTTTCACGTCGTGAAATAGCCAGCAAAATCTAGAAAATCATATTTTGCCACCCACAGGGCATCCCCAATTAAGATGGCCGCCATGCCGACGGTGGCTGGACATAAAAACGAGTACCTTTCCCTTTTCTTGCACTTTGCTCCTATTGTTCTTCAAAAATCTACACCTCAACACTGTCGATTGTGTCCATCGCATGTGCTTCATCAACCTAGCACTTTGCCACTCTCCCACTTCTCATGTAGGAGCTCATACGCTCTCACATGTTAATGCTTTAAACGATTCTCATCATGTTTGTCTCATGTTGAAGATTCATCAATCATGCTTGCAACCCTGCTAAATGTTTAATCAATTCTCTTCATGCTTGCAATTGAATCTCCTCCTTTTTGTTTGCTTGATTCTCCTCTTTTGCATTTGATAATGTCATGCGCTTAGTTGTTTGACCTATTCTTGATTGCTTAAAAATCACAATCACTATTTCCCAATAGATCTCAAGATGTATAAGAGTCTGCTATTTCATGACGAGAGATCCAAACCTTGCTATTTCACAGCCAAGCACCATTTCGCATCTCATGACTTCATGTAATGTTAACCCTTGCTCTTACAAATGTTCTAGATCAATAGATATTAGCTAACAAAAATCATCAGACGCCTAACCATTTCACGTCGTGAAATCCTAACCTTGCTAAGCACCATTTCATGCCATGAAATCCTAACCCTTCTATTTCACGCATAAGCACTATTTCACACTGTGAAATCCTAACCTTGCTATTTCACAGCTAAGCTCTATTTCATGCTGTGAAATTCTAACCCTGTTATTTCATGACTAAGCACTATTTCACACTGTGAAATCCTAACCCTGCTATTTCATGGCTAAGCACCATTTCACGCTAACTGTGTTATTTCACAGTTAAGCCCCAATTCTCACGACCACATTACACCACTAACTCTGCTATTTCAAGCTAACTCTGCTATTTCACAATCAAGCCCTTATTCTCACGACCACATTGCTACACTCCTATTGCTGCTCACCATACTAACCCTCTTTCCATCATGCATACACCTCTTAGATGATTACTGACACCTCTTAGAGGATTACTAACATGTTCACATCTTCAAAAAAAAGTGCCATTTCATGTTGTGAACCAAGTTGCAATTCACATCGTGAGAAAAGCCATGATAGACCCGTAAAACACCTGGCTGAACGTGAACTTCTAACTTTTAAATGTCATATTTAAGCTTTTTCACATCGTGAGAAAAGCCATGATAGACCCGTAAAACACCTGGCTGAACGTGAACTAACTTTTAAATGTCATATTTAAGCTTTTTCCCTCCCCATGGCATAACAAAACATGTACCGAGCAATCTTGAACTCCTACCAACAGTCAGTAGAGGTTGACACTTTATTGATTTTGTTACAGATGTCTTTCACAGAAGACCCTGACCCGGAGTTTAAAGAGACCCCTACAATCACTCAAGCAAGAGCCAGTGGATCTCTCGTGGAAAAAAGGAGGAGGAAGACAAAAGAAGATCCTACGTTGGAATCACTGGACAGAAAGAAGAGGGGGCATTGAGACACAAAACTTACCTCGGCCCCTATGCAAAGGACCTGAAGGGGACGATGATCCAACAGGACGTCTAGATAGAGCAAGGGAACCTCCTTTTCCAGTATCACATCCCAAAGTGCCTCAAAATTTTGGAAGACACAAATGTGCAATACAAGCTGGAGAAAGTGGGCTTGGTTAGGATGGCCGAGGTACTTACTTCCTAGAACCTTCAATTAAACACTATGTGTAGAGTACCTCAAAACATACAACAAAAATACCAAGAGAGGAACCATCACCAAGCCCGATAGATCCAAAGAGCAGATTCTTATCATAGAAAGCATGATCAGAGAGGCCCTTCTCTTGCCACCTCCCCAGTGGAAACACATCTCCATCACATTGATCAGATGCCTGTGGTGGATATGTTGAAGAAGCTCTCCTACAATTCTAATGGGGCAAAGTATGATTACATCAAGGAAGAAGTGGATGAGAGAGCTTGCCATGCCATGTCCATGATTATGCAAATCAAGCTGGTGGACAGGTACAACCGCGCACCCCTTCACAAGTTAGCCAGGGTACATGAAGAGAAGGAAGATAATTGGGCTTGGTACCTACACAAGGAGATGGATCACTACCTCAAATCTCACCAATCAAAGGTTTGCAACCCCTACCTCCTCACAAATATTCTAAGCCATGTAGGAAACATTTTGATACCCACAACCCATTAAGAACAGCCTGTCTCACAAGTCCAACAAGAGGTAACGTTAGATCCTACACAGCTACACAAGCAGAACTGCGGCAAGCTATTCTCAAGGACACCAAATCTCTCATAAAGGAGATGTCCAAAGGCACCAATGAAGGAAAGAAAGAGAAACCAAAACATATGAGAGGCAGCCTTACAGATAATCTCCCTCCAGAAAACTAGTAACCAGACAGAGAAACCAAAACATATGAGAGGCAGCCTTACAGATAATCTCCCTCCAGAAAACTAGTAACCAGACAACATGTCACAGAGGAAGCCAAAGAAATCACAGAATATAACTTAGCCTTGGAAGGCCAGGAAGTGCCCTGGCAGATCACAACATCAATTGCAGCCAAATCAGGTGTAGAAATTATCAGCTTCACTGAACAGTTACCCTTGGTGAAGGGAACCAGACATACCAGAATCTATACTCCAAACCCCCCCTTCTCGCTCAGAAAACTTGGTCTTCAAAAACCTCTTGCCTCCTCTGTCCCTCCCCACCTAGACCTCATCCTCTACCTACATAGTTCTTTCTATCCAATCCTAGTCTACGGTTGGGTTTGGGCAATTCCTCATCACCTGGCTCATCATTAGTGGCTCAGCCTACCTTTGTTGAATTAAGAGTTCCATGCTCTACAAGAATGTGGGATTATTAATCATTTCATTTATCTCCTCCCGTGTGTAGAGCCAATCCTCTTCTCCTGCAGATGCCCTAAGTTGATCGTGTACTTCTTCTTGCATTTCGAGGTCTTCCTCAGCCTTGGTTTCCTCATGTATGGGTTCTAGGGTTGGTATCCCTCCTTCTATCATTCCAAACCCCATGTTATCTGTGGCATCCCTAGATGTTTCTACTTCCTTGCCATGTAACAGAAGTAAATTATCAATTTCCCTCTGTTCCACTGCCATTCTACGTGTATCAAGCTCTTGCCTTTTTAAGCTAAGAAGTTGCTACAATTGATGCTCTGCTTTAGCCATCTTTATGTCAACCTCCACTTCCTCAGATGTGGGGCAGAATATTTGACCTGACTTGACAGGATTCTCCTTGTCTCTCCTAACCCTAGGAGTAATTCTAATAAGTCTCAAGGTGTTAGTGTTCTTAGGGCTAGACATTAGGGCTGTAGGTGTTGTTAAGTTTGGTTTTGGACCATGTCTTGCACTCGTTGACAGACCCTTGTCCATAGATTGAGCTTCATCTTCTATGCTCAGTTGGAGACCAAAGAATCCCTTGGCTATATCAAATATTCCACTGGATTTTGTAGGAGAAGCGGGTTTTCCTCCCTCTCCAAGTCTAGATAACCTTAGTCCTTCTTCCATGGATTCTTCACTATTGGTTTCTACAACTCTCAGATTTCTCCAAGCTGCAACACTCAATTGAGTGCTCGTCGAGCGACTTGAACTAACACTGTACTGGTAGGAAGATCCTAGGTAATTAGATGCACTATCGTCAGGGATAAGGTTGTCTCCTATAAGTTTTCCTAACCTCAAGTGCATGAGAAAATAGTTCAGCATGCTAGCTCACTACTCTAACTTTTATGCTCGGTTGTCTATGAGACTGACATTTCATGTCGTGAAATGGGTTTCACTGACGTGAACTGGTTCTCATGTCGTGAGATGTATTTCACGTCGTGAACAACTTGTGTTTCATTACTTTCAATTTTCATGCTAGATTTGCATTAACCTGAGTCACAGAGATTCTATAGTGCACTTATGACTCTCTCTTGCCCCCCTAATCTGACAATCCTTTAATCCATTAACTTGACTTGTCTCACGTCATGAGATGGTAGATGTATTTCACATTGTGAAATGCAAATGCGTTTCATGTTGTGAAAGGTATCCGTATCCTGAGATAAGACTTTTTTAGTTTCCTTGTGTTAGTCGTGTCAAGATAAGATGCACTAACTTTAGTAAGGTAATCCCAAGATTTTTGGTGCTAAGGTTGGTAGGATTTCATGCTGTAAAATGCAATTACGTTTCATGCCATGAAATGATTTCTTGCACTTTCACACGTTGTCACTTGAGCTAATAGAATTATTTTTTGTGTGATTTGGAGTTTGATTTCCCTGTCCAATGAATCTACAATGGTCGTGCCTAGCAAAAGGAATGAAATGAAAGTAACAAACACAACCAAAGGAATGTAATGAAAGTAACAAACACAACCAATGGCTTCCTTATTTTTGTGATTTTTTGAAAAAACAAGAAAAAGATATGACCTAAAATTGCTAACTCACGATAGCAAAATTGATGATAAAAACAACATAATCAAAGAAAAGCCAAGTGTTGATTTCCTCCAAGCATTACCAAGTACTCACACACACTTCAACATACAAAAATTTTTGCAGCTAATCTAATTCTTTCACTTCCATACAAACCTTATCCACACAGTTTTTCACAATGCACTTCTAGAATGCAAAGGCAACAATGAATCTGTGGGAGCTAGAGCTCTAAGAAGATGGAAGAAACAATGGTGGTTTCCCTAGCAGTAGTGCCAAAAATGTTATGGCCTACTGCACCTCCCAAGAGAACTCCAATGGAACAAGCAATAGAAAACAATCGTCCATAGGGTACTTACCAATGGAACAAGCAATAGAAAACAATGGTGGTTTCCCTAGCAGTAGTGCCAAAAATGTTATGGCCTACTGCACCTCCCAAGAGAACTCCAATGGAACAAGCAATAGAAAACAATCGTCCATAGGGTACTTACCAATGTTATGAGCTCACGTCCCTTGAGGCTCTCCAAGCTTGCTTATAGAAGCTGAAATCCTCCAATCTCCACCTCCACTCTATCACCGCAGAGTCACTCACACCCCACAATGAAAGGCAATCATCCTCTCACTCTCCCATACCCAAGCATAGAAGAGGCACATGCACTAGAGTACTCTCTCTCTTTCTCTCTCTCTTTCTCTCTCTTTCTCTCTCTCTCTCTCTCTCTCTGTCTCTCTGTCTCTCTGTCTCTCATACACAAGACAAGACAAGAGCTCTCATAGCACAAAGGGGTATTGTGTCTTTCCATTATGAGAAATTACCTTATATAAAATTGGCCCTTATTCAGACTTAGGTGCCAAAAGCTTACTAACTAAAGCCTTGGCTCGCCAGTATCTCATAATGTACAACCTTTATAGTGCCGTTACATAACACTTATTAATGTCCTCAAATGGAGGAGCATCTTTGTTAATCCAAAATGGGATCAATAAACATGTCCTACATGCACCATCAACTCATCTTTCTTGATATATTCTCAGGACAGAAACTGCAACAAGAAGGGGGGCATGTTCACCCACCGTTGGATACCTCTTTGTTGTGATAGCCACTTCATCATTTTCATCTCTTTTGACCATGGGTATCAGAAGGTCTAATTCACATTACACAATCATAATGTATTATTTAAAGTGTGTGATCTCACCACTTGTATATGAAAGGCATGCCACAAGATAGCTTAATGAATGGTACCAATTGAGTATAAGGTTGCACTAGTGTAAGCGGTCTACGAGGCCTAAGACCTAATTTTTAACTTTGATCCTCTATTTGGTGTAAACCCTAAAAACCAAAGACATTAGTGTTAATCCCATTTTGGATTAACAAATATGCTCCTCCATTTGAGGACATTAATAAGTGTCATGCAAATATGCTCCTCCATTTGAGAACATTAATAAGTGTCATACAAAGGCACTATAAAAGTTGTAGATTATGAGATATTGGCCACCCAAGGCCTTAGTTAGTAAGTTTTAGGCGCCCAAGTGTGAATAAGGGCCAATTGCACATAAGGCATTTTCTCATAATTGAAGGACACAATCCCCCTTTATGCTATGAGAGCTCTTGCTTGTCTTATGAGAGAAAGAGAGTGAGAGTGTACTCTGGGACATGTTTCTTTTCTATGCATGTATGTGTGGAAGAGTGAGAGAGAGATTGCCTTGTGTTGTGGTGCGAGCGACTCTACGGTGACAGCATGGAGGTGGAGTTTGGAGGAGTGAACCTTCTAAAAGCAAGCTTATGGACCTCAAGGGATGTGAGTTCGAAGCATTAGTAGGTACCCAACGATGGTTGTTAATTGCTTGTTCCAATTGTGAATGGTTACAGTTCTCTCTTGGGAGGTGCGGTAGCCCATAACATTTTTGGCATCTCGCTACCAGGGAAACACCATTGTTTTTTCCATCCTCTTGGAGCTTTAGCTCCCACTATGCAAGATTCATGATTGCCTTTGCATTTAGAAAGTGCATTGTGAAGAGAATGTATAGATAAGGTTTGATTGGTAGAGAAAAGTGGTGAGAAATCATATGTTTTTGGTGTGTGGGTGAACTACTTAGTTGGTCTTAGAAGAGGAAAACCGCATTGTTTTTTTCTTTTAATTTTGATGTTTGTATCACAAAACTTGCTACCGGGAAAGAGAAGGTGTGAATTTATTTTTTGGTTTTTAAAAGATTTACAAAAATCACAAAAATAATGAGCCAATGGCTATGCTTATAACTTGCATTACATTCCTTACTCCTAGTACAATCGTTCTAGAATATTTGGATAGGTGAATTACACTCTAGGCTTCATTCTGAAACACATGAAAATGCAAAAAATGGTTCATGATGTGAACCCTTTCCTACTACTTCACATCATGAACTCTTTCCTGCTACTTCATGGCGTAAACCGCCGTCAATCAGCACCGTAAAATTCAGGATTACCTTGCCAAAAATAAGTACCTTATCCTGACACAACGAATCCAAAGGAATATTATCCTGTGAATTAGCAAAAATATTTCATGACGTGAACCATTTACGTTTCACGGTGTAAACCATTGACAACTCCATGACGTGAACCATTCACGGTTTCACAACGTGAACTATTCATCATTTCACGATGTGAAACAATTCATGTTTCATGGCGGGAACCCTTGCTTACTACTTCACACCGTGAACTGCCCTTTGTTGTTTCATGGTGTGAACTATCACATACGAATCTAGTTCACGAAATTAGGGTTATTAGACTAATGTTACAGGAGGACCTTAATTGCGTAATTGGAGTCCAACTAGCTCAAATCAAGGTGACATTGACCTGAAATTCCAAGTGTCTATTTAATACATGAAAGGGTAGAAAGTGTTCACGACATGAACCATTTACATTTCATGGTGTGAACCATTTCTTGCTACTTCACAGTGTGTATATTGATTATGAAAAACAGTAATTTACAAGATAAAAATACCTTTAATCATGTGTAAAAATACATTATTTGTCATCCAATGCATCAGAGTTGCTCCTGAAGGGCTGAGGAAGCTATGCCAAAACAGTGCGAATTTGGGCTCTACAGTAGCGGTGCAGGATCAAAATTCGCACTGTTCTGGCACTCTCCCCTAGGCTCCCGGGGTCATTTTTGATGCATTCACAAAAACATTGATGGTACAAACTAGAAAAAACAATGATATACTTGATGAAAATAAGTTTGCAAAAACTGTATTGTATTCATAATAAGAAGTGATACATCATCTTTAGAAAAGCTTTATTAAAATATTGAGCTTCCTTCTCTTGTTATTGGGCAGAGTGTGCTCAAGGAGTGATTGGGCTATTTCTTGAGGATCCTCTATGCCTATGCCTTTGGCTATACCTATACGAGCAAGAAGCTTACCCCTAAATCCAGAACCAAAAACATCAAAGGCAAGGGATTTTTTTATCAGAACTATACATTTGGTGCTTTGTGCCATAGAGGCTACACAGAGCACCTTAGAAAGGGATTTCAAAAAGAAGAGAATGAAGGCAGATTGAGGGGTGTAGTCCCTGTGGATAATGGCGATGCCATCCATAAGAAGTCGACCAAGATAATGCGCCAATGTAGCATCATGTCCATGGACCTTGGCTCTGCCGCCGCCTCTCCCTGCAAATGCGTCAATTTCAACCACCCTCTGCAATGAAAGGAAAAATTAAAATATTTTCCTATACATAATTCCCATGGTTGTCCCCTCCTTACGCTTCCCAATTTGTAAAAATATAGAAAGTGGCACAATAACCAGAAAGTGTAAGGGTTAATTCTAGACATGTAGTGGAATCAGATATACCTTTCTTCTCATCAACTTGAAACTTGACTCTTCCACATTGTCAAAGCCCATGATGCTAAAGTGTTGACGCAGGTCTGTTAGGCTCCAATGCTTGCTTGCTGCTGCCGCTTGCTCAATCCATCCATCACAGCTACCTCAATAAGCATAATTTCTTCTTATGAGGCTTGAAGTGGGATCCATGTCCCATGCTTTTGCATCCATCTTTGGTAGTGCAGACGCATGTACAAAATAGAGCGTGCCTTCAAGAACCTACAAGACACTGTGTAGAATCTACTACATTGCACTTGTACACATCACCTCCTTGATGTGACCCCTCATAACCTCCCAACCCTCTCCTAGTAATCCTTGAATTTGGTTAGACCGTACGTCCTTACAAATATACATTGTTTTTGTTTGGTGCATTGGCATGGAATTGAACATGTGCATAAAAACATGTAAAGGACAAAACCAATTTAGCCCTACTGACCTAGATGCCTTTGAAAACTTGAGTGATGTCTTGATATCACTTACCATCTTAAACTTTAAGCATAAGATGGTCCAAGCATCTGGTTTGGGCCATTCGGGATTGTTAAGAGGGGGGTTGGGGATCTCTTCTAGCTTGCCAAATAAACCTGGTTTTTTATCTACAACATATGAGTGAGAAAAGAAAAAGATATTATTCTGTACAAGATCACTTGGGCTTTGAGATACAAACATTGCCTCTCCAATGGATGCATGCATAGCATAGAAAACTCTAGTGAGGCTTTGGAGTGGTTGTTCCTCAACATAATTAGAGGGGAAAGTATCTGCAGAGAGACATAAGAAAATGGAGGATCATAAGAAAATTTGAAACAAAAAATTCAATATTAGCATGTTGTTAAAGCTGTGTTTATGTTGCACTGACAATTTGAAGGAAACCTTGGTCGTTGGCCTTGAATGTACAGGTCTCCAAGGGTATACACATGTTGCACTATCGCAACTAGTCCTTCCTTCTTAGTATGCTGCTTGAAGCCTTGTAGCCGCCCCTTCCAATGATGTAGCATATTCCCCAGTTGATGCACTTGATGTGGTCCCTTAGAGCTTGGCTACATGTAGACCCAAGCCCCAACCCTGAATCTTGTTGGAGCCCAAACTCCATTCTCATCTCTTGTGTTATGCAGCACAAGCTCTTCCACCTTCTCCCTAGGTCTTCTCACATTACTGGAAGAGGCCATGGTGGTAAGAAAAGAGAAGGGAAAAGAAAAGCTTGTTTTACAACATAGGAGTGGAGAGAAGAGAAAGTTCAGGGTTTTCAGTAGTGAAGCAATGGAAAGCTTAAAAGAGGTAAGAGTTTGAGAATAGGCTTCCTGAACCTAGAGTAAACTAAAGAGGGATAGAGTTTCTGCAGCAATGGAGAGGGAGGAAGCTTGAGAGAGAGAGAGGGAGGGAGATTGAGAGGGAGGGAGCTTGAGAAGAAGGGAGAGCTTGAGAGGGATGGAGTTTCTGCAGCAATGGAGAGCTTAGAAAAGGAAGAAAGAGGGAGAGGGAGCTTGACAAGGAGGGAGAGCTTGAGAGGTATGGAGTTTCTGCAGCAATGGAGAGCTTAGAAGAGAAAGAAAGAGTTTCAAAATGAGCTTTCCAAACTTGGAGTATGTTGGGGGGAAGTTTGAGAGGGAAAACACACTTTTGGGAAAAAATTAAATTTTTTTAAATTTTTAGGGTTTTTAATCTGCGCGATTCTAGGTTGGGGGGACCACTAAGTTTGGGCCCAGGAGGTAGGGGGACAAGAGTAGTAATTAGGCCCCATTAGCAAACTAAAGCCTAGGCCCCCTAGGGTCAAAGAAGTCAAAAATGTGCACCCAACCCTCCTCCTATTGGTCCATTCCTAATCAAAAGTTAATCCAAGAGGCCCTCTTTGGGTCCAAAAAATTCCTAATGGGGCATGCTCATCTCTAGCCCCAGAGGAATCTAGTCTTGCAGAATGAATCACACCACTATTGAATACCCTGAATTAAGACTAAGGCAGTTACTTTATTGTGCTTATTGTGTGAGATTAGGGAACCACGACACTTCCATGTGTAGGTACTTGAGGCTCTAGCCTGTAGCACAACTGCCGGCACCTAGAGTTCCACTAGCTTTACTAGCATCACCAGTGCAAACCACTGTGGGGCTGTGGGGTAACCAAACCCATCCTCCTTACCAAGGGGGGTGTTTTGGATACAACATACGTCGTCCTTACCGCCACCCTCCTGCTTGGATAAGTAGCTGACCTTAGCTGCATGTTTGCTTGCGAGAAAAGGATATCAATTTTTATATACTATATAAATTCAAGTATCTTCTCTAATTATAACAAAAGGTATTGTATCAAGGACTTCTATGTGTATTAAATTCTAGTATCCCATACCACCAGAAATTATCCCACACAAATCTAGATCCACACGGAATTAATCTCATGTCCCATGCCACAAGACTAATACATAGTGAAAAAGTATAGTTCAAGATGGAAGGGCCAGGTCCTCCAAGAAGTTCTACTTTTGATGCATAAAAACTCTCCTTAAAATTTACAAAAAAG
Source organism: Cibotium barometz (assembly GCF_041138505.1). Classification (NCBI taxonomy): domain Eukaryota; kingdom Viridiplantae; phylum Streptophyta; class Polypodiopsida; order Cyatheales; family Cibotiaceae; genus Cibotium; species Cibotium barometz. Next base: position 40,733,793 of record NC_141084.1, read on the forward strand.
TCATAAACAAAATTTATTGTAAGAATAATCAAATGAAATAAATATGTTACCTCAAGAGTCGGAGGAGTTGCCATGGTATTGTTCTTCTTCATCATTGATCATATTGAGTCCAAGTGAAATAAACTTTGACTTTAGTGGATAATTTGATGCAATATGTCCAATCTCATTACACCTGTAACACTTCTTTGAATCATGTTTATTAGCTTTTTGTGGATCATCTACCTTGGTGTCAATACATGTGTTATGGTCATTAAGAGATGTATCAAATGATTTTGTAAAACTTTTAGGCTTCAAAAATGTTGATGTCGAGGTTTGGGGTGTCATTAGTTTCTTGGGAAAACCATTTTTCTTTTCACAATTCAAGGCTAACGAAATAGCCAAGCTAAGAGAATGTGATCGAAACATATTCACCTCCAATTGAATTGTAGGTTTCAAACCTACTATGAACTTCCTTCTTTGATCCTTGGTGCAAACCTTCTCGATTACCTATATTTGTAACAAAGTTTACCAAAACCTATCCACATTCTCTGTCAAGCTGTCTAAACATAGACCATCATTGTTGAGCCTTAGCTTTGTATTGTGAAGGTAGGAAATATTTCTTGATGAGTTAATCTCTTCTAAGATTTAGGTTTGTGCTTGCTGGTTCTAATGATATTCCACCATAATGTTGCATTGTCTACCAAGTGATTGGTAGCACATTTGATTTTGTCCTTCTCAGAGAATTTCTCCCCCAAAAAATAATCATCTAGTTGATTGAGCCAAGCAAGTATGGTGCGAGCATACTTCTTGCCACCAAAAGTAAAAGCTTTACATCTAATCTTCTTTTCTTTTGTAGACTCTTGAGCTCTATAAGAGTAGCTTGTATAGTTCTCTGAATTTGATCACCATCAAAATCTGAAAATATAGCATTGACATGTCTGCCTATTTTTGTGGAATAACCTATCTTCTAGATCCATCCTTAACTTTTTCTCAACAAGAATCAGATTTTAAAGTGATTGAAGTTTCTTTTGAATGGTTGGGGGTTGAGTATTCATGATGAAAGAGAGATGTGGAAAGATGAATGTTGTAAATTTTAAAATGTAGAAGTGAAAATTTTCTGAAATAACAATACTTAACTTTCACCTACAATTTGTAAGAAGTTAGAACCTCATATGTCGAAAGATAAATCGCAGAAAGAATTTTATTGATGTTGTATAATCAACAAAAAGCTATGATTCCGGTAATCTTTAAAGGCTCAAAATTATTTCCCAAGAAACACATCCAATGTAGAAGTTAACTCCTTACACTGAAATAAATCCAAGTAACAACTCCTTGAAGAAGTCTTCAAAAAAGTCAAAAAATCATCAAAGAAGTAAACGTCCTTGTCCACTTACTGAAATTGTTTTCTCTTTTGTAAAACTCCCTTTTCTTTCTTTTCTTTGAGAAGGTTAAAGAGGGCTTTGAGCTTGATTTTTCAAAGCTTTAATGGTGGAAGACTTTGTTGAAGCTTAATATGGAAGCTATTTAATATAGCTTGTAGGCTTAGTAAGGATGGAGTTCCTTGCACACCCGCCCGCAGGCCACCAATGCCCAATTAAAAAAAAGAAGAAGAAGCTTATAGTATAATAGTACAAGCTTCTCTTTATATTCAAGAAAGAAGCTTATATAATAATATAGGCCAAATGTTATCTTCTTGTTTTTTTTTAAAAATATACCAAAGCTTTAAAAGCTTTGGGTTTTAACAAAGGAATCCATGGTTGCAGGTGTAACAATGAGAGGGGAAGAAAGTAACAAGAAGCCCATCTTCGCTATCAGCATGGAGGAAAAAATTGCTGCTGAATTTGCTACCCTTGATGCCAACATTGCAAGTAATTTTAAGCTTATGTAATAGCTTAATCAATAGATTAATCTCCAATTAATTGATAGAAATAACTATTTCCTTGTTTATTGAGAAGAAAAGAAGAGAAAAATCTTGAACCCTCCATTATACAATTCCTCCTCTAGCCTCTATCCTAAAATCTGAGAGTAGGAGAATGATTCTCATGCCTTGCTCCATACATCTATAAAGAAGGATCTCCAAACCATCTTCAATTTGCTAAAACCACTTTTGTGATGCTGGGCATGGTTTCTCTTCCACAAAAGTGGTTTTCCAAGAAAGGGTGACATCTTTGATTCCAATCTCCATCCCAAGGTCCACAAAATTCCCATAAACCTTTTAAACTTTTGTCTAAGAGTCTTCAAAACCTTTTTCTTCTTTATACTTTAGATTTTTTTGAGTTTCTTGCTTTTTCTTCAAGTGCAAGTACCCATAGCTCTTATACCACTGTCACATGGGACCTTATACATGTACTTCTTGAAGAAATAATTAAAAACTCACAAATACATCAAAGATTAAAGCATAGACTTGAATCTAATTGATATGATCAAGCATAGCATAGCATAAAACAAGAGAAATAGAACAACATTACCATCAAGACACTATTGGGTGCAATCTCCTCCCTCATGCGTGTGGCTCCACTTCCACGACATGAGAATTTTGAGAATTATATTCAATAAATAGCCCAAGGAGTGAAAGATCCCTGTCCCCTCAGTGCAACGAATTCTAGGGTGCTAGCAGCAGAAGTAGCACTTCTTGCGCGGGGCAGGTCCCTCACTCGGGGCCTCGCCCACGTATATCCGGACAAGAGACTAATCCCTTGGTTCTTCCAAAACCGCACTCGAAAAAACCACCATTTAAAATGCTCAATTTGTATGAATCTGGTGATGATTAGATTGGGGAAGATTAGTAGAATGTGGATCTAAGATAAAATTACAAATCTAACGATTGGAGTTTTGTAGATTTACTTTGGAAAATTTGTTATGATAGTTAGAGGCCCATTAAATCAATTGTAATTTACTTTGTAGATTTACTTTGGAAAATTTGTTATGATAGTTAGAGGCCCATTAAATCAATTGTAATTTAATTCTAGAAAATCAAATATTGAATCTTTCAATCTAAAAACTCTAGGGATCAATATACTTGTTACCTAGTTAGGTTTGGAAATCTAGGCTTGGTAGAGAGAGAGAGAGATCCCACAACCCAATGTAACCTGCCCCAACAAAGTAAACCACCTCTGAGCCACCGATGATGTAGGCCATGTGGTAGATAGATGTATGTGTGAGCACTTTAGTCAAGGTCGCGGGCAACTATAGTAAGCCTTGGACACATAGAGAGAGAGAGTGTCAAGGACTATGAGTTTAGGGACTCGAGGCACTGGTCGTAGGCTATCAAGTAAGAGAGAAACTTGATATAGGGTCCAGGTGTGGTAAGATAACTTGAGGGGAGGTGTAGGCACTAGTCGCGGACTATCAAGTAAGGGGAGGCAAACTTGGTATAGGGTCTAGGTGTACTAGGAGTATTCACTTGAGGGGAGGTGTTGAAATATACAAGTGAATAGGGTGTGTGCGGGAACAAGCCCTTGGTTAGAGGCTGTAAAAGAGGATGTGTAATTGTGAAAGAACCTGTGAAAAGGTGAGAAGAATCTACTGGGAGAGAATAAATGGTAGCATGAGAAGATTTAGGAAGTGTGGAGATATTCTGGGAGATATTCTGGGAAAAGTGAAGAGGTGGAGAGAATCAGGGAAAAGAGGCGGAGTAAATCATGGAGAAATCAGTGGGATTTGATGCTTGATGTAAACTCTATAAATTGAGGCATTGCCCTAATGAGAATTTGCTGGTTTTTTAGTATCCATGCCTACATTAATCTATTTGCTAATTACCCACTAATTAATTACCCACTAATTATATCTTAATTTACTAATTACTCACTAATTATATCTTAATTATTTGCTAATTACCCACTAATTACATCTTAATTATTTGCTAATCACTTTATTAATGATGTTGATTCTAGTGTTTGATCCACCATAGCTCATCACAATGCTCTAATTTCAACAACATTCATATCTATCACTTCACATCCACATATATTTATCCATTCATATCCATTCTTTCACATACATCCACATCCATTCTTCACATACACATCCACATCCATTTTCATCACATACACATCCATTCATTCACATCTATCTGATTCACATCGCATCTCATCACATCTATTTACATCACATCCCATCCATCCATTCATTCACATCTATCTGATTCACATCGCATCTCATCACATCTATTCACATCGCATCTCATCAGGATAAGATTTTTCCTGAAGGAGAAGATTTTTCTTGAACTATCTTTCTCAAAAATTTAAGTTAAATAAAGAATGATAAAAATGAGAAATGGTCAGCCATACAAAGGAGGTTATGGCAAAATTTTCCAAAATTTTGTGGAAAAGAAAGTTTGTTTTTATGTTATTCCAAAAGAGTAATTCCCACCATTTTTGCATCTAAAAGAAATATTCTAATTACTCCATGTACATATTCACCTATGCATATGCATGGATATCACTGATATCAATTATTAAATTTGATTTTTATGCATAGAAAGATGCATAAAGGATTTTTTTTAATTACAAAAGTGTTATTCTTATTAAATTTGATTTCTATGCATAGAAAGATGTATAAAGGAATTTTTTTATTAAAAAGTGTTCTTCTTATTAAATTTGATTTCTATGAATAGCATAATGGATTTTTTTAATTACAAAAGTGTTATTCTTATTAAATTTTATTATTATGCATAGAAAGATGCGTAAAGAAATTTTTTATTATAAAAGTGTTATTCTTATTAAATTTGATTTTTATACATAGAAAGATGCATAAAGGAATTTTTTTATTACAAAAGTGTTATTCTTATTAAATTTGATTTTTATGCATAAAAAGATGCATAAAATTTTTTTTATTACAAAAGTGTTATTCTTATTAAATTTTATTTTTATGCATAGAAAGATGTGTGAATGAATTTTTTTATTACAAAAGTGTTATTCTTATTAAATTTGGTTTTATTAAATTTGATTTTTATGCATAGAAAGATGCATAAAGGAGTTTTTCATTATAAAAGCGTTATTCTTATAAAAATTGATTTTTATGCATAAATAGAGACATAAAGAAATTCTTTTTATTTTAAAAGTGTTATTCCTATTAAATTTGATCTTATGCATAAAAGGATTTTTTTAATAAAAGTGTTATTCCCACTGAAGTTGATTTTTATGCATAAATAGATGCATAAAGAATTTTTATATCAAAATTAGAATTCTCTTAAATTCTATGTTTAAATTCTATGAGTATTTGATAATTGAATAATTAAATACTCTAAGAGAGAAATTTCTATCGTTTTATATTCACTCGGATTGTAAAAAGAAAATTCAAGAAATCTATCGAGATCGAAATATTCAGATAAATGATTAATCTATTCCTCATTGGAATTCGTAACTAAATTAGAAATCAGTTAAGTGAATATTCAAAGAAAGAAATTCAACCTAAATTAGATTTATAGAACTCTAATCTACATAATTTTCTAAATTAAAGAGGGTAAACAATAAGAAGAGTTTAATTAATCCCTTAGTTAATCTTTCTAGGATTAAGAAAGGTTGGAATGTAAAGAGGAGAAGGGGGTGGCCTTTTTATCAAAGGCTTAGCATTTGAATTTAATTCAACATTTGCAAAACATAAAAATTAAGAAAACCATAGATTTTTCATTAAACAAGTAAGAAAATTAGCTTACATGGAGCTTGTAAGCTCTCCTTTGGCTTGAGGGATTGAGGGTTCTACTCTTGTTTTGCAGCAAGAGTGGCCACCAATTCACTTTGGAGAGTATTAGGCCAAAAACAATTGAATTATTAAAAAATTCAATGTAGATGGCTCTCAGGGCAGGAGTAGAGTAACAGTGCATAAACACTATTAAGCTTTTACAAAGGGGGAGGGTCGATTTATAGGAAAAAGTGAGCCTCTAACCAAGCAAACTGATTCTAGAATTTTCCAAATCAGTTTGGTCAATTTTGACCATTTTTGGGTCAGTTCAGCTTACTTCTTAGATCTAGTTTTGAAATAGGAGAGAGGAGAGATGAAAATCTCATTTTATTGATTAAAAATTAGGGGTAATGATGAGAAAAAGGCACCTACCTCATGAGGAGAGATGCCCACACTGAGGTGTCAAAATTTAGTTTTTTAATTGTTTTCTTTGGTCCTTAGTCCACTCTTCATCTTATGTGAGCATTTACTCATTTTTTGGGGGGGTTTCTTTCATTCTTCAATTAATATCCTCCCTACACTTGGATTGATCCTATTGGCTCATAGGAACCTTAATTGGACCATAATCCAAATTTTTTTAAAAATCTGGACCCTTAGACGGCTAAGGTCCTTTATACCTATGTTTAATTAATTCCAATTGCACATTGGAAAGTTCTTTTTGAATTTCTGTTTTAGGGGAAACCATTGTAGATACTATGACACAATAATGGTCCATTAGACCAAAATTTCTATCTGAACATTCCTCCATGGGAATTTTAATTAGACAAATTTTTAATTTGTCAACCCTTAACTTGATCCACTAGGTCAAGTGTTAACAGTAGCAATTTGTCAGCACAATCCACTAATCTTATAGTGATTTGCTGAAGTCATTATCGTCATTCCAGTTACGAACATCATCACAGGGACTCGTCCCATTCATCCTCACTGTGGTTTTGCTCAGCTTATTGCTTTTCAACCAAAATTCAGGAATCATCATTTTTTAATCAGAATCCAATTCAACTTATCAGTTCTCAACCAAAATTTTAAAATCATATCAACCACACTCAAATTCATCATCTGGATAGCATTTTTGTTTATAATTTCAAAGTCTTAGATTTACTCGTATATACTGCCAGTAAAGAGCTGCAGTTATACCCTCGGTATATATGGGTAGTCACGGTCCTTGGAATTTTAAGGTAAATACCATCATGTCTAGGCCTTAATTAAGTCAGGGATTTCATACAATTGCGGTACTTCCATTTGAAGACCCAATTACCTATTTAAGAATCTACATTCTGAATATCAATTTGTATGAATTTCATCACATAATTACAACCTTTTACTGCTACTTCATAAATTTTTGACATTTCTGGTTTCTTGGTTGATCCACTTTAGCCAATTTGCTCTGATACCAGCTGAAAGATCCCTGTCCCCTCAGTGCAACGAATTATGGGGTGCTAGCAGCAGCAACAAAAGTAGCACTTCTCGCGCAGGGCAGGGTCCCTCACTCGGGGCCTCGCCCACGTATATCCAGACAAGAGACTGATCCCTCAGTTCTTCCAAAACCAAACTCAGAAAAACTTCCCTTGCCCGGAAAGCACGGGCGATTCCTCTAGGATATTTTTACTCTAACGTAGTCAAGAGTCTTAACTAACTGAGCTGATCTGACCGACCCATAAGTCCCATAGTCAGATCAAGGAAAAGACTTGCACTTGGATCATAGAGACCAACGCTATTTTCCTCATTGTGAGAGGCACAGTCGTTGATTCTTTTCCACAGAATAATTTTTAATTTACTTCATCTATCGTACTGTGACACAAAGTTGGGGTTTTGATTTCGGTCACTTCTTAGAATCAAAACACACTTGTATAAAACCTCACAGCCTGCTCACCTCCCTTTCTCTTCCTAGAATAAGATAAAGATAAAGAAGGAAAGATGAAAGGCTCAGGAGAAACAAGAATTTCTTTCAGTCTTGCAGCTCCAAATAAGAGGGCAATTCTTTGTTGGAAGAAAATCTTCCGACTCAGGATTATGTCTCAGGATTATGTGAAGACGGAAACATACGGAGAATGTTGGTAAGGTTCATCTGTTCAAATTGGGCGATTTGGACGGAACATCTTAAAGTAAAAGAATATAGCAATCACTTACAAGAAGATAAGATACATGGGATTTGCTTTTTGATAAGAGATTAAGAGAAATTAATCATTTTATTAAGAAGAAATAATGGCCAAAAGTCTATAAAAACATAGATACACAGAGAATTGCAGTTTTAAATCCATATAGACTGTACAAAAGAGGATTACATAGATATGTAGAGCTTGAAGAGAGCTTTGTGCCTATATAAAAACTTTCAAAAACGGGCAACCGAGTGAAAAGTTATGAGCATTTTACTACAAGACTATAAAACTGCCAAAATTCGCCTAAAAGTTAGCAACTTTGGAAGAAATTCTGATCATCAATGAAGTAAAGGATTAAGAAATTAGTTACAAGAGTGGAAAGATCATATAAAGAGCTTCCTAGCCATATGATCAATTTTAGAAACCAATACTCGAGTGATGGTTGAAATTTGGGTATTAGACCACAAAAACTACACTTCCCTCTCTTTGCATGAAACCTCAATTTTCATATAGCCTCTTGCCTTTCATCTCCTTCATGATTCAAGCTAGAGGGTAAGGGTTAACATTGCTTAGTGGACAATCTACCTATGGTCCCCAAAGTCTTTCCACATGCTCATTATCACTAAAACCATTGGTACCTCCAAAGGAGGGCGGCAATAAGGCAAGGGCTACCTTGAGAAGTCACAGGCCCACCAAGATAATAACTCCTTATTCCACTTATCGTGAATCATCAAAGAGGTCCAAAATTGGGTTAAGCAGCATGAGGAGCTAATGCTAAATGAGACATTCACATGTAAAGGGAGTGTTTGAAGATAAGAGAATGGCAATGACACAAATGCTCAATTGAGGAGGCTTCATTCCTTGATTTGAAAGGGAGAGGAGGACTCCTTTTATAGGTGGAGAATCACCCTCTCTTCCATTGTTACAAATTACAACATAAATCTTCAACCCTTTAGTGACATAAGGGTAGATGTCACCATCAATTGTCCTCTTAGACTAAGTCTTCTATTGATTATTAAATTGAAGACTTTTTGACTTTGAAAGTGTGATGACATAATAGCCAAGTCTAAGTGGCATGTAGGTGGAGATTCCACTTGGCGGAATTCTCCTTTTCCATGTAGGCATTCTAGAAGAATCTTTCCCAATTATGCACCTACACACACTCCTCCACATGCCTTCCACACTCCCCAACTTGTAGCCTTATTGGTGAATACTATATTAATAATACAATTAAAATCCATGTGAGCATGAAGGCCCACTTTTATTTTCCACATCACTAGCCTATCTACCATACCAAAGTATTTATCAAGCATACTTGTGGCATTTACAATGTGTGGTCCTAAATCAAGTAGTCATTATATTTGAAGATAGAATGTTGTTATCAGGGTAGCCGCCACCAGGCCGTCGCATCACCACGCCGTTATTCCATTGTGGGCGCCGCAATCTTCTTGGACAAGCTTCCACCTTATTACCATTGAGAAACATTCAAAATATGTACAAAATAAAAAATGAAAGATATCAATTTTTCATATCACAGTACCATAACAGAATTGAGTCGCATTTTAGGGATCCATCAGTCCAGTCAAACTCCATCCAATCCCATCAGTCCAGTCTAACTCCATCCAATCCCATGGGTTAGCCAACCGCCCAACCACTGTAGTGATGGGATCCATTTAAGAATTTGGTTAGGTTTTGTCCCGGGTACCAAGGAAAAGAGTTCTCATGCCCCCTAGCCGGATATTCATGCAAACTTAAAACTAGTCACACCACTTACACACCCAATATGAAATTGCCTTTTTCACAAATTCACCTGTCTTTAAAACAATCATTTAATGAAACTATAGTATCACTCATCATAATCCTCCAAAATATCTGGTTGAATCCGAATTTCTATTTTTTTTCTTCATTGGTGTACCTATGGCATCATTGGCAACCAGAACACTCACCACCTATCCACTCAGGGGCCTTTTCGATAGTTCCTAGCTCTTAGTACCCGGCAATATATTCACTTATAAAATCAAAATGGAATCTCCGTTGAAGATCAGCAAGATCAACCAGCAGATCCATATAAAAGAGCCATGGACTCATGCGTTGAGGACCAGCAAGGCTAATTAACCATATCTATGCCCGAATTTAGAAAACAACTCTTACTCCTTGCTCTAATATCTTCCTCGACGCACGTGTGGGTATCTTCGGCGACCCAGAGCCCGAGCACTGTATGGTTAGCACCCTCTAGGATCCTTTCGTAGGTCACCTAGCGCTTCACTCATAGGCCGCTTCCTTGGTCCCTCATCCACCATACCGGAAGCTCACCATTTAAATCGAACCGAGGCTGGTCAAGACCTCGGCCGACCTTGCTACGTGAGACGTCCTCCATTGACTCTCCATCAGCTGTTGCAACTTTATCAGTTAGGTCTCCACGACCTCAATCACAAGACGGTCAAAATGCTTCCCCAGCATTCTTGACATAAAACAGTCATTTAAAAACAGGTCATAAATATAGTTTCTATAACGAACTCTCGTCTTTCCACATTGTTCCACATCAATCCACATTATTTAATCCACATCCATTTCATATGTATTCCCATTCTCATCTAATCACATCATTTTCATCTCATCACATCATTCCTCATTTATCCTCATCAAATTTCAGCCACTCGCTGCATCTACCCATATTCACATCTCATCCATTCTTATCTACCCCGATTCACATCACATCACATCACATCCATTCACATCTATCCCGTATCACATCCATTCACATCTATCCCGTATCACATCCATTCACATCACATCTCATTCATTCACATCTATCCCGTATCACATTTATTCACATCTATCCCATATCACATTCATTCACATCACATATCATCCATTCACATCTATCCATATTTACATCACATCCATTTCACATCACATCTCATTCATTCACATCTATCCTGATTCACATCACATCCCATCTCATTCATTCACATCCTGATTCATATCACATCTCGTTCACTCACATCTATCCATTTCACATCTCATTCACTCACATCTATCCATTTCACATCACATCACCTCCATCCATTCACATCCATCACATCACATTCATTCATATCCATCACATTCATTCTCATCACCATCCCATCACGTACATTCTATCCACATAACATCACATCACATCTATGCACATCATATCTCATTCATACACATCTCATCTCATTCATCCACATCCATCCAATCGTTCATACACATCATATCTCATTCATCCACATCCATCCATACATTCATATCTATCACTTCACATCCACATATATTTATGTCACATCACATCTCTTTACATCACATCACATTCTTTCACATACACATCCACATCCATTCTTTCACATACACATCCACATCCATTCTTCACATACACATTCACATCCATTCTTTCACATACATCCACATCCTTTCTTCACCTACACATCCACATCCATTCTTTCACATACATCCACATCCATTCTTCACATACACATTCACATCCATTTTCAGCACATACACATCCATTCATTCACATCTATCTGATTCACATCGCATCTCATCACATCTATTCACATCACATCCCTTCCATCCATTCATTCACATCTATCTGATTCACATCGCATCTCATCACATCTATTCACATACATCTCATCACATCTATTCACATCACATCCCATCCATCCATTCATTCACATCTATCTGATTTACATCGCATCTCATTACGTCTATTCACATCACATCTCATCACATCTATTCACATCACATCTCATCACATCTATTCACATCACATCTCATTTCTATGCAAGTTTTTAGTTTGATTTTCTTTTGAATACAAGGAGTATTCTTGAATCAGTATCCCCAAAACTTCTTGATCGAAATTCTGAATTTTATACCAGAACTCCTCGAATTCTATAACCTTGATCCACAGATCAATTCGAAGGGTCTCAAACTTAGTTTCAGATTTGGCAGGAGTTTTGAGTGTATTTTTCTAAACTGGTCACACCTTCTTTCCTTGAAATTTACGAAAGAGTTTGGTCTTGGTCATAGTGTGATTCAAGGTTCGAGTCGGATAAGATTTTTCCTGAACTATCTTTCTCGAAAAGGTTTGATAATCCAGTTACTATTTTACTGAATTTCTTTCTTTGAATATTCACTTAATTGATTTCTAATTTAGTTACGAATTCCAATGAGGAATAGATTAATAATTTATCTGAATATTTCAATCTCGATAGATTTCCTCAATTTTGTTTTTACAATCCGAGTGAATATAAAACGATAGAAATTTCTCTCTTAGAGTATTTAATTATTCATTTATCAAATACTCATAGAATTTAAACATAGAATTTAAGAGAATTCTAATTTTGATATAAAAATTCTTTATGCATCTATTTATGCATAAAAATCAACTTCAGTGGGAATAACACTTTTATTTAAAAAAATCCTTTTATGCATAAGATCAAATTTAATAGGAATAACACTTTTAAAATAAAAAGAATTTCTTTATGCATCTATTTATGCATAAAAATTAAATTTTATAAGAATAATGCTTTTCTAATAAAAGAATTTCTTTATGCATCTTTCTATGCATAAAAATCAAATTTGATAAGAATAACACTTTTGTAATAAAAAATTTTCTTTATGCATCTTTCTATGCATAAAAAATAAATTTAATCAGAATAACACTTTTGTAAATAAAAAAAATTCCTTTATGCATCTTTCTATCTTTCTATGCATAAAAATCAAATTTAATAAGAATAACACTTTTGTAATTAAAAAAATTCCTTTATACATCTTTCTATGCATAAAAATCAAATTTAATAAGAATAACACTTTTGTAATAAAAAAATTCCTTTACGCATCTTTCTATGCATAAAAATCAAATTTAAAAAGAATAACACTTTTGTAATAAAAAATTTTCTTTATGTATCTTTCTATGCATAAAAATCAAATCTAATAAGAATAACACTTTTGTAATTAAAAAATTCCATTATGCATCTTTCTATGCATAGAAATCAAATTTAATAAGAATAACACTTTTGTAATTAAAAAAATTCCTTTATGCATCTTTCTATGCATAGAAATCAAATTTAATAAGAATAACACTTTTGTAATAAAAAAAATTCCTTTATGCATCTTTCTCGAAAAAAAAAATCAAATTTAATAATTAATATCAGTGATATCCATGCATATTCATAGGTAAATATGCATATGGAGTAATTAGAATATTTCTTTTAGATGCAAAAATGGTGGTAATTACTCTTTTGGAATAACATAAAAATAAACTTTCATTTGCACAAAATTCTAGAAAATTTTACCATAACCTCCTTTATATGGCTGACCATTTCTCATTTTTATCATTCTTTATTTAACTTAAATTAACCCAAATTAGACTTATAGAACTCGAATCTACATAATTTTCTAAATTCAAGAGGGTAAACAATAATAAGAGTTTAATTAATCCTTTAGTTTATCTTTCTAGGATTGAGAAAGGTTGGAATGTAAAGAGGAGAAAGGGGTGGCCTTTTTATCAAAGGCATAGCATTTGAATTTAATTCAACATTTGCAAAACATAAAAATTAAGAAAACCATAGATTTTTCATTAAACAAGTAAGAAAATTAGCTTACATGGAGCTTGTAAGCTCTCCTTTGGCTTGAGGGATTGAGAGTTTTACTCTTGTTTGAAGCAAGAGTGGCCACCAATTCACTTTGGAGAGGATTAGGCCAAAACAATTGAATTATTAAAAAATTCAATGTAGATGGCTCAGGGGGGCAGGAGTAGAGTAATAGTGCATAAACACTATTAAGATTTTACAAAGAGGGAGGCTTCTATTTATAGGAAAAAGTGAGCCTTTAACCAAGCAAACTGATTCTAGAGACGTGCCGGGATTCGGCTTCAACCCATTCTAATTTTCCATATCAGTTTGGTCAATTTTTGACCATTTTTGGGTCAGTTCAGCTTACTTTTTAGATCTAGTTTTGAAATAGGAGAGAGGAGAGATGAAAATATCTCATTTTATTGATTAAAAATTAGGGGTAATTATGAGAAAAGGTGCCTATTTCATGAGGGGAGATCCCTACACACTGAGGTGTCAAAATTTAATTTTTTAATTGTTTTCTTTGGTCCTTAGTCCACTCTTCATCTTATGTGAGCATTTACTCATTTTTGGAGAGTTTTTCTTTTATTCTTTAATTTATCTCCTCCCTACACTTGGATTGATCCTATTGGCCCATAGGAACCTTAATTGGACCATAATCCAAAAATTTCTGAAAATCTGGACCCTTAGGCTAAGGTCCTTTATACCTATTTTTAATTAATTTCAATTGCACATTGGAAAGTTCTTTTTGAATTTATGTTTTAAGGGAAACCATTTTAGACACTAGGAGAATTTTATATCCAAAAATATCTCAATTTTGAATTACCTCCCTCTAGACATTTTCTCTCTCCAGGCCAAAACAGGGTAAAAAAAGATCTTTCTTTTATTTCAGAGAGGGGAATAATTATAAGATCAGAAGGGGAGGTTCTTACACATGCACACCTCAAAATCTAGAGGGAGGAATCTTACAAGGAGCTATTAATAGTTGTGCGTACAAAATTGGGCTTACTTTTTCACTTTTACAAAAATAGCTCAAACACTAAAGCTTGTTTACACACTAAGTGTAAATAATCAAAACTCTTCTAACATGTATGCTAGGAATATAGCAACGCCACACACAAGCATGTATAAATAATATGTACAAACATTTAGCACGTGGCCCCGACAAAATAATACTCTTTCGAGATGATATAGACAAGATTCTCCATGTACAACACGCACATGCTCATCACCTATCTCACAAATGTAAACACATTAGTTGTTTCAATTAATTTTCCTTCTCTACAATTAATCCCAATATGAAACATTGATAGGTACAAACACAACATACACTTATCACTTGTTTCACTATGATGAGGGTTTCATTATACACATCATATAGCATGGAGTGTATTGCCACTTGTAAGACTTTTAAATAGTTGGCACATCACTTGCATAAACCACTTGTTACGCTTTGACCGTGTGTAGTTGTCTAGCATAGTCCACTTGTTTTACTTTGACCACAATATAGTTGTCAAGAATGGCACTACTTGTTACACCTCAACAACATACACTCGTTAAGCATGGTCTCAAGCTATACCAGTAACACTAGGTAACCAATATTTAATGTGGAGTCACCCACCATACCAATTCACTAGGATGGGACACTAGCGTCCGAGCATCCCCGTACAACTAAAGGGTGGACATCATGTAACAAAAGGAGGGAGTGGAGTTTGTGATATGTCATTTGGGATAAATTGAGCCATCACACCATAGATCAATATGGTGCAATCTTGATGAGCTCATGTTCTCTCTCTCCATAGCACCAATGTGTGGACCCTTTCTCCTTTTCTAAATTGGAGCATAACCATCTTCAAGATCTACATGAAGATAATAAAGCCTCTTCCACTTTGAAAGTTCACCTTCTTCCATTTTTTTGGTTGTTTGCTGTTACAAAAGAGACCTTTTATCATACCAAATTAGGATTGATGGTGCAAAACTTGTCTGTTACCCTCCAAATTTTAAAAATTTGATGAATTTAATGTTTGACATTAAATAGAAAATACCTTCAATATGGTGTTAGTGTCATATATTCCATCTTAAATGCACAAGGATCTAAATAGATTTACCTTTTCAGTACGTGGGGATATTATAATATTTCTTTTGGATCTTGTTTTTCACTTTTACACATTCTTGACATTAAATAAATAGGAAAATGAAGAATTTCTTAGAAGGTTCCAAAATGAGTTCCAATTTTTCCTAATGGGCTAGTGGTTATTTTGGTGCTGGGAACATAGGTTGTGGTATCAGGTTTCCCTAGTACCAACAATGAGTTGTGTCATGGTTCCTATTATTGAAAATACAAGTGAATAGGGTGTGTGTGGGAACAAGCTCTTGGATAGAGGCTGTAAAAGAGGAGATGTAATTGTGAAAGAACTTGTGAAAAGGTTAGGAGAATCTAATGGGAGAGAATAATGGGTAGCATGAGGGAATTTAGGAGTGTGGAGATATTCTGGGAGATATTCAGGGAAAAGAGAAGAGGTGGAGAGAATCGGGCAAAAGGTGGAGATATTCTGGGAGTGAATCATGGAGAAATCAAGGGGATTTGATGCTTGATGTAAACACTATAAATTGAGGCATAGCCCTAATGAGAATTTGCTGGTTTTTGAGTATCCATGCCTACATTAATCTATCTGCTAATTATTCACTAATTACGTCTTAATCACTTGCTAATCACTTTGTTAATCATGTTGATTCTAGTGTATGATCCACCATAGCTCATCATTATGCTCAAATTTCAACATGGTATCAGAGCCATGCCTAGAATCAACCAGATTTATGAGCCCATTAGTGAATTAATTAGGATTAGTAAAATAATTAGCAAAAAAATCAATTTTTTAGTAAGCTTTCACTTCTCCCCTTCACCCCCAGCCAGTGGAGGACTCCATTCTCCTTGCACACATAACATTAGGCTAAGCCCTCTTAGGTACTCATAGTAGACTCATAGGGCTACACACATCTCAAATCTTGTGGGCTAATTCAGCGCAGAACGCCGGCGGGAGCTCGATTTGCAGGCTACGTTTTTCTGAGATGTTTTGGTGATTTCTACTTCCACAGATCAAAGGTCTCTAATTCCTCTTAGCCCAAGGGGTAATCAAGCATGCTCTACAAGCTGGTGAAGACAGAAATCAATTTCATCAAGTCTACAGAGAGATCCAAGCTCTTCATCAAATCTGCAGGTGACTTTGGTAAAACAGAGATTAAGCTTTCATTATTTGGTCAAATCTTGTGTTTCTTGGCTTAATCCTCTACTAGACTCATTGCTATTGATGCCTTTGAAAGCATTTGAGCTCATTTGAAGTGGAAGGCACCAGATCTGGGCTCCCCGCATACTCTGTTTTCTGCACACAAACCAAAGCATTAATTTGCTAATTAGTGATTAATTAGTGCTAATCACTATATTTTGGTGCAATTGAGGGTTCAAATTAACCATTAGGTATCTGATACAGATCCCTATAACTTTAGATTGCAAATCGGAGTTGGTTTGATACTCCAACCATCCCGTACAAATTGGTTACCCTTAATTTAGTGTAATTTCTGGAAAATTGTGCTAATAAAATTTGTGAAAATCATCATTTTGCATTCAACCCTTGGTTAATGCCTGTAAATCTCACTCAAATTCAAGATTATTCACAGCCAGAATTGCATTTGAAATGTGCATGAGAATGAATGCTATACGCATTATGTATTGGGCACATTTTATCAGTGTAAAAATGGGAACAGACACTGCACTTGTCCAGAATAAGGCAAGAGGTAAGACCTCCCGCATAAATTTGGGTTTGCATTGCATAATGACAAAAGATAAACATAAAAAGCCCAAAGGAACTGTCAGCAAAACATTGAAACATGTTGCTCACATGGAGCAAAAAGACCTGACGGACGAGCTCATGGCCCCAGCCATGAAAGAAGAAGAATATCTCTTCCCAAGAAGAGGATCCACACCGAGAAGAAGACCTGAAGGAAGACATGGACACGAGAAGAGAAGCTGCCACAAGAAGAGAAGCTGCCCCGAGAAGACTGGAAGAAGAGACGGACGCGTGGAGAGATGCTGCCACGAGAAGAAGACTGAAGAAAAGAGAAGATGTGAGGCTCCAAAGAGTGAGGAGCCATGTGAAAATCTCTGAGAGAGAGAGAGAGAGAGAGAGAGAGAGCCCACAACCCAATGTAACCTGCCCCAATAAAGTAAAACCACCTCTGAGCCACCGATGATGTAGGCCACGTGGTAGATAGATGTATGTGTGAGCACTTTAGTCAAGGTCGCGGGCACTTATAGTAGCCTTGGACACATAGAGAGAGAGAGTGTCAAGGACTATGGAGTTTAGGGACTTGAGGCACTGGTCGCGGACTGTCAAGTAAGAGAGAAACTTGATACAGGGTCCAGGTGTGCTGAGATAACTTGAGGGGAGGAGTAGACACTGGTCGCGGACTGCCAAGTAAGGGGAGGCAAACTTGGTATAGGGTCTAGGTGTACTAGGATTATTCACTTGAGGGGAGGTGTTGAAAATACAAGTGAATAGGGTGTGTGTGGGAACAAGCTCTTGGATAGAGGCTGTAAAAGAGGAGATGTAATTGTGAAAGAACCTGTGAAAAGGTTAGGAGAATCTACTGGGAGAGAATAATGGGTAGCATGAGGGAATTTAGGAGTGTGGAGATATTCTGGGAGATATTCAGGGAAAAGAGAAGAGGTGGAGAGAATCGAGCAAAAGGTGGAGATATTCTGGGAGTGAATCATGGAGAAATCAAGGGGATTTGATGCTTGATGTAAACACTATAAATTGAGGCATAGCCCTAATGAGAATTTGCTGGTTTTTGAGTATCCATGCCTACATTAATCTATCTGCTAATTATTCACTAATTACATCTTAATCACTTGCTAATCACTTTGTTAATCATGTTGATTCTAGTGTATGATCCACCATAGCTCATCATTATGCTCAAATTTCAACACCTATGGTGCTAGCAATGAGCACAATAGTATTGTTGTCTATGCCTTAGCATTGGACACTATGTACGATGAATTACACACCAAATCATTTCTTTTTATGGGAATAAATGTGGGTGCCTTGATTGATGTGTTGGCTAGGGTTAATCTTGAGGTTGCCCTTACCACCACCACTACCACTACTAGCCTTAGGGTTGTACCTACCACCACTGCTAGCCTAAATGGTTGAGATTTTTTACCAACAACTGATCCATGTTCATTTCCTTGACTAGGACTCTAGTTAGTGCTAGTTGGGAATTCTTGGCCGATAATGAGGCTTTGGATGATGTATTCCCTATCTCTTGGTTTGGGTGGATGACTTCTACATCCTTGTCTTGTAGGTTATCGTTGTTATTACTGGCTCACCCTAACCCCCCTAGAAACACATCCACAACAAGAGATTACCTGGTGAATCGCAACTATCGTGAGGATCTTTCCAATGGCCGAGCTTGTAACTCTCGAGTTCTCTAAGCTCTATAGCTCCTTGAGATGTAAATCCACCGCGCCTCCTACGAGCGTTGTCACACACTTCCGTGTTGCACTCATGCTCTTGAAGCGGGAATTACCGTAAGTATTCCATCCGACCATTACGAGCGCTCGTCCAAGTTGTAGATTTGTACACCATTGCTTCATATCTTGAATGTATGACCTTTTGGTGTAATTCCCTTGACTCCTTTATGTAAGATAATGGTGGTAGCTCTTGTTAACTCTAGGAATGGGTTAACACTCCCCCCTTCCTGATGGTGATCTTATCCTCGTGATTGCGTTGAAGACTTTTGTGTGTAGGGAGAATGGAC
Organism: Cibotium barometz; assembly: GCF_041138505.1. Lineage (NCBI taxonomy): Eukaryota > Viridiplantae > Streptophyta > Polypodiopsida > Cyatheales > Cibotiaceae > Cibotium > Cibotium barometz. The sequence goes on from NC_141084.1 coordinate 40,752,967, forward strand.
AAGCTTTGTTGATGGCTTGTGATGTAGAGTGACGTTCAATGGTCTTTTTCCCTCCAGAAGGAATAAGAAAGGCGATTCAATAAATGAAAAGGTTAGTAGTTTATTGGGAATTCCTAACGGGGTGTGGGGGTGGGGTTTTTTTTTGAATGATTGCATTTTTATATTTTAGTGAGCATGTTTTTTTTTTCCTTTTTTTTTGGCTCACTTTGTTTTTGGCAATCATAAGCAAGGTTACCTGTGATTTGTGTTAGTGGGGAAGCTAAGATATGTTAATAATAGGAGATAAGAGAAGGAAGGATATGGAGGAACGTAGACATAATCATCAGAATGAGATTGTGTTTCTCAATTTCTCATTTGATTCATTGAAGTGATATTCATCATTTGAATATGCCTTCGATGAAGTCCCTTTTTGAGGTAAGATTCTTGTCAAATGTTGTTAAGTAGGACCTATTCCTGCATGCTTCTTCCCATGTGCTATTTTTTATTTTATGTATATGTAAGTGCTCTAATAAAGCATATATACATGAAGTACAAGAATTGAGTCACATAGACTCTTATGGAGATGCTTCTTGTTGATGTGGCCACTTGTTGGTGAGGTATGAAAGAATTACATTGACTTGTGAGGCTAAGATTTCTTCACTAAGGATTTGAGACCCATGCGTTGTGAAGACTTGTGTTTGGAGAGGTTTAGAATTTGAAGGAAAGTTCCAGGCGATGGGTTATACCACTCACCAGGCTTTCACCCACCATGGCTCCCCCATCCAGAGATGTACCTGGAAAGTTGTCAATGATGAGGCCTTGGTGCAATTGTCCTCTAGTGCATGAGTATGTATATGTCCTCATAGAGTAGCTGCTACATTGACTTAGCCAAAAGAATAGTAAGCTATAAGCTTAACAAAGATGTAATGGCTATTGAAGATCGTTGGGAGTTGCTTATTTGTCATGGTCTACTTGGAATAAACCTAGCTCAAGATCGACACCAAATATTTAAAATGTTATGGCATTGGGGGGACATGGTTTGATTATTTCTTATGGGATATGTATTATGGAAGAAAATTTATCCATGGTGATACGGTAAAAGTGACATGTCCCACTGTGATTATTGGGGTACTTATTTGTCATGGTCTACTAGGAATAAACCCACCTCAAGATCGACACCAAATATTTAAAACGTTGTGGCATTGAAGGGACATGGTTTGCTTATTTCTTGTGGCAAACCTTGAGGTTCCAAGTCCTACTCCTGCTTCTCCTTCACTGGAGTTGTGCCTAAAGAAAGGGCAATTGAATGTCTTCTTTATAAAGTTTAAGGTGTTGTTTATTAAGCTAGTTGGTGAATCTAGAGTTCAAAGGACCGCTGTGAGGGTTTCCCACTCGGGGCCTCGCCATGTCCGGACAAGAGACTAATCCCTAGGTTCTTCGAAAACCAAGCTCGGAAAAAACTTCCCTCACCCAGAAAGCATTGGTGATTCCTCCCAGAGAATGGATCACATAGTCGGATCAAGGGGAGGAACTTGCACTTGGATCATAGAGATCAACGCTTTTTTCCTCGTCAAAGAGGCATAGCCGTTGATTCTTTTCCATAGAACAAGGATAATCCGTTATTTACTTCAACTATCGTAACTTTTTTCCTCGTCAAAGAGGAAAAAAGTCGGATCAAGGGGAGGAACTTGCACTTGGATCATAGAGATCAACGCTTTTTTCCTCGTCAAAGAGGCATAGCCGTTGATTCTTTTCCATAGAACAAGGATAATCCGTTATTTACTTCAACTATCGTAACTTGAACAGAATTGAATTTTAATTATAGGGATCCATCAGTCCAGCCTAACCCCATCTAGTTGGGATCAGTAAGATCAACCAACAAGATCCATGTAAAAGAGCCATGAACTCATTCGTTGAAGACCAGCAAGGTCAATCAACCAGATCCATGCTCGTGTTCAGAAAACAGCTTCAACTCATTTTCTTTCCCGAAGCACGCGTGGGTATGTTCGGCGACCCAGAGCCCAAGCACCCGTATGGTCAGCACTCTCTAGGTTCCTTAGCAGGTGACCTAGCGCTTCACTCATAGGCCGCTTCCTTGGTGCCTCATCCACTGTACCGGAAGCTCACCATTTTAATCGAAAACCGAGACTGGTCAAGACCTCGGCCGACCTTGCCACGCGAGACATCCTTCATTGACTCTTCGTCAGCTGTTGTAACTTTTTCACTTAGGTCCGCACGACCTCATTCACAAGATGGTCAAAATGCTTCCCCAGCATTCTTGACATAAAATAATTTTTAAAAAAACAGGTTTCATCTACAAATACAGTTCCAAACAGAATTCCCATCTTTTCTCATCATCCACATCCTTACACATTATTCCTCATCATCTCTCGTCATTCCACATCATTTCTCATCGTCCCATTCCACGTCATCCATGTCATTTCTCATTATTCCACGTTATTTCTCATTTTTTCACGTCATTTCTCATTATCCCATTCCACGTCATTCCTACATCCATTCATATCCATTCACATCATTCCTACATCCATTCACACCATTCCTATATCCATTCACATCATTCCTACATCCATTCACATCCATACACATCCATTCACATCCAGTCACATCATATCACATCCACTCACATCATCCTACATCCATTCACATCATTCCTACATTCATTCACATCCATACACATCCAGTCACATCATATCAAATCCATTCACATCATCCTTCATCCGTTCACATCATTCCTACATCCATTCACATCTATTCACATCCAGTCTCATCATTCCTACATCCATCCACATCCATACACATCCAGTCACATCATATCACATTCATTCACATCATCCTACATCCATTCACAGCATTCTTACATCCATTCACATCATTCCTATATCCATTCACATCCAGTCACATCATATCACATCCATTCACATCATCTTACATCTGTTCACATCCATTCACATCCATACACATCCATACACATCCATTCACATCTATACACATCCAGTCACATCCATTCACATCATCCTACATCCGTTCACATCCATACACATCCAGTTATATCATATCACATTCATTCACATCATCCTACATCCGTTCACATCCATTCACATCATTCTTACATCTATTCACATCCATTCAATGATTCTATAAAATTTGTGCATATTCTTCTTTATTTTTTTGACTATTGAATAATGCTCAAAACTCCACTTTTAGCATAAAAATATCTATGCCTAGAATATGATAGGAATTTCTCTTTTTACTTTATTAAAATTATGCATAAAAATAAGATTTATCTCTTTTCTAGAAAATTTTACCAGAGCTTCGCTGCAATTATTGGAAATGTTCAATTTTCTAATTTGCAATGAAAACTTGTAATGAAAATATGATAGGAATTCTTCTTTTAGAGTAAAATTAAATTATGCATACATAGCATAATTATAAACATAATTATGAATAAATCTCTTGATTATTCTAAAATAACCATTCCTCATTTCTAAAAATGTTAGCATAACCCTCTTTCAATTTAGAATGAGTTAATATGATTTGTCTTACTCATAATCAAGCTAAAAATAATTAACCATCATTTTTACTAGATTAAAAATCATGAAAATATCTAATCTCTTTCTCTAGCTTATCAAGCCTAGAGTTTTGATTAGGATAAAGAGATTATCATTGAGAATCATCCTTCTACCAAGGATCTAACCATATAAATGATTAATCTTTCCAAAAGAGAGATTTATTAACAAAAACACTATAATTAAGCATTAATCTAATTAAACATTATGAATCATTGGAGAGCTCGATTTCAAAGGAAAACCATTCCATTGAAAGCATCTCAAGCTTTAGAGGGGTTGAGAAGAAGAAAATCATTGAGAGAATTGAAAAAAAAATCATTAAACTAGGTTTATCTTTAAATTTGGCTTGATTCTTTGGCTAGAAGTGAAGCCCACAAGCAAGTCCTTGGCCACCAAGAGGGAGAGGGTAATCTCAAAGAGAGGATGGAGAATAGAGAAGCTCCAAAGCTCCCAAGAGAAGAGGCAATTTGAGGGATAATAGAAATTACACTAAAATGAAGACAATAATGGCCTGTAAATTCACAAAGATGAAAATACAAAGGAATGAGGGTCTATTTATAAGTGAGGGAGACCACTAACCAAGTCCAACTGGGTTCTAGAGGTTTCCAGCTTCAGTTTGACCCAATTTGGACAAGATTTGGATCAGTTTGGCTCCCTTTTTGATCTAGTTTGCATTAGGAGAGAGGAGAGATAAAAATATCACATTTTTTTAAATTAAAAAAAGCCAATAAATGATGATAAAAAAGGCGCCTACCTCAAGTGGCTTTCCCTCCTTACTGAGGTGTCAAAAATGCATCATTTTACCAAAATATCCCTTTTTTAAAAAACTAATATACCTTAATTTTTAACTAATAAACCATGTACTCAATCAACTCTTCATCTTATGTGAGAATTTACTCATTTTTGGGATATTTTCTTTTATTCTTTGCTTTTTTGTCATTCCAACACTTGGATTAATCCTATTGGCCCTTTGGAACCTGATTTGGACCTTAATCCAATTTTCTTTGAAAATGTGGACCCTTAGGCTAAGGTCTCTTATACACATATTCAATTAATTCCTAATGCATATTGGAAAGTTCATTTTGAAGTTCTGTTTCAAGGGAATTCATTTTAGATATCGGGAGAATTTTTGTATCCAAAAATATCTTAATTTTGAATTACCTCTCTCTAGATATTTTCTCTCTCAAGGCCAAAACAGGGTAAAACAAGATCTTTTACCTCTCTCTAGACATTTTCTCTCTCAAGGCCAAAACAGGGTAAAACAAGATCTTTTTCCATTTCTGAGAGGGGGGGATGATTACAAGAGACTGAAGGGACGGTTCTTACACCTGTACATCTCAAAAGCTAGGGGCAGGAATCTTACATCTTGTTTTGAGGTGTTCCATTGTTCTTCCACTCACTTCCATATTTCATTGGCTCATTTCTTTCCAAAGCTCCTGGGTTCGAAGGAGTCTAGGATTCTTAATAGGGGCGCACTCTCCTAAGTGCTAGTCATTTATTGGGTTTGGTGGATTTAAGGAGGGGTGATTGGATATGTTGTAATTGGTTGCATTGTCGTTTCCAACAATTAGTCCGTATTAGGTTCACATCAAAAGTATTGGCTTCTTGTTCAAGTCTGTAAATGGTTTCATATGTTTTTTTGTGTTGCTAGGCTCACGTGACTAGGTTCACGCCTTTAGACTCATGACTCTAGGCTCACATCTCTCCAGGTTTATGTGACTCGGCTCATCTATGCAAGTTTACATCTCTAGGCTCATGTATGCAGGTTTACATCTCTAGGCTCACATGTTCGAGTTCATGCCTCTAGACTCATGTCTCTAGGCTCACATCTCCAAGTTTATGTGACTCGGCTCATGTATGCAGGTTTACATCTCTAGGCTCACATGTTTGAGTTCATGCCTCTAGACTCATGTCTCTAGGCTCATGTATGTAAGTTTATGTGTTTGGTCTCGTGTCTCTTGGCTCATGTATATAGGTTCTCACATGTCTAGGTTCATGTCTAGCTATGCCTTTTTTGCATGCACTCAGCTTATGTAGTTCCCTTTGGTATGAAATAGGCCTTTTTGGGGTACAAAAATCTAGGAACATGGCCTATGGAAGCGGTGGTATGCACTTATTGGTAATAATTATACTTAATTCTCTAATTATTAAGACAATAATTTTTCTTAAAATTTGTAGATACACTTGCAATTAGATAATAAGTCTCCAATAATTATGAGAGGACAAGAATTTTCCTTGAAATTTGTAGGTGATACATTTTGTATGACCAAAAAATCTTCCAATAAGGACATGGGTAGGTTTGTCCGTTCTTTATGGTTGTAATAACTCGCCCATACTATATTAGACATATCTACCTCTCTAAGATCACATCTGTAGGCTCACCTGCCCAGGCTCATGGATCATGTCTCGAGGTTTCATGTGTCTAGATTCATGTATGTTTATGCAGGACTATGGGCTTGCGTCCCCTACTTGAGAGCTAGTTTGGCCTGGTTTTTGATGGTTTTGTGATTTTTAGACTTGATGGGGTGTGTTTAGTGCTTTTAATCCTAGTTTGGCCTAGTTTTTTGTGGTTTTTGTTGGCCTGGTTTTTTTATTTTTTGGACTTGATGGGGTGTGTTAGTGTCTCTAATCTTAATTAAGGGTTGTGATGTAACTAATTAAGTTTTTTTTAATTGGTTTTGAATGATTTTGCATGCTTCTACTCTACCAATTCAACAATGCATGAACAAATTATGAAAAATGTGTAAACAAAAATTGACTTCGTCATTCTATTTCGATCTAATGGAGCTTAATGCTTTAGTGGGTCGTTCCACTCCTAATAATCACAATTTCTAGCTAGTTCTTAGATCTAGTTTGCCACCAAAACTGTATCGGAATGGAGTGTCTTTTGCTAAGTCCAATGTTGCAATAGTTTTGTGCTTACATTACCAGCACCACAAAAACCATAAACCATAATCTGTCTCATTGTTAGTACCAACCGTAGGGGGTGGACTTTGATGCACCATGATGGATGCTCCGAGCACCAAGGAAACCATTAGCCCTCCTACAAGTCCCAGTATAGCTGCTCCTCAACCGACACAAACTCCAGTGCCTGCCTATCAAAAGCCCTTATCGAGACTACCACTAATGCCATAGCCACCTTTATTATCACCACTGTAGCCGGTTCCTCCAAGAACTGCACCAGTACAATAGTGCTTTGTGACCCTACCTATAGATTTAGATAACCTTAAATAGGAGAGTTATGAGTCTTATAAACAGTAGGACACAACCATATAGCTTCCATCCTATGGTGCAACAACAATAGGTAAGAGATCTCAATAATATGGTGCATAGACCACCACTTCAATGCTTTCAATGCAAAATCCCATACCATATTATGGAGTGTTGTTGTCCTCACAAAGCTCTTACACCCTCAAGCCCACACCATATTGTGGAGTGTTTTCCTCTCACAAATCTCTTACACCACCAAGCCCCACGAGTGTGCTCCAATAAGCACTCTGAATCTAATGCCAAGAATCAAATGCCAAAGCCCAATGTCATTCAATTCGAAGCAATCCGAAGACACATGTTACAAGTGTGGATTTGAACATGCTTATAAGTATTGTCCTAATAGAGTGACAATTTCAAAAGTGGCAGAAGCATCAGCCACTTTGACGAACCTTAACTTGTTGAGTGTGCATGGAGGACTAATCCACATCGAGTCCCCCTCACTGCCATCATAGGGCTCTAGGCCAAGATGAGGGAAGTAGCCAAAAGGAAACATCCAAGGCTGTAAATAAAGCTCAAGCTTCAACCTAAAAGCAAGTAGCTAAGAAGCTTGAGGCACAAGCCCCAAAGACTAAGGTAGCCCCCAAAAAGGCTAAAGGACCAAAATTAGAGGACCTCTAAAAGAAGAAGCCAAGGGGACACAAAAGTGTGATGCATGGTTACTCATCAAGGACGATGATTTCTTGACCATTAAAAGTGGTATGAGAGCTCCAAAGCTACCTCCATTCGGGAAATAGCATACGAGATCTCTTGCTCAAGCTAGCTCTTGACATAGAAACAAAATCGATTAACTAGGCTAACCTTTCGAAGTAAGTAAAAGAGCAGCCCAACTTGGTGTTAGAGAGGGAGCGAGTGAAACAAGCTCAAGTACATGATCAACTAGAGCCAATCCTTGAGAAAGTGATCAAGTATGAACCACTAACCCCCCATTTTGAGCATATCCCATACCCCATTCTAGAGCCAAACCTAGAACCAGTGAGAAAACCTTAGAACTTTCCAAAGGCCTTGACTGAATCAGTAAAACCAATCTCAAGAGGAGGCCAAAGAAAGGGTGAGTTCCCAACCCCCCCTTGGCTCCAAAACCAATCCAACCAAATTGTACATTGGTAGATGTAGTTGTGGGGACGACTCGGGCCAAAGTTTTCCCTTCACCAATGGGTTAGCACATTGTTTTCTTTGAGGTGATCGGTGAGACTTCATTTCGTCCCCTTACAAAGGCACCACCAGATTTGTAGGTCCTAGCCCATCTCCATGTGAGTGAAAATATGACATAACAAGTCTCACAACCTTCTTGTCTTCAAAATTCCAAGACCCGATAGATTCTCTTTTGGAAGGAAACTCTCAACTTTGAAGAGACTTATCTGATTGGGCAAACGGCAACTTAAGAGCCCACCTAGTGAAGCTAGAAGAGCATGAACCATACTAACTTGATGAGTGCTCTCGTTTCGTACCCCCAAGACTAAAGGATTGCCAAGAGTGCCCATGAACAAGTTGGGACACTATTTTGAAAAGCTGTGGGGGATAAACGTTGTGCTGCAGCATGTCATGTATAAATGTAGGAAAGCAAATCACTATAATCTTGGGTGGATGGTGGTGCAGGTGTCAGCATAATCAACAAGGGCTACTGTGAGGCGTGGTGAAGCCCACAACCAATTATAGGCACCAATCTCATGATCCAGCTTGCTGTTGAAGGGAACACGACTAAACCATGTGAATCTATAAGGGTCGATCGGCCTAGTGACTTCTAGGCTCCTAGAAACAAGCACCTTGATGTATGTGGGCTTGCCCACTATTGCAAGTTTTTACTTGTAAGAAGCCAAGCCACACCCTTGCCGGTGTGATGTTGTACTGGTTATTATTTGGCCTTATGCGGGCATTAGGAGGCTTTTGTTGTTGGTGTTAAGACCATACTTGTTATTCAAGGGATTGCAAGTGTTGGCTCCGTTGTTCTCTCTCCTTCCCAAAGAAGCATCGACACTTTGCCCATGGGGAGTTGTAAGGTAACCATGTTGTCAAGCCACATAGATCGTCTTGGGCTCTTTTTTTTTCTAGTTTAATTCTAAAGAGAAGGCATGGACATATACAAGAACAACTTAATAAGGAAATAATACGTGTTTTTTAAAGCAAAAATAAGAAAATTGATAAAAATAGGTAAGGGAGGGCGAGAGTTTTTTTGGGGGTGAAATTTTGTATTCCATTAAAAAAGGAAAGAAAAGGTGCAATTGAAAAATGAAAAAAAGGAAGGGATCTATTTTCAAGAAAGTTTTTTTTTAAAAAGAGAGAGTGGGGAAGGAGTTATAGTAGGGGAGTGGGGTTCTCTTTTAATTCAAGATAATAAAATGTATCCCACTGCCTATGGGATGGGTAATTTCCAATTAGGGGAGTCTTTGCCTTAAGTAAGTTTTTATTTGTTTAAAACAAGGGGATTTTGGTTAGTTAAAATTAATTAAGTGATGCAATAAATTAGGGCATTGTTTTGCAAACTAATTTTTAAGCTTGTTAGTAATTAATATCTCTAAAATGGTGATTAATTTACTCCTAATTATTCAATAAAAGTGGTTCACTTCCATTAAAAGAAGCCACTAAAAGTCACTAAATTGGTTAAATTGAGGGGTTTCCATGTTATTTTTTATTAAACCACACAATTGTATTACCTTGTTTACTCTAATTTCACCCTTCATTGACTTGTTTTTTCCATGGGAAACCATTTTCTTTCGAGGAATGCAATGTAAGCATTGCACCACTCACACACACCACAAATGTCAAGGTTTGAACCCAGGTCCATTCGTTTGGGTTAGTTAGAATGGTCTAGGTTAGACAATTCGAGCTTGAGCCCACTAATAGGAAACCAATTTTTTGGGGTTTCTAACTTCCTTAATCACTCCACTAATCTAAAAACTAGTAAGATTAATGAAAATTAAGAATAATTAATGAAAACTATGGTTTTTTTATCTTGCACTTAAGGGTCCTACTCTAATTGCAAGCACCCTAACTAATTGAAAACCATAAAAACGAGACCACAAAGTCCTCAAATTAACAATTAAGCTTTATGAAACGCTCTTTTAAAAGCTCTAAAGAAAACTATTCAAATATACTTTTGATCGTTGAAAAATAACATCCATGAGAATTTCTATACTAGATTTATCTCACCATTAAGTGAAATTTTGGTGACACATTTAATAAGTACAAAGAGGCACAAATCTTGTGAGAGGTAGGGGGTTGCTTTTAGGTACCTATCATGACTTTCACTCACAAACTGACTCTCTTTCCAAGATTACTTTTGTAAACTATGTAAAAGTGAATTAATCATAGTAGACAAATCAAGTAGGGAGGACAAAGGAGGCAAACCTTCGTCAAAAGATATTAATAAGGGTATTAACTCGACATCAACATTAGGCAATATAATCTATGTGTATTTTTACATGCTAAGTGGTGAGAGCATTTCAAGACACAAATATTATTTAAACTAAGAGATTATATCAAATAACTTCAATACACATGCTATCAAAACATAAATAAAACCTCAAAATTATTACTAGGTAAAGTGCAGTTTTAATACTAGAATAAGAAAAGCGAAGACATTTTTATGATCTATATCCGTGTAGAGTTTGTGTGATGAAGTAAAGAACAAAGCAAGAGAAGCATCAATGGACTACCTCTCACATGTCACATCATACAAAGAAAGGTAGGTACATGACCCATTTTGCAAGAGTGTAAAACGTCACCGCTATAAAGACCATCTTAGCAAACATCACTTTAATAATCATGACCCTACTTTCCTTAAAAAGAAAATTTCCACCAACTTTGTGTGACAATCTAGGCATGTGAAACCCATGATCTAGGCATGTAAAAGACATGAATCATGCCACAAGTGGCCAAAGTCTACACTAGGTTGCAAGAAGGGACAAACTAGTGGGGGCTTTTAGGAAATGAGGGATGGTTTCCACACACCTCAAGATTTCCGACCCATAGCAAAGTTGGAGATATTTAGCAAGAAGACAAAGCTATCCAAGCTCATTTGTGGTTGTGAAGTGAACTCGAAGGAGTTTGAACTACCAAGCTTACAACTAGTGTTGCCAATTCCACAATGTGTGAAATTTGGCTCGGGTAGGGTAGAAAAGGTTATCGACATCCACTTTATGTCCATACTCTAGACCAAGGTTCAAGAAAAAGCACCCAAGAGGTTAGCACTATGTCCTCTAGACCAAGGTTCCCTTTAACCTAGAGAAGTTCTATTTTCCAAGGACAATGAGAAGGTAAAAGCACTCTTGAAATATTTCAAGTTTGAGTTACAATTGCTGGCTAAAGTATTTGTTGAAAATCACTTCAACCCATGGTGAAAGGGATTGATGGGAGGTTTGGTAAGAAATTAGAAAAGTTTCTCTGAAGTGTTGACACTAGAGACCAGCTACGTGTGTGAGGGCCCTTGTGAGATGAAGCCGTGACACCAATGGAGGAGCAAATGGGGGTGGGTGGCTTTTTGGTCAACCTGCATAACGTTTGGCACGCTCCTTTTCATGTGTGTTTGAATTACAGGGTACGCTCGCTCTATTATTATTTTCTTTAAACGCTTTTACTTTAAAGCTTCATGCATATCCATTTGTCATATATTCCGGGTGGCCCATCACTTCCTGTCGGTTAGCTGTCTTGGGTTTCTGCGAAAATTTCACTAGGTAAGACCAAAATTTTTAGGCCGGCTGTGCCGTGTGAATCCTTCAATGCACATTGCTTGGGCACTCTGCTTGCTTGGGAGCTGTTAACGCCATCCACCAGGAGTCGTACCAATGGCCCTCCCAACACTACCACCACCAGAGGGGATTTAGTTCTCGCTAGACTGAGTGGTCAGGTTTGTTCAAGATTTTAAAAAAAAAGAAAAATCTTTTATTGAAATTAACAGGCAACAATTGGTTCATTAAAAATAAATAAATAAATAAAAAACCTACACTGTCAGAACGTTTGAAGTAGAAAGCTAAGTGTTGGGGTTGGTTCATTAAAAAAAAAAATCAAAAACCTATACTGTCAGAACGTTTGAAGTAGAAAGCTAAGTGTTGGGTAGATCTCTGAGCGGCCCTTTCTAGTTGGTTGCATATTTTCCATTGGAGGGCAGCTGAAGTTTTCTATTTTTATGGTGTGAAGTGTGAACTGCGTGGAGGGCAACCAACTTGCCCTCCAATCTCTCCCACTAGCCCCTTGGCATGAACACCTCCTTGGGCGGCTCCAGACCCTAATGCTTGACAATGGGCATGTAGGCATATGTCCCCCACAAGGGTGTACCCCAATGGCATGATAGATATAGAGATATTTGAGTCTATAGGCTTAAAACAGAAACAAAACAAAACCCGCACTTCATCAAAAACCCACAATTCAAACCCTGTTCAACACAGCAAATTGGTGCACAACTCTAAGACATAACTGGTCAAAACAGTAAATTGGAGCAGAACTCTAAACTCTACTAGCAATCTAAATTTCCAGAAATTGAGAACCAGCAATTGAGAAATCTTCTGAGATGATCATTCAACGGTCACTTGACGATGGACATGTGAGACTAGAATGTGCGTGCTTTGCTTCCTACAACCATCCCTCTTACCAACCTAGCTTTCATTAGAGTTACAAGAACCCATGGATTTTAATAATCACAATTAAAGCAAGTGCAAACCTTCCAAACGCTACGACCAAAACACTACCCTAAACAAGTGATATCTACCTATGTAAAATGGGTTCGCCTATACTGTTGTGTTGTGTTCCACTTAAGCGCACAACACGATGCACCTATGTGGAGGAAAGCGAGGCAAAATTCGACTAGAAAGTGTGGTTAAGTCCATACCAACACAACAACTACTGCTACCACTACAACTCCTACTACTACTCCTGCAACGACTAATACAATTTACAGCGATTGTTTTGCAGAGAGGCTCAATTGACACTGTTGATGCTCTCTTCGTTGCTGTCTTCTTTCTGCTCTATGGCAATGCCCTCTTTGCTGTCTTCCTGTTGCTTGTACTCGCCCATGGTGAGTCTTTCTTGTCGGTCTTTCATGCATGTGGGATCAATTGGGTCGTCTTCACTGCAAATTGGGCTATTTGAATCCTCTTGGCTCTCTTCGCTGCAATTTGGGGCATTTGGGTCCTCTCTACTGCCAATTAGGTCCTCTTTGCAAGGCTCGGTTTGAGAATGGCAATCTTCGTCGTCGTCGTCGTCGTCCTCTTCTTCCTTGCCCACTGGAACCTCTTCTTCAACTTCCTTTAGGCGCCTCATTTCCAGTATCCTCTTGTGAGAATTAGAGTGCACTTCAGTGACAAAGCTAGGGCTACCAGCAGGCCTGTATTCAGGCACGAGCCTACCTGACTTGTACCGCACCCCGCAGGCGTTGCAGAGGGTTTTAGGGCCCATGGGGCCAGCTCTCCACTGCGGCGTTTTCTGCACAAGGCAGTGAGAGCACCTCCGGGGAGGAGCTTCCACGAGGGGTTTGAAAGCGGGGGTAGGAGCTTTCTTTGCTTTCTTTAATGGGAAGAAGGGCTCGCTCTCATGTGGGCACCCAAAGAAGACAGACGATTCTTGGGCGACGCGCAGCCTGTTGTCCACAAGCGTGGGCATTAGGGTGTCCAAGGACCAAATCCGACCCCCGCTTCGAGCCCTCTTGCTGCGGGCTCTGCTAAGGACATGGCTGCTACTGGCAGAGAGGGAGTTTGCATACAAACCTCCGCTTGGCTCGAGCACAGAGACTGGGCTGGGGCTTTGAAATTTGGCTTGCGCTCTGCTGTTTTCGCCCTCTTTAGGCCCGCTGAGACTCCCCGAGCTCACCAGCGATGCGAGCTTTCTGTCCCCCGAGTAAGAGCTGTCTTCGTTGAAGGCAGAAAGCCACTCTAGCTGGTTGGCTAGCTCGTCAGACTGCCCACACACCATGGAAAACCTCGTCAGAGAGCCCACATACTATTAGCAAACTTGCAAAGGGGCTCTCTTGGGGATGTGCCCAAATCGCACAGACAAAGAACCCACAAATATCTTACCGGAACACAGAGCCCTCCCGAGGCCTGCTGGCAAGCCTCTTGACAGGCACTGCTGCTGCGAGTGAAATTGAGCTCTTTCCCGCTCGATACGCTCGGCACTTGAGCTTCTGTTTCCGTGAAACTGCTTGCAACCGGTAATTCTTCGCACAGCTCGTCGTCGTTGGAGAAGTCCAGCAGGTCGTCTACTCTGAAATTGGGCTCTGTGGGACAGACTTCGGCAGGCTCTGGGGGGCAGACTTCGGCAGGCTCGGGGGGCCGGTGCAAAGGCTCATGGTGATGGTGAGGTACAGAGCCGCGCAAGAGAGTGGAAGGCATGGGTGTCGTCGCCATGAAAGCTTCCGAGTGTGTGTGTGGGGGGGGGGGGGGGGAGAGAGAGAGAGAGAGAGAGAGAGGGAGAGAGAGAGAGAGAGAGAGAAGAGGGGGGGCCTAAGAAAAGCTCGCTAGCGGGGCGAAACAGCCGAGGAGGGCATAAAGGGCACTTATAAAAACGCAAAGAGTTCAGTACATTGCTGCAGAAACAATGGAAAGCACGGTGCTGCAGGAGAAAAATGATTGATTTCTGGCTATGGCGGTTTTCTGCTTTTCTGGTAGACTGCGCAGGGGAAAAAAAAATGTGAAGGAAAGGCGGGGAGCACAAAACTTGTGACAAGAAAGAAAGGCGAACGGGGAGGGAGGGTGTATAGTGAATGAGTTGGTGTGATCCGTCATCTACCCTTTGGATTCATCTGCCGCGGCTAAATTCGCCGCTAAATCTAGCGCCTCCTCCTGTCTACCCTAGCCCGGACACACCGCAAAGCGAGTCTGAGCCCGCCCGCAGCGGCTTCTTGGCCGGCACTGCCTCGAATTCTCCCCGCCCGGGCTCCACCGCGCCTCTAAATCTGGCGCTGATTTTTGGGGGCCTCTAGTCTCCAGCGGCTCCGCGACGCCGGCGCCAATACGGCCCGTTTGTAAGACCGCCGCCACTTTTGGACCTGCCGCCAAATTTGGCCAGCCCTGGGCGTTTCCAGCAAGGAAATTTTTGAATTTAATTTTAAAAATTAAAAGCTTCTGAGTTCTCCCATGTTGTTGCACGAAACTTTTTGCAGAGGGAAAGATAGGTATCTCGTTTTTTTTTTGGGAAGCTTGCAAGCACAAAAAGCTGCTGACGCGCTCAGAAGAAGCCCTATGTTCATAAACTTCATTGTTGTTTGCCCCCAAAGTTAGCAGCTCTCTACATTTAGCGGGACCTCAGACTTCCCAGCAGCGTAATTACAAGGCCGTGTTAAAACTCAAAAAGCGTTTTAAAAAAGCGTTTTACTACATTAAAACGTATTGTCCTTGCTAAGAAAATAATATTTTTTTAAACGAGGAGAATTTTGAAAACGAGATACAGCTAGGCAGCACAAGCGCTGGTCCACACGTCTACAACTTACCGGCAATAGCCAGTGGTTTGCCGTAATCTAGCCCACTGTGATAAGCGCACACGTGTCTTAGCGAAAAGATTAAATTGTTAATCCTGTAATTATAGACCCTGCCGGCCTGCACCTGCCTGTGGTGTATGATCGTATCTATAATCTGTCTGTGTCTAGAGTTGAGGGTGTACACACGCGCCATTTCTTTATTCGAATCTTGGCCTTTTTTTGGCATTATCCATCCTTCTTCCCGCCTAGTATACCGACTGACTTGTTCTTCTCTAATCACCACTTTTTCATGCTAATTAGCAAGAAGGAAGCTTCAAAGAAACCTCTCCCGTGTTGACAATAGCCCTAGATGCTACTCTGCCACGTGGGAAAAATTCTTGCCCACAGTTCTAGCCACGTAGCAATAGCAGTGTATTGAGCCGGTAGGATCGTGGCACGTGGCAGTATTTAAATAGGCGCTTCTTTGTCCCGTCTTTTTGAATTCTTGAGTACCTTCCACGCCCGGTAGGTGTAAAAGCGGACACCACGGCCGTTTCCATGTGCAACCCTCTTCAATTCTCCATCCTTACCTTACTTTTTAACCCCTCCCTCAACCTCCTCCACGTATGCTCCCTGATAATGCATGCAACTAGCCAAAAATGCTTTCAAGTTTCCCCTCCAACTTTTCTTAATTGTCATTTCCATGCTCCAACATATTGATACCTCTTTGTCATATTAAATAAATAATCTATGTTCTCAATTATTGTCATTTTGAAAACTATGGACTTGAAAAGCACCCACATCTAAAATACATTTTCTCTACTCGATTGATCTTAAGCAATGTTTCACTTGGAGTATGTTAGCTTTGAATATACAAGCAACTTTTGTACTTCAGGTATAATGTTGCTTTTTTCTAGCTTCACACTTACAGCTCATATACTTTTACAGTTCATCACTCATTTGGGCTTTTTGTTGTGTATTGCACGTTGCACATTGCAAGCTTACTTTCATTTGCGTTTTCTAAGCCTTCATGTTTAAGGTACTCAATGCATACCTTTTTTAGTGAAAAAATGTTAGATACATTTTTCTACACCATGGAGTGGTAGTGGTCCATGGCTGAGTACAATTTACTACGAAGTCACTCTCACAACCTAACCACCTCCCCTTGCATCACACTCCCCTGACCCCTTTCCCTCCCTTCTCCATGCCCCGTTTGTCTATTCCTTCCATATTGCCTCCCCACTTTTAGCACACACCCACCCTAACTTCTCACCATGTTTCCAGCCCGTCCACCTTCCCTTTTACCCCTTCAGAGACATCCATATATACCTATATAGGGCTCTCAAAGCCATGTGTGAGTCTTGCACCTTTAGCATACCAAGACTGTGCACAAATGAGGTTATGGTAAGCTCTCACCCAACCATAACTCCATTTGAAGCAGCCTGAAGCATAAGGCCTGAGCACAACCTCCACCTATCCCTCATTATTCCCAACTTCTCAACATGTTTCTAGTCCCCCTCCAATTACCTCCTACCCCATTTGAGCTCCTTTTCTAGTAGGCATACACGTGTAAGGATCTCAAAGCCACATGTGAGTCCCATACATAGAGCACTCAATCGTGGCATATAAAGGCCATATACAAGGTCGTTAGCAAGCTCTCCACCCAACCAAACTCCATAATCCCGAGGCTTGACCAACACTGATCATGCAAATTACTCCAACATGTGCTCCATACAAGTGTATAGTTGAAGTCTACATACAGGTGTATAGTTGGTCTATCTGATCTAGGTGCTACTCACTTGAAAGTCCTCCCGCTTGGAAACCCATGTTGTGAGAAGTCTACTAACATGAATATGCTTTGGGTGAGTAATTAAAGCGATGTCTTATAAAAGCAAAGTTTTAACTGTCCCTTATTATCATTAACTCAAGCTTGGTATTAACCAAACATAGCCAAGGCCTAGGTGTCTAAAGTGTTCCCTTCTTTAAAACTAGAAACTTGCATTGAACATTGAAGTTTTTAGATATAAGATCAAGGAATCGTTGAGTATCCCTAATAATTACCTTCTAAATTTCCTAATTTATCTCTCCACTTTATAATCAACTTACAAATAACTTACGCCTAAGAGTTATTTCTTAAAATTCTGAACCCACTTAAAACTTGTGAGGGAATGAGGATGAGCCCAATAACTGATCTCACCGACACTGTCATAGTCCTATTTCATAAAAGCCCATGCCCAGGTAAGCATATTGCATAAAAATGAAATCTGCGAAGAGCCGTGAGCCTAGCTCATTCAAAAAATGTGAGCCTATTTCATAAAATCAAATCTGTGAGCCTAGTTTATAAAATCAAAGTCATGAGCCTAGTTCATATAAAAAGGGTGTAACCTATAGACATGAGCCTACACATATAAGCATACATCAGCCTAAATCTGTGAGCCTATAGGTGTGAGCCTAGAGACGTCGTGAGGAGTCCACAACACGTGAGCCTACAATGTGTGATGTAAGTTTAGCTCACCAAACCTGTGTGAGCTTGTTTCTTAAAAAAAAGGCATGAGTTCACTAGGCATGAGTCTACGAAGCGTGAGTCTAGAGGCATGATTCCACCTGACACGTGAGTCCACCTGACGTGAGTCTAAAGGCGTGAATCTAGAGATGTGAGCCTAGAGACGTAAGACTAGAGGCATGAGTCCAGAGCTGTGAGCCTATAGACGTAAACCTATTAAAAAAAGGTTTAAAAAGTAAAAATAACTCAAACTCAAAATATAATAAGAAAAATATTTTTTGTAGCTTGAGCACAACACAAGTCAGACGTGCTTCACGAAGATTGTTTCACCCAGGTGAAACCCTTTGATGCAAACTGGATTTGGACTAATTAGTGAAAATGAAAATATAATCGATTATAGTGTATCAAACCACACTTCCTCAAACCACCCAGTCTTCGATAAACAACCATCACTAAAAAAAGAGTGTTCTCCTATTAAGAAGGAAAAACTCCTTCAGATCCACCTCAAGCGAGGAGATATAAGATGAGATGAGCCAATTAAACACGAATGATGTCAATGGAGGAACAATGGAATCTTGGAAATCGGAGTCGCTAGCGGTCCTTTGAGCCCTCAATTCACCAACTCGCTCTATAGGGAAAGAGTAAAGAGCTAATGAATGGGACTACCTCAAACCAAAGGGATCCACAAGAGTAATCACAATACGTGTAGCAAGCCTGTAACCTCTCAAAGCTACGCTGATGCAGGACAAGTGTCATTGGGAACTCCACAACCCCAACCCCAACCCCATGGGGTAAGAAGGGTTTTGCACAACCTTTTCCTTATGTGCCACTGCCATGTGAATATGCAGAGGACATGCTTAGGATGCCATTTGAAATGGGAAGGAGGGTTTGCCATAAACATAGCATTTAGAGGCTTAGAACTAGGTAAAAGAAAGCCAATCCACATCTCAAAGATAATGACCAAAATTGATGGAACTGGAGATCCCATTCAATACCTAGAGAAGTTTAATCAAGTTTGCAAGGCCATGGGTAGTGTTGATGATCACCAAGATCTATTCTTTGAACTTTGCCTTGAAGGGAAAGCAAGCCGGTGGTTTTGGGCACTAAACCCACATGAAAAGACTAGCTACTATGAGGTCTTGAGACACACTTTCATTGTGGTATTCTTACCCATTGGATCCACATACAGCCCTATAGCACAAATCGACAACCTCAAGGAGGCAAGAGGAAGGAGAGACAATGCGGGATTACATAGCTAGAACCAAGTATCTTCATATGAGGTGTAGTCCTTATGAAAGGCTAGATGACTTACCACTTATGAATCGATTTATGATCGATCTCAAGAGCAAGAGGCTTTTTGACCATCTCTACAAGTTTAGACACTACATCTTTGATGAGTGTTTCTTGTGAGGCAATAGATGATTGGGAGAAAGAGGCTTCATGATCATCTCTATAATTTTAGCCATTTCATCTTTGATGAGTGTTTCTAAGGCAATAGACCTAGTAGACAATCTACAAGATAGGGATGTAGAAGTCATCCACTTAAACCAAGAGATAGGGGATACATCATTCCAAAGCCTTAACAGCTAGGGGTGCCCAACCGACACTAGCAAGAGTCCTACTCTCAATCAAGGATATGACCATGGATGAGTTGGTAAAAAACACCCACTTAATTGATTAGTGGCATAGGGCTGCCTTAAGGACAAAAACTCAAGACCTTCCCCAATCAATTCCTCAAGGTGGACACCCTAGCTTGTTTGCATGGAGAGACATAGGTTGGTTTGCAAATTTCCACCAAAACCATACAACTATGGAGTGTCTATTGCTGGTGCTACCTTGATAAGAACAGATTTATGCTCATTACCCAATGCCATAAGAAACCATGATATAGCTCATTGTTGACCCAACAGGGTGGACTTTGATACCACGATAGATGCTCCCCACGCTAATGTAGTCTTTAGCCTTGCCAGTCCCAGTAGTCACTTTTCAGATCACAAGATATAGTGCCTATTTATCAAAACCCTTTATTGAGAGGTATGTATAGACCCCACACAATTGCCATATCCACCTCCGAAATTAGGAGGAGGATGAGCTGTGCCACATTGAGTACTCTCCCTCCATACCCAAAACCAAAGGATAGCCAAAAGTGCGTGTGAACAAGCTAGGATAGTATTTTAAAAGCAAAAAGATGAACATCATTGTACCTGTCATTTACAAAGGAACAAAAGTCCAATCACATTTACATCCACAAAGGTAACTAGTCCTTGAAAATAAACTTAAAGTCATCCCATGGGTTGAGGCATTCTTGCCAATGAGTCTAACACAACTGTTCAAAATGCTTTGGCCCAACATGTGTAAATGCTTTAATAAGTTGTTGGATAGAGTGAAGATGAGAGCCAAGATTATGAGCCTCTTCCAGAGCCTAAATGACTATGATGATTAGACTCTTATCTTGGAAGCCAAGATTATGAGCCTCTTCCAGAGCCTAAATGACTATGATGATTAGACTCTTATCTTGGAAGCCATGTACACTCTTCCATAAAAGCTTGGGAAAAAGGTTTTGCGAGATTAGATGAGACATTAATAACCTCATTGCTCATGGTTAGTGCAACATCCCTTTTGGGAGCAAATAGTGACTTTGAACCATGAGTAGCTTGTGATTCATCTAGCAACATGGGGGCCGGGATCCATCCCATTTTGAGAATGATGTACTCTTTGATTGTACCTTCTACACGGGTCACATAAACTTGTAAGATGTAGGTTTAGATCTAATGAAAAACTTTGCTTCAAAACAACTCGTTATACCCATGGTGTGAGAGGTGGGTGGCCTAATGAGGTTCACGCCTCCCAAGATAAGGCATTGTGACTAGCTCGGTGGTGTCAACCAAGGATGGCTACGTAGCTAGGTGGTCTTTTTAGGGGAACTCTAGCTCAAGGTGAGCAGGTTCCACCATTGTCCCAGTTTTAACCGCACACCGTGAAGGTTGGCTACATATACAAAGATATGTATGCTTGGGGGCATACGAACTCTTTGGTTATTTTTTTATTAAGTTTTCACCTTAATCCATGCCCTCCTTTTCTTTTTTTGTGTGCCTCTTGTTTCTCCGCCTTTTTCTTGTGAATTTGATAGAGCATGTCCTAGGTGAGAGGTCCATAGTAGCATTTTAGCTTGTTACCAATTAAATAGCATTCTGTCTTAGGCCTATCTAGGTGTTCTTGATATTGTACATAAGTACCAAGTCTCCCATTTTTATGTATTTGTCCTTTATTTGGTCGTCAACAGTACATTTGCACTGTAGTTTCTTAACCATCTATCTCTATATACGGATCATAATCTTTGCTTTTTTAGTTGCTCTAAGTCTAGGTGAGGACCGAGGTTAGACGTATCAAGGTCCACCTCACATCGCGTGCATATAATGCCCAAGCATTCATCCATTCTCAAGCCAGCTGCCTTTTCAAGGTTATGAAGAAATAAGTATTCTTCACCTTCCACCACAATGGTGCTCAAGAGATTGATCTCAAGCTTTGGCAACACCTTTCTCTCCTCATGTGGGGAAGATGGCCCTGGATCTTCTACTACAGCGGGGTGTTCAGCTGCAGATTGTGCACCCTCTGGAAAGTGCTCTGATGCAAGCTGCTCTTCCACACCAGCACTCGTACAAGCACTCGTACAACCTAGTGCCTTCACTTCCTTGTCATCCCTCAAATACCCTGCCAACTGCAATGCAGGCATCTCTACCTCCTCATCCGAATCCTCATCGCCGATGAGGAACGCAAAAGTGGCGAGCCACGAGAGGAACCTAGTTCCTAAATTGCCATTCTCCCACCTCTTCACCTCCTGCTTATTGAAGGTACAGTAAGCTCCTACCTGGATGCAGATGTCGATGAAGCGTTCAAGGCATTGGATGTAGGAGCGGGCATATTGTTGAATGTACTTAAGCAGCTCAACACAGGTACCCATCGATCATTGGGGCAGTGGGGAAAGGAGATGGAGTGGGGAGCCAAGTATTGCTCCATGTATGCAATTTGTGTCTCATAATGTTGGGACGCAAGGGTGAGCGACTTTTCAAAGTCGACTTCACGAGCGAACATGGCAAAGAGCTCGCTCTTGCCCGCCCATGGGGTGGCGGAGAGGAACTCACAAAAGTTGTCAAAGTGGGTAGCCATGTGAATGCAAAGAGATAGTGTGAGCTCGTGCTTGGTTTCTATCGCGTGAAAATGAGAAAGAAGGCACCTTTGGCTATTTATAGTTAAAATTTAAAGTTTGACCTTTTCACACTAGACCGCTAAACAAAAAAATCACAGTTTGCAAAAATATTAAGATTTCAATTAAATAAAGATTGGTTAAAAAAGAGCTTGCTACAAAATTACAAGCATGTCATCTAATCTAAAATTGTTATAATGTCTTCATTTTTTGCCTCTCTTTTGTGACATTTACTTCATGTTGATCTCCATCTCCTTGTTGACTTGAAAGCTCGTCATTGCCTTCACCTCGATCCTGAAACTCTTGCCCCTCACATGCATCAAAACAGAGGCTATTTTCCCATATACCCAGTTCATCTTCAAGCTCTTCCACATGCCTACTATGTGTTGGTAGGGCTATGCACCTTGCTGCTGAAAATTCAAGGTCCCCCATTTGCCATGATTCTGAGACCATGGTTGTTCCCTCCTTATGCTTCCCAATCTATAAAAATATAGAAAGTGACACAATAACCAGAAAGTGTAAGGGTTAATTCTTGACATGTAGTGGAATCAGATATACCTTTCTTCTCATCAACTTGAAACTTGACTCTTCCGCATTGTCAAAGCCCATGATGCTAAAGTATTGACGCAGGTCTGCTAGGCTCCATTGCTTGCTTACGGCCACTTGCTCAATCCATCCATTTTGCATCATCACAGCTACCTCAATAGGCACAATTTCTTCTTCTAAGGCTTGAAGTGGGATCCATGTCCTGTGCTTTTGCATCCATCTTTGGTAGTGCAGACGCATGTACAAAATAGAGCGTGCCTTCAAGAACCTGAAAGACACTGTAGAATCTACTACATTGCACTTGTACACATCACCTTGATGTGACCCCTCATTAACCTCCCAACCCTCTCCTGTTAATCCTTGAATTAGGTCAGATCATACCTCCTTACAAATATACATTGTTTTTGTTTGGTGCATTGGCATGGAATTAAACATGTGCACAAAAACATGTAAATGACAAAACCAATTTAGCCCTACTGACCTAGATGCCTTTGAAAACTTGAGTGATGTCTTGATATCACTTACCATCTTAAACTTTAAGCATAAGATGGTCCAAGCATCAGGTTTGGGCCATTCAGGATTGTTAAGAGGGGGGTTGGGAATCTCTTCTAGCTTGCCAAATAAACCTGGTTTTTTATCTACAAAATATGAGTGAGAAAAGAAAACGATATTGTTCTGTACAAGATCACTTGGGCTTTGAGATACAAACATTGCCTCTCCAATGGATGCATGCATAGCATAGAAAACTCCAATGAGACTTTGCAGTGGTTGTTCCTCAACATAATTAGAGGAAAAAATATCTGTAGATAGAGACATAAGAAAATGGAGAATCATAAGAAAATTTAAATCAAAAAATCCAATATTAGCATGTTGTTAAAGCTGTGTTTATATTCCACTGACAATTTGAAGGAAACCATGGTCGTTGGCCTTGAATGTACAGGTCTCCAAGGGTATACACATGTTGCACTATGGCAACCAGTCCTGCCTTCTTAGTATGCTTGAAGCCTTGTAGCTGTCCCTTCCAATGATGTGGCATATTCCCCAACATTACTGGAAGAGACCACGGTGGTAAGAAAAGAGAAGAAGGGAAAAGAAAAGCTTGTTTTACAACAGAGGAGTGGAGAGGAGAGAAAGTTCCAGGTTTTTAGTGTAGCAATGGAAAGCTTAAAAGAGGGTTAGAGTTTGAGAATAGGCTTCCTGAACCTAGAGTAGACTAAAGAGGAGTAAAGTTTTTGCAGCAATGGAGAGGGAGGGAGCCTGAGAGAGAGAGAGAGAAAGGGAGATTGAGAGGGAGAGAGCTTGAGAATGAGGGAGAGCTTGAGAGGGATGGAGTTTCTGCACCAATGGAGAGCTTAGAAAAGGAAGAAAGAGGGAGAGGGAGCTTGAGACCAAGGGAGCTTGAGAAGGAGGGAGAGCTTGAGAGGTATGGAGTTTCTGCAGAGCTTAGAAGAGGAAGAAAGAGGTACAAAATGAGCTTTCCAAACCTAGAGTATGTTGGGGGGGAGTTTGAGAGGGAAAACACACTTTTGGGAAAAAAAATAATTTTTTTTAATTTTTTAGGTTTTTAATCTGCGCGATTCTAGGTGGAGGACCTCTAAGTTTGGGCCCAGGAGGTAGGGGGACAAGAGTAGTAATTAGGCCCCATTAGCAAACCAAAGCCTAGGACCCCTAGGATCAAAGAAGTCAAAAATGTGCACCCAGCCCTCTTCCTATTGGTCTGTTCCTAATCAAAAGTTAATCCAAGAGGCCCTCTTTGGGTCCAAAAAATTCCAAATGGTGGTATCCACTGCTCTCCAAAACCTTGCCTCAAATTTGCAGGTTGCATTAGATGCATGGCATTGGGTCTCCATCTTGGATTTGACATTTGATGGGGTGTTTATAGCGGCTTGGGGCATAGGTTTCTTTGACCTTGGAACCCAAATATAGGGGTTCCCATTGTAGAAGCCTTGAGCTTCTAAACAACTTTGTTGGGATCCATTAAAACGTTGCCTACTAGGATGTGCCTACTGGGATGTCATTAATTGTTGGGGCCATTGCTTGACTCTTTTTATCCTTGGGGGTTTTGGTGCAGATGGCAAGTTTTTTGGGACCCAAACAGAAGGGTTTCCTTTGTAGAAACCTTGACCTTCTAACACTTTGATTGGGATTTGCATAGAACAACTTTTTTGAGTCTTTCGCTTGGCATATTTATGCTTATAGGTAGGCTTTTAATCAAATGGTGGTTGTCGTACTTTGCTCTTTGTGGCATATCGTACCCACTCCTTCTTAGTGACCTCCCCGAAGGTTCATTATAGTTGACGCTTCGGGGGAGGTCGTCGTCTCCATTTGGAATCCTTTTGGATCTCCATAATGGCTGGAGGGGATGGTTAACACATCTAGGAGAGGCAAGAGAAGTGTGGAGTGTTAGGGACTTGTTGAGGTGATGGTGTGTAATTGGATGACAAGGCTTGGGGGGGTGTAGAAAGGTTTAGGGTGTCCTCGTCTACCAAAGGTATGGTAACTATGACATCTAGAGTGTATTGTGGTTCTTCTTTGCTAGATGACTATGCAATCAATGGGAGCAGGGATCCATCCCCTTCCGATAATGATGCACTCTTTCATTGCACCTACAATAACCATGATAGATGGAGTGTTTTACGATTCTTCTTTTCTAGATGCCTATGCAATCAATGGGAGCTAAGATCCATCCCCTTTGGAGAATGTTTTGCAGTTCTTTGCCAGATGACGTGCGGTGTTCTTGGTGTGTGCCATATCCATGTATGACTATGCCTATTGTGCTGACGTGGTGATGTGCTGGTGTCCTTACATGGGTGCCTACGTAGATCTTGAGCTCAAGCTCTCTAAAAAAGTGAAATGAAAATGAAGTGAGAGAAGGAACTATTAATAGTTTTTTTTAAGGGCAAAAAAAAACCTAGCTAAACTTATTTTCTTAGCCTTATTACATCTAGATTTGTGCTAGTGCATGCACAACCCAACGCCTCCCTTGTCTCCTCATTCATGCACGACGCCAAGCACCATGCCTATGGGGAGCATTGGTCTACAACCATTCAAGCCAAGCATGACTTTTTGTAGCCTTGCGTGCCTCTTGCGCAAGCTTTGATTGTTGGGCCCGCTCCCTAACCAATACCCTTCCAAAGGTTATGCGACGATAAAACCAATTGAACATCTCTTGTAGATAGTTTGTACGTGTTCCTCCTGCAGAAGCTCCACCTCCATGTCTTGTATTTTTGAAATAAACCCCTCTTGCTTTATAATGTGATTTCTCCATCCCTTGGGTACTCCACATGTCGAGCGATCCATACTTGTTCATGAAATACGCACCATGCGCATAAACTATGTGCTGTACACATGACAATAGAATTTAATTAGAAAAAGTCCAGGTTAAAACACCAGTTTATTTTTTTAAATTGTACAACTTACCATATAGTGTGTTACTTTACTCTCTCCCCAAGCACCTAGCAAACTTTTGGTGAATTCTACGATATGTTGTTGGAATGATGCTCGTTCTTGGGGCAGTTGTACTACTTTGATTCATAATGTGAACCATGTTATTGAAATTTATCCAAAACTGTTTGCGCATATTTACAAGAGTTGGCATTGGACAATCTACATTTGTGGTGATTGCACACAGGTCTCTCCAAGAGTCCCCAAGTCTTCTTTGAATTCTCTATGTTTGCTGCTGGCTTCTCCAAAAATCTCCTTACCTTTGCTCTAGTCATGGAGACCTTTTGAGCAACCTCGTATGACATACCAGAGGCCTGCTTATTCACTTCAATTTTCACGTTTCCGCCATGGCAGCCCAGAGAATTCAAAAGATGCTCTAATTTACCAAGGGCAACTCTCCTCTCTTGTGTAGGCATTGTGAATGCATGATCGATATGGCACTTAAGCAATCGATCGAAGATTCTCATGAATGTATGAAGTGTGCAAAAGTGAATATTCTTTAGTGAAAAATTAATGATAGGATGAGACACATGAGGTATTGACATGAATGTTTGAAAGGACTCCCTCGATAACAGATGTAATCAAAAAGCAAATTGATGATCAACTTTTAGATGTAGAAAACATAGGAAAGTTCAAGGTGGATTGGTATCGTGGGGGAGATTTGAAGACAATTAAATGCTTGATGGGTTGTGCTCAAGGCGCGACATCAAGATGGCCTTGTCCATACTGCAATGCTCAGATTGATATTCCTAGGCAGAAAAAGACAAATGGAAAAGATATGCACAAGGTTGGTTCTATTGGGAAGGATGCCTCGAAAGGTCCCAAGAAAGGGAAGAAGCAATAGGAAGATGCAGTAGATCCAACCCCGATGATGAAGATGAGGAACAATCAAATGCAAGATGGGTGAAAGGTGTCAACTGATGATGAAGATGAGGAACAATCAAATGCAAGATGGGTGGAAAGTGTCATGTCTCATGATATGCTAGGAGAACCAAACATGAATTCAAATTGGAGGTACCTTGACGAATGCACCAAGCCACCAGACCTCTTTCTCAGATTAAAACTAAAACTTGGTTTGGTAGTCTTTTCCCATGCACATATCATGGCTGGAGAGACGGAAAACTCTCTCACTTGTAGCAAGAGTAGCATGATCCATGTGTAGCTCAATCCAATGGGATTTGCATCCCTTTCGGAGCTAGGGATTCAACCCGTACCGGTGCACAAAAGCTTATCCACAAATGGAGAAAATGCTATGAACACTACTACCTTAACATAGACTTAACACACACAAAATCAATCTTGCCATAACTCATTCACTCATCATCCCACTCATTCATGCATCTAATACAAGAAGAAAGCTAAGCTAATGCATACACAAGCTCAAAGCATACTTCATTCTCAAGCACTTACTTCCCTAGCATGCACACAAACCTTGAAGCTATCAACAAAGAAACATGCACACTAGAGAATAGACATGAGAAGGGAGACAAACATCATCTCATTGCATTGAATTAAAAAAAGAACATTGCTCATACAATAATGTAGATGGGGAGAGAGAAGAGCTTGCACCTCTATGAAAAAAAGAGGGAGAGCTAGTCTCAAGAGAGCTCAAACATGAGTTTAGCCCAATGTGTCCATAAGCTCTCAAATGAGCCACTTTTTATACTAAAACTCCTAAAACTCCCAAAACTTCCCATGTGGGATTATTCTCAAGCCCACTTCCACACTCATCTACAACTTGGAACTCTTTACAAGAGCCCTAAATAAGCTCGTCACGCAACACTCCCCCCTTCCTATTTTGCGCATGTCCTCGAGCGCGGTAGAAGCAAAAGCTGCAAAAAACAATGGATACAAGTAAAGCCTTTTATTGAAAAAAAACCAGCAATGACAATCTCACACATGAGCATACAGGTGAAAGGCTGATTAGAGTTTTAAAGAATGCTAAAAGAGGTGAGTAAAGACTAGTCAAAGTGAGACTAAGTGTTAGATAGTGCTATGCAAAGGCAAGTGTGCTTGTACACCGCAGGTTATGACCGCAGTCTCAATGTTCTACAATTGTTTAAGTTATTCCTACGTGGCAACCCGACTCCTAAATATGAGCAAAGGTGATTGGACCTTTTTTATTTTTTAATTTTTTCTCTTTTGTGTGTGTGTGTGTGTGTGTGTGTGTGTAAAAGATGAATAAAGAGGAAGGTTCCATCCCAATGAGACCCAAGCAATGGCCAAGAGACCTCCACCAAGAGAATCTAAAGGCCGCTAAGTATCTCAAGGGCGACAGACCCTTTTCTTTCTTTTTGACATAAGGAGTACCCCATGAAGATGAGGGCATCGGTCTCGAGGACCCATAATATACCCAGAGTCCTACCAGCATCCATCAAGGTGATAGAGTCCTTGAAGGTCTTTCTTAACCTTTTAGACGTCAGTGTTTACCCCATGGAAACCAAGGCATCGGTCTCAAGGTGCTAAGATAACCCCAAGTCCTACCAAGCATTCCACATGGCTGTAGACACATCATGTCTCGATTCATTTGTATATATTTTTTAGGGCATGATTTTCATAAATTTTTTTTTAATCCTAGCACCTAGCCCATACCTAAGAGGTAGCTACCACTAGGGATAACTAATATACTTCGAGAGCATAAGAACTTGGCATACTCTGTTGGTATATATCCTACACCGTCTTCAAATAGAAATACCTTCTACTAAGTCCTCTAAGAATCTAGAAATCACTCACCACATGGTAACAACTCATTTAAAACTTAAACCAGCCAACAGTGTGTGAACATGCAAACACTATATGCAAAAGTGAAAAGCACATAAAGACAAAAGATTAAGATTTGAATACACCTGTTGTAGTGCTCGTTGATGTTGTGCGTTTGAATTGATGCATTGTTGATGTTGTGCAGATTGCTTCTCTTTGCTCTTTGTAGGCATTGCATGTCTCCCCCCTTCCTAATTTGTGTGCACGGTAGGTGGACTATTGGGGCGTGTTTGTATGCTCTTGTTTAGCTGAGATCTCTGCAAAATGTTTATTAACAAACAAGAAAAGAAAAGAAAGGAATAAAATTTGTGTGCACGGTAGGTGGACTATTGGGGCGTGTTTGTATGCTCTTGTTTAGCTGAGATCTCTACAAAATGTTTATTAACAAACAAGAAAAGAAAAGAAAGGAATAAAATTTGTTATTGGTGCCAATCACCGAATATAGCCGAGGGGAAAAACCCAGTGGGAGAAAAGTGCCCTGGCTTGTTGATCTTATTGTGGAGTTGATAAGCTTACCCTTGCACTGGTGGTGGATCCGTGTCCACTTCTGCTGGAAAGATGGTATCAATCACTTCAGGATGCAAGGACAACCCTGTACAAAAAAGGCCTCTAGAGAAGGTGGTAGAGGAAGGAGTGCTTCCTCGCTAAAATATAGCATTGGTTCTATGGGAAGGTTAAGCAGACAATTTCGATTTTGGAACTGCTCAATATAGGTACTCATAGTGATCCAAAATTGACATGTTGAGGCTGGGGGAAGGAGGGCTTGCAAGATAGGTGGTTGCAAGTCATTTATGCATGTATCCCTCCACTGTTGTGCTTGAACCTCCTCAGGTAATCTACGTTGATTTGGTCCTCGTTCTGGTACTCTCACATTAAGAAGGTTATGGCATTGGGGTGTAATTCCCACAATTTGTTTCATTAAGCCCGTGCCATATCGTCGAAAGTAAGAGCGGCATAGCCAACAAATGTGTGAAGCTTCTCCTAATACGAGTCGTGTACACTCTTTGACAATGTGGAAATGGGTGATGCTGTTGATAGAATAAAGTGACAAAGTGATGCCCACAACAATTTTCACCTAAGGGAGCATAAAAGTACCTAGAATGAGTTTGAAAAGGAGGAGCACTATAACCCCCGCGATGTTCAGGTTGAGTACTTACTATCAATGCATGGTGGACATGTATCTCGCCAAGTATCCATCAGGAGGTATCTGGTCGTAGAACAATGAAATTTAGAAACTTCAAACTTTATACACTCATATCCATCATTACAATCCCAATCAAAAACATTGTAGATAAGATCATCTCAAAAAGAACACAATCCTCTAAAGGCATAAGGAACCACATTAGTAAATGTGAGACTATTCAAACACTGATCTACCAAAGAGCTTCAATTGTAGTGTTAATGCCTTACCTTTGGTTTTGGGTATGTCCTTCTTAAGAGGTGGGAAGGTTAGCAATTGTCGAGGAATTTGAGCAAGATAAGATGATTTAGGCATTGAAGTGCAAGAATCTATGCTCAAAGGAGACTCATGTAAAGTTGGATTTGTCGTAGATACACAAGTTGATGGTGGAATTGTGTAACAAGGAGAAATTGGGACAACTAATGATTCAATACATGTTTTGGGAAGTCAACACAAGGAGATTTGTAGGTGCTATCACAACCACCTATCCTATCTTGAAGAGGTTGTGTTGATTTCCTTTGCACCCACTGATATGGAAAACCAAGGGTGGCTTTTGGAATCTTATTGATACACTCTTTTACCTCTAGTAAACCATGGCATTTGGGAAGCCAAAGTGCTGTTGCACCCTCATAATAGCCTTGGGATCTTATTGATACACTCTTTTACCTCTAGTAAACCATGGCATTTGGGAAGCCAAAGTGCTGTTGCACCCTCATAATAGCCTTGTGCTTTAAAAACATGCTTTGGGACCCAATGAGTAACAATCTGAGGTTTAGGCTTGGAAAAGATGTGCTTTTTAGGAGGCTTACTAGGCTAGATGGTACAAGTTTGTATGCATCTTTGGGTAGCCAAATTGATAATTCCTTCTTGCCTGGCCTTCTTTGAGCAGTGACTAGAGTAGTTGGAACATGCCAGCCATGGCTCTCACTTGAGGACTCATCGATTATCCACATCATTTGTGTTGGAGCTTCAAGAGCAGATTTTGAAAGTGGGTTGTGTAAGGTAGAAACACCACCCTTTTGACATGATAAAGCTCGTGGAGTAGCAGATCCCAAGATGCAATCAGAATCAATTTGCAATTTGTATTGTCTATTCTTCCAATCTAATGAACAATTGGTAGCACTTAACCATCAACCGAGAACAGCCTCTACCACTGCCTTGGACTTACTTGCCACATAAAAGGGAACTGACATCTGTGATCCTGAATGGACATCATAATGACACATTTTCCCTCTATAGGGTTATCTTCACCTGAGAAGCTTCGTAAGTCAATAGGAATGTGCACAAGTGTTGGTTGTCCCCCAAGGCTATCCATGTGTCAAACGAGAGAACATTATAATCTGCGCACTAGAGTCAATTAAGGCAGAGACAAAGTAGGTAGTCTCATGAAGATGAAGACACACTTGAATATTGAAAGGATCGACATATTGTTCATCAGTAGCCAACTGTAAGGCCAACATAGAAGCCTTGCGACGCTCCTTGGCTTTTGCAACTCTAGCTTTAGCCTCTTCTTGAGCCTGACATTTAAGTAGGTCATGTGCTTCTTTCCATGTGTGTGCAGCATGTATTTGTTGAAGCATGGCTTCAATTAATGGTTCATTGTATTTCTTGAGACGACTTCCATTAATGAAGTTAGGCATTTGCTCACCTTCTAGTGTCTCTAAACGCACTGCACCACTTGGAGTAAGCTTATTAATCACAAACGGTCCTAGGC
Source organism: Cibotium barometz (assembly GCF_041138505.1). Classification (NCBI taxonomy): domain Eukaryota; kingdom Viridiplantae; phylum Streptophyta; class Polypodiopsida; order Cyatheales; family Cibotiaceae; genus Cibotium; species Cibotium barometz. The sequence continues at coordinate 40,784,537 of NC_141084.1, forward strand.
CACGTTTCTTGAGCTTTCTCTTATGCTTCTTAAGTGTGTACAAGAGCACAAGGTTCCCTTTTTTGAATCGGCCAGTTGTTACATTTCTATCATACCATTGTTTTTGTCTCCTCTTCTCGGCATACATCCCCATTACCGCCAATAAGCGGGTCTCATTAAGCTTTTCCAATTCATCAATGCATTGTGAAAGCTCATGACCAATCCAGTCCAATTGTTTAGCAACTCGTAGAGTAGGTACAAGAAATTCAATGGGAAGAATTGCATCTAGCCCAAAAGCAAGCTCAAATGAGGTTGTGCCCACAGATGTTTTATAGGCTGTCCTATATGCCCAAAGAACTGAGTGCAACTTTTGCTCCCAATCAGTCCTATGTCGCTCAACAATCTTTGTGAGTGCTGTGCAGAGAATCTTGTTAGTACTCTCAGCTTGTCCATTGGTCTGGGGATGATAGGGTGCAGAACGCTTGTGAATTACCATAAATTCTTGAAGCAAAAACTCTATGACCTCATTCACAAAGTGCACACCTTGATCACTAACGATTTCAATAGGTAAGCCATAGCGTGTAAACACGTACTCATACAAGAACTTGGCTGTGGTTCTACCATCATTTTTAACTGTAGCCTTTGTCTCTACCCATTTGGTCAAATAGTCAATTGCGACTATAATATATTCGGCATGCGTGTGACGAGCTGGAGGTTTAATGGGACCGACAAAATCAATACCCCATTTTGCAAAAGCACGCGTGCTTAACATAGGCCGCAATGGCATATTGTCCTTTGTGATGGGAGGTTTGGTCCTTTGACAATCGTCACAATGTTTTACATATTCTTCGGCATCCATTTGTAAGGTTGGCCACCAAAGCCCAGACCACCTAATCAACTTAGCTGTGGTGTTACCCGAAAAGTGTCCACCCCCAACACCTGCATGTGCATGAGTCAAGATTTTCAAGTAGTCAGCTTCACATACACACATGCGTAAGTTGCCATCCTTGCCCCTCTTGTAGAGTTGGCCCTCTATCAGCATATAGTTTGCCGCTTCAACTTCAATAGCATGCTTTCGATATTTAGAAATTTTTTGATCAGTATGACCATGCTGAAGATAGTCCACAATATACTTACTCCAACTTGGTGTAGTTGAAATTTGGAATAATGTGACATTATGAATTGGCTGTTGAATTTAACATGAAGCACAGTTACGAACAAATTTTTCAGCATCCGTATGCATGGTAGGCCACCATTGCCCATCCTGAGATATACGTCGCACAAAGTAGTAGCTGATGCATGGATTCCACCAATACCCGCATGTGCCCATTCCAAGATCTCCTCATATTGGTCAGGGTTAGGTATAAGCCGCAACACTCCATCATTACCCTGACGATATAATCTCCCTGAGATTAACTTGAATGGTCACCATAGATCCACATTAGGACCCGCTAGTTGTATCTGCCCACTTGTCAAAATTTCTAAGATGGATTCAGACCATTTAGGAGCTGTCTCTACAAGGAAAAGTGTTGAATCTAACATATCATCATCCACACCCACAGGAGCTTCGCCAGAGGTGATTCGAGACAAATGATCTGCCCTAAGATGAGTTGTTCCTTTTCGGACTGCCACTTCAAAATCAAACTCAAGAAGGATGACAAACCACCTCACAATCCTTCCAGTTGCACAAGGCTTATTCACCAAATATAGCAATGCTTGATGGTCCACAAAAAATATGAATTTGTTTGCCAAAAGGTAATGGCGAAAATTTTTCACTGCATATATCATGGACAAACCTTCTCTTTCTGTTGTGGTATAATTCTTCTCAGCATTGTTCAACTGTCGACTAGTATATGAGATTGGGAAATCCTTATTATGTTCTCCCGATTGAGCCAAAATACATCCAATTGCAAAGTTTGAAGCATCAATATGGACATGAAAGATTTGGTTCCAATCTGATGCCCGTAAGATGGGTGTAGTCACTAATGCTCGCTTCAACTTTTCAAAGGATTCCCCACACTCATCAATCCAATTAAACTTTACAAGAAGAGCATATAATGGTCTAGCTAGGACCGCGTACATGTAGATGAATCGACGATAATAGCCACAATGTCCCATGAATATTTGTACCCCTTTAGGGTTGATAGGCCGAGGTAATGAGACAATGACATCAATTTTATCCATATCTGTTGAAATCCCATTGCGAGAAACAATATGGCCCAAAATTTTTCCTTGTCTTACCATGAATTTGCACTTGTCAGAATTCAAGCATATACGATAAACTTGACACTTTTGAAACACAAGTCTGAGGTGTTCTATATAATCATCACGCTCTTGTGAGTGAACACATAAATCATCCATGAAGATCTCAAGAAATTGCCTAAGGTACTCCTCGAATACATGACTCATTAACCGCTGAAAGGTTGCTGGTGCATTTGTTAGACCAAATGGCATAACACGATAGGCAAAGATGCCATCTTCAGTAGCAAAGGCGGTCTTGTGTTGATCCTTTGGATCAATTGATACTTGATTGTAACCGGAGAATCCATCCAAGAAACTATATGCCTTTTTCCCTGCAACTCGTTCCAGAACATGATCCGTGATTGGAAGTGGGTAATGATCACGTACAATAGCTGCATTTACCTTCTTGAGGTTTACACATACTCGAAGTTTTCCATTTTTCTTGGGCACCACTACAATAGGGGAGACCCATTCAGTGTGTTCAATCTCATAGATAAATTCTGCCTCTAAGAGCTTGTCTATTTCTTCTTTTATCTTTCGTGCAAAATTCTCATTGTAAGTATAAGGACGTTGCTTGGAAGGCTTTGCATCCTCTCGCAATGGAATTGTATGCTGACATATGCTTGGATCAACTCCTTTGAGGTCTTTATAACTCCAAGCAAAAACATCGCGATACTCCTTTATTGTTTGAATTAATAACTTCTCCTCATCTAAGGACAAGTTTGTGGCAATCCACACATAGCGAGGCTCTTCTCTTGGCTTAGCGATATCAAATTTTTTTGCATCTTCTAGACCATCATATGAAACCCCTGACATGCTTGGCTTTTGTCGCATGGGCTATTGAACAATCTTCCGATCTTGAAGAGTGTACTGTGTGAAGTTGGGGGGAACATTGAGACCTTGTTCTTGTCCACTTGAGTCGTCACTCATTGAAGACCATGCGGTTTTGAGCTCTCCTTTGCAATCTTGCATCAGATTTTTTTGTTCAACCGTTATCTTTGCACTTCCGACATTCTCTTTTGAATCGGTTTTAGACTTGAGTTTTTGTTTTTGTTTCTTCGTTTTTTTGTAATTTTTGCTAACAGTTTTTAGCTTTTCTCCTGGTTGGAATCCATCTGATCATTTTACTTGGTCTTTGATACTATCTTGTGCTTGGACATAGTATAGATATCCATTCTTTCCTGAGAAGTGAGGTGGTGGTCGAGAGAGTTCATTCTTAAACTCCTCCTTTTCTTTTTGTAGTCTCTCACGTCATTCCCTCTCATCTTGTTTACGGATTCTCTTATGGCTCTTACAGCATTTACGTTTAGGTCGGCTTCGAGGGATCTCTACTTGAACCTCCCTTCCTCTCAAGAGTAGGCGTGTCTTTCCTAATTCTTCCTCAGGGATTATTACATTATTATCAAAATCAGAGTCCCATCCATCTTCCTTATCAGCATCATTAGCAGATTCGAGTGTTAAATCCTCCACTGAGACTTCCTCTACATGCAGTGCTATTGTGGATGCATCCCCATAGTACAAAACATCTAGAAGGTCACGTGGTTGTACCATTCATATAGGAATAATGTCATATCCATCTGAGTCACAAAATTGAATTGGCTTGGGTAAAGCACATGTCGATAATGTTACAAGGACATGACTCCATTCTAGTGGATCAATTAAGTGCTCAGGAAAGGGTTGTGGAATGTATGCCTCATCTGATACACTTCGATTACCCTTAAGTCTCTTAGTGTTGAAATCCCTACATGAGGCTCCACACATCCACAGATCTTCTTGCCCATCTGACAATGTAACTCTTGAGCCCTCAGATGAAGCAGAATCAAACTCATCTATTGGAGACCTTGTTACATCACGATATGAGTGATTCTTTAGATTGACCCTTGTGATGACAGAATCATATCGGAGGTACAAATAATTGTATCCCCAATCTTGAATCATTTGAAATTGTCGCATGAATGGTCTACCCAATATCACTTCATATTTTGGATGTTTTCCAAAATCCACTACTGCAAAGGTGTGCCCATATTCAATCCCACATGTGGTGACCAATATGTTCTCAAGCAGCCCAAGGGGATGTTCTAAGCTTCCATCTGCTAGCTGCAAGCGCATCCTGGTACTCCTAATAGCTGGTTTGCCCCACTTTTCCCAAATGGACCTTGTCACAATGCCCACTCCTGCACCACTATCGAGTATTGCAGTTGAAGCTACTTTTCGCACTTCTAATGGGAGGGTAGCATTTCCCTGATCGTCCTCACAAAATTTTCCTACTTTGTTGATAGGAACTGGCATAACATGCTTTGTCTCAGGGTGTATAGTACAATGATGGTGACCCTTTTGTAGCAATACCTGCTCTGACAAACATGTGGCAATATCATTCCACAACTCAGGTCGAAGCTTTATCAAATCGAGCAAAGGTAAGGTACAAGCCACTGGTGCTGACAAAATAGCTTGCACGATACCCATATCCATCTCCTTTGTCAACCTTCTATGCACGGAGGGTATCCTCAAGGTACATACATACATACATGCATGCATACATACATACATACATACATACATATATATATATATATTAGAAAAAGAAGAAAGAAAAAGAAAGAAAGTGAAAGTGAGAGAAAGAGAGAAAAGACGAGAAGAAGAGAAGAAGAGAGAGAGAGAGAGAGAGAGAGAGAGAGAAGATGCACGAAAATCTCCCTTGAGAAGAGAATCAATAAGAGAACATAATCGGGGAGAAGAGCCGCCAACAAAACCAAAGCCGACAAAAGCTCCCAAATCAACCAGGCTCGACGCTAAAATCAAATAAGGTAAAGATGCCCTAGAGGTCACATGCCATGATCGGCATTGTTCAGTAATCCAAAATGTCACCTTGAAGCCACGTGCAAGCTCTATCATGCTTTACTTCATTCCACCATCACCATGCTTTAACAAAACGGGTCAAGGAGTCACCATCAACTTTTTGAAAAGAGACTCAAGAAACTCTTATATCCATTCAGCTATGTCCCAGCAGAGCAAGAAGCCAAATATCGCTTGCAATTTACCAATGTACATGGATACTAAGTGTCCTAAATTTGTCCATTCTCATGGACAACCCAAACTCATTCACACCATCGGGGCCTCGCTACACATTAACACTCAATTTTCTATTATCTCAAACCATGTGTAAGTCGAAGAAAGCAAATAAATAAGTGTCAAATGAGAAAGAAGTGTGTTGGATTTTTCATCAACCTGAGCTTCTACATGGGCCCACCTTTTGCCCAACTCCACTTATAATATACACATGGGCTCTGCATCTTAGTAGTAGACACATCAGTAGGCACTGATACTTCAAGCACTTGCATGGTAGGAACAAGCTTGGCCCATGGTATAACCCATTTCTTGGACCTTCCTCAAATCAGTAGTAGGTACCTTTTGAAGCCTCTTCTTTAGCCCCACCACCCATCGATCCACATTGCCATCTACAGTGTTCGCTAACACCAAATCTCTTAAGCCACAGAGGTGGCCATGCTCCATCATAGCCATAGGCAAAGTTTTCTATCATGCCTCAGTAATCTAATAATCTTGACTCTATAAGAAAAGGGATGTCAAGAAAATTTCAAGGACAATAGAAAAGAGAGTCAAAAAAAGTAGTTGAGTTGGAGAAAATCTTCAAGTTGGAGGAATACACATATAGGGGCACACCTTCCGCCCATTGTCCATGCATGTCACCGATATATTTCACTACATACATTACATTTTTTTTTGGCATATCTTGCATCTCACGACACATAAAAACACACACCTACAACTAACCTTGTCAATGCCAACCCTTTCGCGGTGGTACATCTCTAGATGAGGGGACAATGGCTTGGCCCATGGTATAGACCCTCAACCTCACAAGTACCTCCAAACAGCTTCAATGCATTTTCAACTTCAATTCAACACAAACACTACCTCACCCTGGTTGGCGTATTTACCACAAAGAAGCCTAATGTCTAGGTATCATTGCTGTAAGCATGAGGTGAGAATGAAAATCATGAGAGCTGTCATTGCCATGGTTGCAGAGCAAAGGGTTGGTCTTTACCTCAGATGGATATAACGAATGTGTTCCTTCAAGGTGATTTGCAAAGACGTTTACATGATGTAGCACCTAGTTATGAGAGTGATGCACATTTAGATTTTGTGTCCAAGTTACACAAAGCCTTGTATGGATTAAAGCATGCACCCAGAGCATGGTCTTGTCTACTCTTATGTATGTGTGTTTCATCCTCTCTCCCGCACTCTTCTCATATTTTGAGATACACTTGTCCCTAATGGTACAACAAAGGATACATGTCTCGATTGTTGTAATAACTGCATAGTTGTGGTTGTTAAGTTGCTTGGTGGTTGTGGTTAGCTTAGATAATTCCAGCTTAGGATCAATACCAACAAATGTTTGAAATGTTGTGGTGTTTGACATGGTTTAACCACTTCCTGAGAGGGAGAAAATCTTGAGGTTCTTAGTCTTGGTCCCGCTCCCTCACTAGATCTTTGCCTAAAGATAGGACAATTTAGTGCCCTTTTCATGAAGTTTATGGCATTGTTTATTGAGCCAGTTGGTGACTCTCGGGCTCGGAGGACTGTGGTGGCAACTCTTGTTTCCATGTATCCCATTGTTCCTATGCTCATGTTTGTGTTTAGTTGGCTCATTTTGTCACAAAACTCCTTGCTAGAGGTGGATCCCCAAAGGAGTTTTGCCTTCTTAACAAGAGAGCACTTTTGGTCATCTGATAGGATGGAAGGCTAGATGGGTTTGATTAATGTGGTTTGATGCAGTATAGTTGTAGCTTCACTACCGACAGCAACCCAGCTCTACCTCTATCCGACTTCCCCTCTAGCTGGTGGGACGAGAAATACAAGGATTTCCCTATTACTCACAACCTCGTCCACCATCCTTCTGCTCTCCAATATTCTGCCAGCAGTGGTGAACCCCTGTCCCTCCCCTCTTGCCGAGAGCATGTCAGGGAAGTAAACCTCAGCAACTCTGATGACCCTCGACCCATTTTTCTAGCATCCTAGCTATGGGATCACCCGTCTCTCCATGAGCAAGCAATCTCATTCTCACTCTTACCAAGATGTGTTTGCATGGTCCTACAAAGCTTTGGAAGGCATCCCTGTAGATGTCGGAGTTCATACTATTCAACTCCAAGAAGGCGCACGACCCACCATCCGTGGCTATGCCTACAAATTGAATCCTAAATACGCTGAAGGTGTCAAAATTGAATTAGACAAGATGGAAGCCGCTTGCATCATTTCTCTAGTGGAGCACTCAGCTTGGCTATCCCCCATGGTCATCTCTCCTAAGAAGAAAACCAACAAAATCAGAGTCTGTGTAGATTTTTGGGCCCTCAACAAAGTCACCATCAAGGACGGCTTTCCTACTCCCTTCATCGATAGAGTCCTTGAGGATGTCACCCCACACACTCTACAATTTTATGGATGTTTTCAATGGCTACAACCAAGTATCCATCCACCCTGACGATATGGCCAAGATAGCTTCTGTGACTCCCTAGGGCACATACATGTACTACAAGATGCCTTTCGGACTCTACAGCGCCACGGCTACTTTCCAACGCATTGTCACCACTATCTTCAAAGAATATCTTCTAAGTTTCCTCCGAGTGTTCATGGATGACTTCTCTAACTTCAATGGCACACAAGTCTCTTCTCGCAATTGAACATCTCATGCAATTGGCAAAAATGCTAACACTCTTGGCTACGCCTCAACCCCAAAAGTGCCACTTTCTTGTCATGCTGCTTGGTCATGTCATCTCTGCATAAGTTCTTGCTCCTAACCTGATAACAAGATTGTGGCTATTCTCCATCTTTCACCTCCTATCAATCCAAAGGGTTCCTTAAGCTTGTGGGTCACACCGGCTATCATAGGCGCTTCATCCACATGTATGCTGACATAGCCCTTCCTCTCACCAAGCTCACTAGCCCCTCCACTCCCTTTATTTATCACCCTCAGTCTCCCATGCCTTTTCTTATCTCAGGCACCGTCTCATGGAAGCCCCCATTCTAGTATCTCCAGATTGGTCCCTCATCTTTCATGTTCACACAAATGCGAGCCTCACCACTATGGAGGCAGTTCTTACTCAACCGGACAAGGTGCACAATTTGGATCAGCCCATCTGACTTTAATCGACCAAGGCATTAGCGCACTCTCCATCTGCTCGCCACCATCATCAAGCTCTGCTTCCTCCTCTAGCAGCTATTTCTCCACCTTCGGACCATTGATGAACCCCTCCTCTGTGCCTATCTTCATCAATTCCCTAGCCTCTTCATCGGCTACATGACCCTTGATAGTCTTGCCCATGTTAGCACATTCATCCCCAGATTCTGCTCTTTTATGGTGCCCTTTTGGTCCATTTTGCATGGCCCTTGCTTGTGGGCTGGCCACCCCTTATTCTAGTATTTTTCTAATATTTTTCTAGGATTTTTCCCAGCTTTTCTGGCATTTTTCAACCGACCTGTCCAGTAGCTCCAGTCAGCCAGCTTACCTCTACTATAAATAGTGGGTGCTGGCCTCTCACTTTTTCATCTTGCCTTGTCTATCTTTTGCTCCCTCACTTATGAGACTACTTCTATCTCTTGCTTGGGACTATATTGCTTCAGTATATTCAGCATAGTTGCTCCATATCTCTCTCTCTCTTGCACTCTCTATTCAGCACACTCTAGTGCTCTTTTGCTTCCGCACTGTGCACTCTTTCATGGTATCAGAGCTCCCGATTTAGCAACATCCTTGCTACCCCAGATTTAGCATTGTTTTCAGCACGTCCTTCTCTGCGGCTTCCTTTGCTACGTTTTCTGGATTGAACCTGGTCACTTTGCCTCTGCGTTTTCTTCTCTCAGATCTACAGCTTTCTTTGCTGCATTTTTTGGACTGAACCTGCTGGTTGCTGCACCCTTCAGTTTGGCTTCATCAACACAACCTTTAGGTACTGTTTGTCCAATTTTCTTCTATTCCACGTGGAGTTTGGGACATAGGCGGCCTGTTTTCTTCAGGACAGCAGCTTCCTTTGCTGCGTTTCTCCTCTCTCGTGGGTTTGCTCCTTTGCAGAGGGGGTCTTTGGTGTTGCAGGCTTTGGTGGCACTCTTGGTACCTGTGGAGGACACTTCTTCTTCAGAGATTGTGCGTTTTTTTCTTGAGGAGAGCCCAAGTTACTGTCCTTGTTGATGCCTTTCCCTCTTGCACCCTCTTACAACATATTCCCAGGCCCTGTGTGCCTGCCTTTTCTCTCTTTATCAAATCCGCATTTTTTGCTTCCCTCTTCTAGTGACCTCAAGGTTGGAGGTACATTCAATAGAAGCTTCTGTGTTTTTTTTGCTACATGAGGATTCTCGAGTGCTGTCCAGCCTCTTAGGGCTGCGTTTCAGCGTTTTCTGGTTTGGAAAGTTTCCTCTTAGGGCTGCGTTTCAGCGTTTTCTGGTTTGGAAAGTTTTTATGAGGGTTGGTCCTATTGATTGGATCAATGATGACAACTTCAGATTTGGCTCACATACCACTCTCTTGTTATTTCCTTGATGAGGCAGACAAGTTGGATGGTGGTAACTTTCAGTCATGAAAGTTGCAAGTTACGTCTATTCTCAAGGAGTATGGTTTGATGGAGTTTCTCTCGTACAAGAATCGGTGCTTGCCAGACCTTGCCTCTGCGGAGGATGTGTGTCGGTGGAGGAAGACTAACGGACAGATCTAAGGCTTTCTCCTCCTGAATTGTCTGGATTCGGTTCTTTGACACTTCATCTATGCTCCTGATGATGCTTCTAATTTCTATGTGGCAGTTGCTTTGTGACCTATATGGTGATGCCAATGATCAGCACAAATGCTTTCTACTTCTGGGTGCACTACAGCCAGTGATCTTATGGATACTTCTTTTGGAGATGTTCCTGCAATGAAGGATAGTGGGCTAGTTTTGCTCACTGCATCTGAGGAGTTTGTTTCTCCTATTGCCCTGCCTTCTGTTTCTGTGCATACTTCTCCTTGCCAGGATGATAACTCTGGTAATGTTTTTGAGGAAGATAGTGGGCTATCTTTGCTCATAGCTTCTGAGGGGATTTTTCTCCTATTGCTTCGCCTCCGATTCTTTTCTTCGACACCCAATGACCAGGATGTATTGCTGGTCCCTTTGCCTTCTATGGAGGAGCCTGCTTCTACGCTGTGTTATGCTATTGAGGAGGCTACTACTACTTCAGTTACCACTACTGTGAATGTTCCTATTTCCCTTACTCTATGGTCAAGTGTGTCCGTGACCGTGCCTGGGACACAATGATACTTCCAGGGATTGAAGGATTGGGATTTGGATTTGGTTGGGCCTGTAGAGTCTCGACATCAGTTTTCAGAGGGGGCAGTTGAGTTCTTACTCTGTCAATGCCGGCCTTCGAGGAGGGTGCTATTATACAGCATTTGGCTACTCTTGGTACAGAGTTGGAGCAGATGGACTCTATTTCTTTTAAGGGTATTATCTTCTTGGAGCTACAGGCTTCTAGGGATTCTTATGACACTGTGTTTATATTTGGGTTTGGCACCGATATTTGGAGCAGCACGACGCAACCTATAGAAGAGCAGTGTACCTTGCAGCTTGTTCTGTTGCTATTGTAGCTAAGTTGATGTGGAGATTGCTTGTGGAGCTTTCCTGGTACCTATTGTTGCTGCTTTCTTTTGTCTTTGACAGAGGACGACTTTTTCGGCTTCTCGGAGTATGTTCAGCATCTGGTGCTGAGAGAGGGTGTTAGCACATTCATCCCCAGATTTTGCTCTTTTATGGTGCCCATTTGGTCCCTTTTGCATGGCCCTTGTTTGTGGGCTGGCCACTCCTTTTTCTAGTATTTTTCTAGGATTTTTCCCAGCTTTTCTGGCATTTTCCAATCGGCCTATCCCCAGTAACTCCAGTTGGCTAGCTTACCTCTACTATAAATGGTGGGTGTTGGCCTCTCACTTTTTTATCTTGCCTTGTTTATCTTTTACTCCCTCACTTATGAGACTACTTTTGTCTCTTGTTTGGGACTATATTGCTTCAGTATATTCAGCATAGTTGCTCCATATCTCTCTCTCTCTTGCACTCTCTATTCAACACACTCTAGTGCTCTTTTGCTTCCTCTATGTGCACTCTTTCAACTCACACCTTAAACTTTCCCTGTGTTCCTCAACACCAACACTAGTCTTGCTCAAGGAGGGTGTAGAGGTACAGCCCCACAACCACTTCTACACCCTCTACACCTGCTGCTTCGTCAGCACCCTCTGCCCGTCACTAGCGTCCCAAGGTGGTTCACGACACCCCTCAATGGCTTGCCCAACTCCCTACATGCGAGCGTCCTTTTCCTCTCATTGAGACCTCCTCCATGCCTTCGCTCCATCCCACCGTTCCTCCAAACCTCTCCTATGCTACAGCTCGTTCGCCTTTATGACTGCGCCACCCGTTGCCCCAGTACCTGTTGTAACCTCTCTGCCTTCGCCTTGCCATCCCTCTTCATCAACACCCCGCCCTTGGTCCACTGACCTGAGCCTCCTAATCCAAACAGCAGGTTCCCAAGAGCTAAGACGACTATCGAATTTAGTGCGGCTATTATCAACCTGGATCAAGGTTTTCTGAGGCTCACTCAAGCATACAATGGCAGCGTTCAGGCTCTCCACGACCTTCGTGAAAGTCTTCACCTCGCTCTTCTCGCCATCGACACCCCCGCGACCCTATCATCTCTGATCTCTGCTCAAAGATAGCCTCCATGAAAACTCAACATCACGACACGGCTGCTAGCATTGCCACCATCTCTGAGCTCCGCTCTCACATCACTACTTTAAAGATGCGACTTCAAGTCGTCGAGGCCACGGTTACCTAGGAAAGAACTGAAGCCGATCAACCTCGCCAATGGAACACTAGCTTAGCTGCACTCCTCATGCCTCTACATCCCCCTTCTTCAGCACCTTCTACCTTCTCTGCACCTACACCATCGTCTGCCAGTCATCACTCCACTCCTCTCCCTTGAATTCTCATCATCCGTTGTTTTATCCCAGTTGTACATACCCGCTTTCAAGTTTTCTATAGTTCAGTTTTCTTTTGTCGTTCACATATCAACATGTTTTGTGTCTGATTGCTCTCACTGAGAACTATGAGTTCTCTAGTGGTGGGCTACCTATAGCAGGCACCTTTGCCGCGGGAACAGCTCTAGATGACATGGCAAAAGTGGAGGTGACTCAGCCCGTGACTTGGACTTAGTGGATAGCTGGCCATGATGTTGACCTAGACTTGCAAATAGTCGACCATTGATAGCAACGCGCTTGGACTACCTATCTGACGGACTTCTACATGCGTCGAGCAAACATATATCATATCACATCACTTCATATCGGCATCATTGTACTGCAGTTGAGCACTTAGCTTACTAGCCACACCACTGTAGCTTTGGTTTTGGCTACCCTTGGTTTTCGCTTGGCCATCGGTCCAAGTGTTGTGGTACACAGACATTGAGCCCTCTAGTACTCCTTGGGATTATATAGTGATTGATCAATGGTTGGTTACCTTCATGTGTTGTGATACACTTACGTGTTGATGATTCTTTCCTGTTAGTAGGTCTTTCGATTATGTTTGTTCTTCAATCGTATTTGTTCAAGTGTGTCTCTGTTCCTGTACCCACTTGCTTGAGATAACCACTCACCTACTCTATGCACTTGTGTAGCCCTAGTCCAAGGCTAGACTCTCCTTCACATATTGTCACTAGAGAGAGGTCCATTAGAGTAGTGAACAACCTCTCAGACCGGCTAGTGGAATGGCTCCTCATCCATCGCCGTGTCCTCACTCCGTTGTCGCACCAAAATGCTACTTTGTGAATGGGATAAAGAAAAGGATCTCCACTTACATAGAGGCAAATCCAGATCCGTCTTTGCGATGGTTCTTTCGCAAAAGATGGAGGAGGAACTAGTAAAAGAAAAAAACTTACAAGCAAATTTATTTACGCAAGCATCCACATAACATGCATAAATCCAATAGCACACAGGCAAGCAAAAGTAAAGAAGAGAAGAGCTCATAAGTATTCTATTGCAAGGAAATAAATGTATGACTTGTAAAAAATGATTTATATCCAAGTGACAAGTTTTTACACAAGCATCCATCCAACATGGATGAATCCAATAGCACATAAGCAAGAGTAAAAAAGAGTAACGATCATATCATAAGTATTTTAATGCAAGAAAATGATTATGCATTGCTTATTGTAAAATATGACTTGTATACAAGTGACAAGTTTCCATATTAAGCTAATCAAACTTTAAAATGAACCAATCACACTAAGCAAATATGTACATGAAATCCTTAGACTTTTAGTATTTGATATTCAACACAAAAGATATGGCCACTTTATATAATCCGACACCGTCTTTACAAACGACAAGTTGGTTGGACGGGTGAAACTATGTTAACTTGCGAATTGGTTGGCAAAAGCCTATACATTTTTCTACTTCATATGGCTTAGCAAATTGCATAAAGGTTTGGACCCAACCTAAATTAAGATTAAAAACAAATGATTAAAACATACAAACACATATTCCATTTTATAAGTTTACTTCTCCAAATAGAAGACTTCTATTAAATAAAAGGAGACTTCTATTAAGTAAGACTAGAGTTTACAGAATAAAGGTCGGAAGCCAAAAATTAAAAATAAATAAAACCTTATCTCAAAATGTGAAGTGATAATTGCATATCAATTTGCCTTGCGTAGTTGACAAGTCGTTCGCCTTGACATTACTTATTGGCTATCCATTATTACATAAGATGCTTAATCTTATTCAACTTTAGTACTTTTCATAGCAATATCAAAATATCTTTTACGTTTTATAAGGAGAGCTTTAGTGTGTGCACACGAGCTTCAGAACATCTAACACTAAAAGATCAAAGTTGGGGTGTACTTAGCTCAAACTCCTACCACTAAAAAGATCGTTCTTGTTTAGATCAGAGCTAAGTACAAAACTCCTACCACTAAAAAGATCATTCTTGTTTAGATCAGCTGCAGGTGTAAAGACCATTTCCACATCGGGTTAAGCTGTCCACGTTTAAGGATCTAACAATGGAAACCATTGATCAACCTTGATAACATAGTCGAAACACTGATGCAATTATGAACCTTACAAGCACACGACTTAGGTATGGCTGTGCGTGGCATCATTTATAAATACAAGGCTGTTTGTGGCCTTCATGAGTGGCATGGTTTTCCTAAACCATGAAAACCATCCCAATCAAATAAGAATTTGCACATTTGTCGTGCACATAAGAAGAATATATATTTGCAAATCGAATCAAAATTTGCACCGAGCTGAGGCACATCAATCAAATTTTGCTTGCAAGGACCTCTTTTTGGTTTCTGGCTCTCTTAATACGCTCTTCGCAGACTTCAGACGAGCATACGAGGCAAGGAAGCGTGCCTGCAAACAAACCAATTTCACGGAGTAGACCTGATCACATTCTTTGTTTTTCCATTCTTTAATTAGCCCGTTTAGGGACCCTAGATTATACACAATCAAAATTCTTCAAGGGAGAGAGGGAGTAAGCGTATAGCTTTAGGGGATTGAGGGGATTGTACATGCAGGGATAGTGGTTAAGGTCCTAATTACAAACATGCAGGCCTTGAGTTCAAATCCCAGTTTGGGCAAATAAGCTTTTTAAAGAATATATATATATATATATAGAAAGAAAGAGAGTATACATACTGATTGAAAGCAAGCAAGAGTCCACCAAAAACCTTGAAGTCCAAAACCCAACTTTTTTAATGCCTGCATTAAATGTACATGCATGTGTGATCGACTAATGTATTGTAAGATCAACAGAAGATAATAAGCATTGAAATAACCTTTGTGTTCAAGATGGGAAGCCAACTTACTATCAGCAAAGCTGAACCACCAATGAAGCAAGACATCATACTCAAACTGAGAAACTTCAGGTCCCGACCTGCCTGCACAGTTAAATATTTTGACCCCATTTTTAGCATGCTAATTGTATTACAAAGATTATATCACAAAATTTAAGCAAAATTGAACCACATACAGCCAACTGAGTACTATCATGAGTTGTAAACAAGTGTTCAAAATCTGATTCATGTAACATCATCCCACACATTTCGAAAAGAAGACACAAGAACAGGTAGACACACATTGATTCCAACTGCAACAAAGGCTGAACTATTAGGAGACAATACCAGTGACTTTAAGTAGCCCTTATGAGATGAGGGCCCTATATCCTTATTTCCTAATAAGGAAGATGTAATTCACTCCCCTTCCTCACAGACTAAAAGCGCATGGTGGGCATATGTAGATGTTTGTTCCATAACATCATCTCTGTGCTAAAAAAACGATAGACGAAGTGACTTATTTCCAACCCAAGAGGAATAGATTCCTATCTTATCCCAGCCCATGAAGTGGTTCTCATTTCACCAGGCATGCTATGGTGAAAGTACAAACTACTTAAACCATGTAACTTGTAAGACAGCCAAAAAGTAGAGTACCGTGACATTCATGCCGTTCCCCTATGGCTTGTAAGCCCCCTTTCTTGGCCAAACTCAAGCTAATTGGTCGGGCATAACAATTGGAATCTGCAGCAAACTTATAAGACTAGATTTAATAAGCAAAAAGGGGGGCACTGTTCTACTGATGGACTTTCGGCTGCATGCTCTTCAACAAAGGTCTGTTATAATATTGCCCTATTCCACACACAAAGATGGGTAGATTCTATTATCGTTATGGTCCTAGGTCGACCTCCTTTTCTTCTGCAAAATTTGTAGCACTTCCTTGATAAAAGTGGCAGTGGCAATGGTCCTCCCCTCTTCCGAAAGAAATTTATGGACATCAACACATCCCTCAAGGGCATGAGGGAAGCATCCATGAATAGTAGCAAAAGCTGGGCATTCTAAAAATTGTGCTGCTCAATCTCCCACACCTTGCATGTCCTCTAGGCATCAGATCTACTGCCCCGTCTCACATCTCAAATGATAACACTTAATTGGATGGTAGCTACTGTGCAAATTGCAGTAGTGGGGTCTCTACAACCTCTTCCTGCAAAAAAGGGGAGTTTATGTGATGTGTTTAAGTGTTGTGCTGGTACCTTGATCCATTTTGTCTGTCCCATACGGTCAGACGCTACATAGATACACAGGTCTTTGGAGGGATTAGTGAGGAGTGGGGCATCCCATCTAGAAAACAACCGTTTGTTATTGTCATCAATCCCAAGTTCAAGAGCTTGATTTTTCTCCTCTGCAACTTTAGGCAACCTTGCTGAGGGGATATTGGAGCTTGACGAGGCATGAAACCAACCTTTGCTTTGTGTGTGTGGGAGAGAGAGAGAGAGAGGGTTTTACTGATGTGTGTGTGTGTGTGTGTGAGAGAGAGAGAAAGAAAGAAAGAAAGAAAGATTTTATTAACGTCTTCCAAAAGACCGAACTCGGCCTATGAGACAAATCGGAGTACCTGTATGGGGTATCCTCTGTCATCCCAACAAAATGAAAAAGTACTGAATAAAAAGCTGAATCTGGGTGTGCAGGGGATGGAGCTCTATTACTAGGAGAATGCAAAGCTATATGCATGGAGTATACAATCATGATATGCAACCTAGCTAGCTCCATCCTGTACCATACTGGGGGTATAAAATGGTATACATCAGTGAAGGGGGTGTCCACAGCTCCCTGAAGAACATGCCTGGGATTTGTCAGGCTACAACAACTAGATGCAGAACTTGTCTCACACTTTACATGAAAAGGCGCAACAGACTCTATTTGAGACTCACTCACCTTTCTTACTGCGGCAGGAACTGCTATCATTTACCACTCAGAACACGAATTATTCTAAAATCTTTAATCAGACTGAGAGAAGAATATCAGGCATGGCCTTAACTTCCTTCTAGCATTATAGATTCTTAATTTCTAACAGAAAAAGTTAAGGGCAAAGGAGAGATGAAAAAGAAACTTTACCAGCAGTGTCCCTTCAAGGGAGAGCAAAGGTGGTGTAATCACAAGAGCGCAAAGGAAAGGCACAGTGACTGCTCGCATCTGAAAGCAACAAATAAATCCCTAGTTAAATGCCAGATCCAAAAAGAGTCAACTTGCCACTGAAAGACATGCATCTAACACATTTGAAAGACTACTACATAATAATCTTTTCATAAACAAACTCTAGAATTCATGGGTCAGAAGTTTGCAAGGATACCCACACATGCCTCCTAGGTTCAATACCCTCTTGGTCCTCCAAACAAAGAAAAAAGATACCCAAAGTGGTAGCATCTTGCATACCTGACTGATCACAGCTATGTCGCTGGTGAAAACTTGAGGAAAGACCCAAGGGAAGCAGATGGCAAAGCACCCAAGGGAAACTCCACACAAAGCACCAATCAAGAGAAGTGATCGCAGTAGCATTTGTGCCTAAGATCACAGCACGACAACAGAATGATATGTTATTCCAATCGCAAACAACATTGTATGTATAGAAGGTAAGAGCAGTGTAATACACGAGACATCATCAATTGTTCAGCTTCTATTTGCACACAATGCTACCATATCACACCTTTTTCAAATTTGGATTCGGCCCTTGAATCAGGGCTGGCATAAATGATTGAGCAGTTTGACATAATGGTTCCCCGGATACAGTACACGTGGAATATATTCCTATCATTACCTGCAAAACACCTGATTCAGTCTGAAGTTTGGAAAAGGTGGAAATGCTTTCAAACCGATACAATTTGGACTAGAAGTGCAAATGAATGAAAAGAGCAGTAAAATTTACCTGATGGGCACCTAGAGTCACAGCTCCCAAGGACGTAGATAGGAATGTAATAAATGCATAAAACGATACCTGAATAGTCAGATCATTACCCACTCTGTCATGATTTGAAAATATTATTGGAATGATTTGATATAGGCAATGAAACTAGCAAGCGGATGACAAAAAAGCATACCTTTGAAAGCATTGTCAGGAGGACTGGAGCAGCTATCTCAATCATATGCATTATCTCCTTGGCTGATGGAACACTTACAGCAAGGCTGTAGCCTTTTCTATCAAGTGATCTTAGCATCATATAGACACCTATATACTGCAGTTCACACAGCAGACAATCTTCAGGGTTAGGAAAACAGCCTTCCAAGATCTGTAAGAGCATAAAATGCCAATAAACCCTGCTGCAAAGATGAAGTTGGATACCTGAGAAGCCATGGTTGCCCATGCAGCACCAGCAATACCATGCCCCAAACAAGTGCAAAGCACAACGTCACCAAATAAATTTACAAAACTTGCCACAGCCAGAACCTTCAATGGGCTCCATGAGTCCTGCATGCCAAGGCTGCAAAGCACAGCTGGCAATCAGCTTAGGAAAGAACCTTGGAGTAGGGTGTGAATAAATGAGGCACCACGATGACATGAAGAATGACATAATAATAGTAAGGGGAGGATGCTGGATGAGAGACTAAAGACACATTGAAAGTCTAGATATATGGTCGGCAACTTGCAAGCAAGTGTTCATGGGATTTCAAACAAAGATTGGGAGAGGGAAACAGGAACCTGAGGAACAGGTTCCGGAAAAATGCATAAAAGTACTGCATAAATGAAGGAGATAGCACAGGCGAAAGCATAATCAGTAAACATATGAGAGAGTGCGAAAGAGATTGAGAGAGTTGGACAAGATCACCTTTTATAACAGCAGTGAAGCTTTACAATAGCAATGGCCAGCAACTGAATGTTGAACTATGTGCAAAGGAAGTGGATGAATGAGTGAATAATGGGGGAACTCCTTATATAGTGCAAGAGAGAACTCGCCGATTGCCTCTAGGGCTGGCCTCTAGGGCTGGCCGACTGGCCCTGGACAAATAAATAGGTGAAAATCCAGTAAAACCCAGATAAATAGTAAAGCCCCAAAACACTGAGATGCACAATTCTAACAATAAATGCATAAATTTGAGACTTTGAATTGACCCATAAGGTTGTAGACACTGATTTTATTGTGTCACAAATCTGCCACGTTGACCAACATCTGTGTTGAGAATCAATGTGCTAAGGGTGCAACATTTGTGTAGCGAGGGGGAGCATGAACCTTAGAGCCCCGTCCTGCGTGAGACTAACAAAGTCCACAGCATGAGTGGAGCGCTATAAAAACCCTCCCCACGTATTGTAAAAAAGTTTTCCTGGTATTTTGCTTGATACTGCAGCCGAGTTCGACACTAGAGTTGCAGATGAGAGCATTGGAGATTCGATTGATGGAAGACCGTGCGGCAGCATCCAGTGTTGCTTCACAAGAAGATGCCAGCATGCGACGCGGGGAGCACGAAAGATTTCTTGCAACTTTAGACGCAAGAGCGACACCAACTTCTTCCTCAAGTCATCCTCCTGAGACTGGCAAGGTGTGAACATGCTGAGGAGCATTCGAAAGAAAGCTGATGGGATGGAGTGATGGTTGGGGCCCCTTTGCATTGTCAAATTCTGTTTTGTGGGGCTGATGGGTTGGTGGGTCTTACTGCTGGTAGCACTTTTCCAAAAGTAACATGGATGGCAATGCTATGCTACTGATTTGGAGATGAGATAGTGTAGGTAATAAGCCTTGCACATGATGTATGGACCTTGTAAGAAATGGGTGCAACTTGATGAGCAGGAAGACTTCATCTCCCACTGCCACCATGTCCTTAGTGATTAAGTGGTTCTTGCTGAGCAGGCACAGGATCCTACGCCAAACTTGCTGAGCAGGGCAGTGGGCATATACCAAGCATATTCCACCCACATCGACAGATTCTCTGACCTCTCGACAGATCATATACAGATCTGCTTAAAGGTGTCAAGACCAAAAGACAGCGGATCCGAATGACTCCATGAGCTTTGGAGGCATTCAAGAATCTCAAGGTGGATTTGTCAGAAGCTCCTTGTCTATCTCTTGCCTTGTTGAGCGAGCCGTTACAAGCAATCGCCGAGTCCCCTACTTGTCCAATCTCCACTTTCAAGTGATGTGATGAGACTCCGATATGGCTGAGTACAATCCTGATGGCATGTAACATGTGTTACATGCCATCAAAAGCTCCTTGTCCATCACTTGCCTTGTTGAGCGAGCCGTTACAAGCAATCGCTGAGTCCCCTACGTGTCCAATCTCCACTTTCAAGTGATGTGATGAGACTCCGATATGGCTGATTACAATCCTGATGGCATGTAACATGTGTTGGCAGGCTTCTGAATAAAACCATCCTGTGTGATCCTTATACAATGATCCCAGTAGACATGCATCTTCGTGGAAAGCTGCAGTGGATCTATCCATGTACGGGAGTCTCCAGTGTCACGAGGTCGGCACGGATAAGTCGGTTAATGTCCTGTGGATGAGGGGTAGTAGAGGAGCATCCAAACTGTAGTAGAAAAGGGGCACGCGATCCATATGAAGCCTGTATGAGAGGAACCACTGTGTAACCCTAACATACCCTAACAGGACCCGTCTCACTTAGTCACTTCGACAACTCCAAGGCTAGACCGAGGAGCCTATATCTGTCCAAGGTCTGTATGTGTTATATGTAAATCAGTGCATCAACTACCAAGGAAGCTACTCCAAACTCTGCAAGAAAAATGGGGTGGGGCAAGAAGGGCTTACTCCAAATCATCCAAGAAAACATCATGAGCTGCAATCTCTCTATCCTCTAATCATCCTCCCCAAGGCCTCTCAAAAGAAGGCCCGATACATCACAGCATGTGTCACAAGCGTGTCAAAGAGTCATCCCTTAGTGCTAGGGTCATGAAAGTGAGCCTAAATGCACTGCCACTCCGAATGAGCCAAAGTTGCATAACCCCTTGTCACGAGCCTGGGCTGCTGGGCACATAGTGAAGTTGGGACCAGAAAAAGTGACTCCCAAGTGTACATAGGATGGGACAATGTTTACATGATCCAATGCGCTGTCTTAAGACCACCGACACATGCCAGTAGGATTGCAATTAGGCAAGTCTGAGTTTCTTCATACCATCTGAAGACTGGAGATGGGAAGAGTAGAGGCTATTGTATGGGATGATAGGATATGTAGATTCTGCTCAGGTCGAGACAAAGGAGAACTATATCTGCAGGTGCTTGGTGTATTATGAGATATAGGGGAGATTCCACCCTCTTTCAAGGAGGGGTTTGGCCCACTAAGATAGATCATGGATTTCCCCAATCAGTGTTGCTTCGTAAACATAAAGAGTTACTCTTTATAGAGGGCAGGGCTCAGACCGTAGATACTTCACACCCACCTATTACCGACTTCTTAGGCCTCGCTACGTAAAAACATAAAGAGTTACTCTTTATAGAGGGCAGGGCTGAGACCGTGGATACTTCACACTCGCCTATTACCCACTTCTTACTTGTGACACATCCAGCAATGGCATCGTGTGCCACCAGTTACAGATGACTCACCCAGACAGACCACACAATCCACTCGTGCCCGCAATACTTGCACTTGAGTCTTGCATTGGTATGTAACCTTGCTTGCAGATTTCAAAATGTTCACATGCTCCCATTCCAAGCCTTTTGGTCTTCTCAAAGAACATTCAAAAAGGCCCAATTTTTACGCTTCAGCAATGAGCATTTTACAAAATTCAAATTACATAATACAACCATGTACAACAGTTTTTAAAAAGCTCCACTGTTTAGATATAGACCTTAGGGCCTGTTGGCGTTGGATTTCGTCGCCTTCCTCTCCTACGCTGCCACGTAGCAGCCATTATCCCACATGGTGGGTTCCGGTCTTCACCACCCTTCTATAAGGGGCATTCCTCCCCATGGTCTCCCTCATCCCCTACTTACAGTGGATAACTGGGATTTGGGGGTGGGGAGACCCTTAGACCAAGCTAGGCCTTCCGTCCATCCTCTTCCGCACTGTTGGTGATGCTTTTGGGCAGCTCTCCGCGTTTCTAATATGGTATCAAAGCATGTTCAGCTTTTGGGCTTCTGTTCGGCTTCGCTCCTGCTCGGCATCGTTTGGGCGTCTCATTATGGGGGGTGTTGGCGTTGGATTTCGTTGCCTTCCTCTCCTACGCTAGCCATTATCCCACATGGTGGGTTCTGGTCTTCACGGCCCTTCTTTAAGGGCATTCCGCCCCGTGGTCTCCCTCATCCCCCACTTATAGTGCATAACCGGGATTTGGGGGTGGGGAGACCCTTCGACCAGGCTGGCCTTCTGTCCATCCTCTTCCGCACTGCTGGTAGTGCTCCTGGGCAGCTCTCCGCGTTTTTGATAGGGCCTAGGCCTAGGTACTAGGTGGCCCTATACTCAGGCTTCTAAGTTCAGAACTTCAGCCTGCTGCCTAGTACAGGGCCAGCCATACTAGATGATAGGCTGCCATCACACGTACTGCATAGTACAATCATTCTACTATGTACGAAAATGTACATACAGCCTACAGCCTATAGGTAACACTGAACAGTCACCAGTGTGCAGCGGGCCAGCAGGCCCAGCGGTACAGTCATACAGTACAGTACCGAATCTTATGGAACAGGGTACAAATGGCAATGCGGTGTGTTTACCTGGAAGAGGCAAGGCAAGTGCGCTGGTGGTGGCAGTGGCAGTGGCGGTGGCTGGGTGCTTGGAACGAGGCACAAAACAACAAAAGGGCAAAAATGCCACGCGTAAAGAAAATCCCCCAAAAAATTTTGAAAAAAATAGGGCTACGCATGAAACCCACATTTCATACGCGTTTGTACCCAATGTTTGCAAACGTGTGCTTCATCAATCAAGCACGTTTGATTGGAACGATGCGAGTCGGAGTCCAGATCTCACAGATATGCCCCTCCACAACAGTGGACAGAAAGCATATATGAGATTATAGATGCAGCTCCAACATAGTATCTCTATGGGCCTTTGTATTATAGACACATGGCTACCTTGAACTCACTAATCACATGATCATTTCTTTGTATAGGTAGTGCGATACGCCTACGACCCATACTGTGCTGGCCGACCTGTTTTGCAGGGTTTTGGGAAGCTTGTGACATTAGTTAGTTCAGCCAATTGTTCACAAAGTTCTTGCCAACAATCTGTTTTGTGACTTCCAACCACCCACTTAAGGGCCCCCACCTTGCAGTGTATGTTCTTGTATTGCGAGACTATGATAGACAATGAAGCTTTGACCAATAATGGTCCTGCAGGTGCCTCCGGATTGAGCATTGGTCAAGTACTAAGCTTACTGGAAGCTTATGATAGACGATGATGCTTTGACCAATAATGGTCCTGCAAGTGCACTGATCTCTCTGTATTGAGCATTGGTCAAGTACTAAGCTTAATGGAGGCTATAATTGTGCTCACCGGTTGCCAGGTTAACTGTAAGGTCTTGCTACTGACAAAAGGCCTGCAGTGCCATCAAGTGTCTCTGTAACCCCTCTGTTGAATCTGACATAAGCACTACGTTGTCTGCATAAAGCAGAATGAGTACCAATGTATCACAAAGCGTGGAGCAGACCGGTCCGTAGATGAAGTCAGAGACCTCATCTATGTAGAGGCCAAAGAATGTTGGAGAGAATGGGCATCCCTATGATCCTAGTGATCACCTCCGCCATACCTTATTACCGACTCATGTAATGCCATGAGTCCCCATCATATAGTTCCAATCATTCTCGTATGATTGCTGAGGCAAACCTTTCCAAGCGTTGGAAACATATTCTCGTATGATATTTCCCTTTCATACTTTTCCCTTAAAAGCATTGTTGGGGATTTCATTTTTTTCCCTTAAAAGCATTGTTGGGGATTTCACCCAAATCTTTGTGTTTTTGCAACTCATTTATGTAACTCATTGGTGTTTACGTAAGTCCTTTATGTTCTCTAGTCCCCTAGAAATTGGAGTGATTTCTATGCATGAAGGCACCAAGGGTAGGCCGCGAAATGGTGTCCCCTCATAGGCTGAAGCAAACTTTTTCATACAAGGCGAACTTCCAAAGGCGTCTAAAAAGACATGCTTGGAGTACGGTATCAAAGGCCTTGCGGAAGTCCACAAAGCAGCAATAGACTTTCCGCCCCCTCGATCTCCTTATTGATTGAGCAGGGTTTACAGGTTCGGTTTAACCCTAATGGATGTTATGTAGAAGACTTCAAAGATAAGTGCAAGTTGGTTGCAAAAGGCAACAGAGTAGGCAGAATGTTTACATTGAATGTAAATATGCCTAAAGTGAGTGCTACAATGTTTGCAAATGGTTCAGGAGTTGTTGCAAATACATACATTTGGCACAAGAGAATTGGACATTCTCTTGTTGATGGAGCTTGGGATTCCCGCAATGAGTACACCTGGTGTGAAGAAGGCTATGAAAGCCATGAATGCAAAGTTATGAAGATCTGGAAGAGTCAAAATCATGTGCAGAGGTTGACTTATGATGGTTATGTGGCACATCACTATGCATAGATGACAAAAGTTGTGGTAGGTTGTAGAACCCACATGTTTTGATGAGGTGATTGGAAATGTGTGTTGGGAGAAAGCTATGAATGAGGAGATGGATGCATTGTATGGAAATGAGACTTGGGAGATTTGGTGCCATTTCCTGAAGGCAAGAAAGCTATTGGCTGTAAGTGGGTGTATAAGGTGAAACATAATAGTGATGGGAAAATATGATCTAGGGTAGAGTAGGTCCTCCGAAGACCTACCTGTCCCCTAGCTCTGTGCCCATGTCTCTCTGCAAAGGTGCTGACCTCTCTCTGCAACCCCTCGCCCCCCTCTGCGCCAGACCCCTCTGGCTCCCCTCCCGCCAGCAACCCCCTCTTTGCCAACCCCCCTCTACGCCAGCCCCCATCCCCCCCTCCCGCCAACAACCCCCTCTGCGCTAGCCCTCCCTCCCGCCCTCTCTCCTGCCAGCCCCCCTGCCCTCTCCCTCTCTCTCTCCACTCACCTCCATAGCGTACCCCCCTCCCCCCCCCCCCCCCCTTCACTATATTCACACCCTATAAGGGTTTCTGTTTACCTTCCAGTTCCAGTTTCATTTTCTAGGTGCCAGTAGTATCATCTTTATTTTTCATTTTCTGGTTTTTTATCCAGACATTGTATCAGATCCACCATGATGTAACTTTTTGGTCTCATAGGTCATTATGGCCTTTTGAAGACGTTAATATAACATTTCATTTCTCCCCCCGCTGCCCACCTCTCTCTCTCTCTCTCTCTCTCTCTCTCTCTCAGCCCAATCCAGGTTATGTTCGCCACCCTTCCCTCAACCACCCTTCTCTCTCTCTCTCTCTCTCTCTCTCTCTCTCTCTCTCTCAGCCCAATCCAGGTTATGGTCGCCACCCTTCCCTCAACCACCCTTCTCTCTCTCTCTCTCTCTCTCTCTCTCTCTCAGCCCAATCCAGGTTATGGTCGCCACCCTTCCCTCAACCACCCTTGCTCAGGCCTCCAAGGCAGCAACATAAGTGTTAGGGTTCTATCTCTCCGAGGTACATCGACATGGCCAAGGGTGCAAGCAAAGAGCAGATAGTCAAAATGGAGGATAAGCTGAACATCAATATCAAAGAAAACAAGAAGACGGCGGACTCCGCCATCAACAACATCATCAACCGACTTTCCAAAGTCGAGAAGGAGATCCAAAGTCGAGAAGGAGATGGAAGCTTTACAAAAAGAGAAGGAAGCTTCGAAAAGGGAGAAGGAGAGGGAGAAAGAGAAGGAAGGAGGGAAGAAAGAGAAAGAAGCATGGAAAGAGGAGAAAGAGGGATGGAAGAAGGAACAGGACACTATGAAGGAGGAAGTCGACATCCTCAAAGCGGAGGTGATCTCTCTACGGGACCAACCACCAAAGAAGGGCTCCAGATCGTCAACACCACCATTAAGGAGGAGCGGATGCGACATGCTCGTAGACTCAATGTGAGAGTCACGGGGATTCCCGAGGTAGCCGGCTCTACCCCCGGGGGAGATGGGCGGACACTATGCACACGACTTGGATACTCACATGAGGGACCCCCCCCCCCTCTCTTTGAAAGCTTGGAGGGCCGGGAAAGACATGACAAAGAAGAGAGCTCTCATTATACAGTTACGGATGTGGAGGCACGCACCATCTTCATGAGGAAGAGGGTCATACTACGAGGCTTAGAGGGAGCTCCTATTTTCTTGGATGATGATCTCACGAGGATGCAGCTAGAACATAGGAGAGCTTGCATGCCACGAGTCTTACACGCGAGGAGAGAAGGCAAGAAGGCCTTCTATCGAGATGGTTGGGTCATCATTGATGGGGGCCGGCCCATGGTTTAGCGGTTTGGGGCCTATGGGACACAGACCAAGCCACTGACAGAGATACACATGGCAGTATGGAACTGTAATGGTTCACTATGGGTGCAACCTGGTGTGAGGTGAAAAAAAGAAAGAAAGGCCACTGCCTCTATAGCCCTTCACCTCCCAAACTTGGAATACAACACACGAACGGAGGCACCACCAGACACCGACTGGAACACTTTCCACAATTCACCACCCAACCCACGCCAGACAGACAGCATAAAACAGGGGCACCATAGACCAAGATAAACACCCAACAATATATTTCCAGTCAACACTTCATACAAGCTTCTCTCGACACAAAAGCCTTACTCACACAACTTACAAACACTGACTCAGGCCTGGATTTACTGCCAAGGGAATTACACCATGGCCACACCACCTCTGGGATTCAACCTTGCGTCTAATGACCAAGCCATCCAGCCACGAACACACGAACCATCAACACTCTGACCCTGTCACTACCGAGGATACACCACATCCCCAATCACCACAAACCTCTCACCTGCCTGCTGTGCCAATCACACCAGAAAGAACCCGTCCACTTCTCTTCAGAAGGCGCCCCACCAGCTAACCCTCAACTCTCCGCAGCCCATCACTTCTGTGTGTGTCGCCAGCAACAGCTACCCAAACATCTCTCTCTCTCTCCTCTGTCTCTGTGCTGATCCTCTGTCACCTGCAGCTTATCTGCAGTGCCACTTCAAACCCTTCCTCTGCAATGCTACCGGCCCCACCAGCTCAGCAGCAATACCTGTCCTTCTCTTCTCTTCACTCGGCACCCCTCTGCTTTCTTCCGGCTTCACCTAGCGGCCCACACCTGCAGCAGCGCTATCTGCTCTTCATCCGAGAAGCGCCCAGCTCCTAAGGCGGCCACCCTCTCTAGCGCTTCCACTTGTCTTCGTCTGACTTCAGCACCCTTCCTCTTGCGCTGGCAGCCAGCAGGCCACCCACTTCAAGGCAGCCTCCCTGTGGTCTCTCACCACGTCACATCACCTCAAGAGTCACCAGCAGCTACTCTCAACGTCGGCTCTGTCCTCGCTACCCACACCAGCCATCAGCTTTTGACGCCCGCCAGCTTTTCACCAGCTTCAATTACAACCCACACGAACCCCTGGCGGACCCTTTGCGCCTGCAGCTACGCTTGTCTTGCCTGACGCCAGCACCCGTCTTCTCCTTTCGCCAGCAGCTACCTTTGACGCCCGTCACAGCTGCGCCCTCTGCTTCTCTATCGCCAGCCCGTCGCCAAGTCGAACAGCAGCTTCACCAACGTTGGCGGGCCCCTTGCGCTTCCACGCCGCGTTCACCACCACAAGGCAGTCTCCTCAGCATATGTTTGTGACTGCGCCCGAGAACCAAAACCAACACAAGGCGACGGCATCTTTTCTATCTCCCCGGCCGACTCCCATGCTTCGCCAGCTTCACCAACCTTCTGGACTCCTTCGCTGGCAGCTACTTGGCAATCAAACAAGCAACCATGTGGCCTTTCACATTGGCGGCCACGTGGATCATTATTTATTATTTTTTGTAAGGCCTAGAAAATGGCCATATCACTCTTTCGCTTTCCATTTCACACCAAATGCCCAAGGCAACACTAATCCTTTCTTTCCTAATTGCCCATGTCTCCACATACTCTTCAAATACAGCTTCGAGTGCCCATGGATACTTGGACACGCGTACACATATCAAGGTGGCCGAACAGCTAATATCATCTCCAGTGGACCTCTCACCGGACAGGCCTGCAACAAGCTCAAAACCAAACCGTCCACCCCGTACACCTGCCAACGCATTCAAAAGCCAAGTCTTCACACCTGCCATGCACACGTATATACACAGGCCCAAAATACCTCTCAGAAAAACGCCTGACATACTTTGCCAACCCCCCCATCTGCTAGAGCATTCATGCTCAGCAGCAAAAAGACAAATCCGCCAGGATCAAAAGGAAACATATGTAACTGACCATCCCATTCCCCAACATCCATGAAACACAATGGCTGTATCACTGCATACCAAACATCAACCATATAGGCCACCAAATCATCCACGTCCACTTCACCCACAACAAACCTCCTCGTCTTCAAAACCTGTGGAATTGCAGCATGCATCCCATTCATCAACACCTGTGAAGGCCAGGTTCCAACATTTTGACCTTTATCCACAGAAAAATCCACATCCTTTCCAACAACAGTGTCCACAAGCACTTCCAGCTCTTGTAATTCAGGCATCTCTTCACAACCATACAGCTCAACTGGTTCAGAATCCTTGTCATCCATGCACTTTGCCTTCAGCATTTCAGCAACCCGCAAAGAAGCCTTAGTTACACTCTCGACCATATCAGCATCCATCTCCATCTCTGGCTCCTGCTCATCAAGGCTAGCAACTTCCCATATATCATCCTCAAGCACAATACTTACATCACAACGCTCTTCATCAGCCAAAACTACATGCATACCTTCTTGAGTGTTGCCAACCCCCCTGGTATCATCGTCCAAAGACTCCCCAGCACTTAATGCATCAAATGGAAAAACATCCGTACCATTCATTGCAGGTACCATATCACCATCAAGCTGTCCAAGAAAATCCAAGATAATAGGATCTTCCTCCATGCTCTCCACATCCGCATCACAAACCATCTTCACTTCATCACAAGTCTCTACCCCATCCTCCTCCCTTGCAGAATCTGGCAAAGAATCTTCCTCAAAGCATTCTGTATCCAGCTCCTCTTCCTTCTTATCATCAGCCAATCCCAAGGCATCATCCTCTTTGCTTCCATGTGCATGCATGTCATCCAGATCCGAACGCAAATGATCTTCCATAGAGCCTTCCAAATCATTGTCATGTACAGCTATGACGTCCAAATAAGAATCCACTGGCAACTCCTCATCTGCAAAAGTCTCAAATCTTGACCTAGATTCCTCATCTTGCTTCTCATCCACCTTCACCTGCTTTAAAGACTTTGGAAAAAAATCAGACGGCACATAGAACATCCCCCTTTGCACCTGTATAGGCCTTTGAGACTCCTGTCTAATCAAACTTTGCATAGGACTCTTATCCACCTCAACCAAATTTACATGCATATCCCTTACAGACACAACACCTTCATACGGATAAATACCCATCTCCATCTGCTTCAAAACCTTGCCTTCCTTTTCCCTAGCAACCCTAACTGCATCATCAAATGACTTGGGATTCTTTTAAATGAGGTAGCAAACCATCAATAAACAAACTCTTCTTCAGAAACATACGAGGAACTTCCTGCTTCAATGCCATACACCACTTACCCCACAAACATGTAAATACCTTCACAAAATCATCCAGTGATTGCCCATGAACCTGCTTCAAGATGCTCAGCTCCTGCCAAAGCACACTAGAATCCTCCGCTTGCTGAAAGCGCTCCAAAAGGCCTTCTTTCAACCTGTCTAAGGTCAAAACACCATGTAGCTCACCTGCCGCCTCCTGTGCTTCAAAACCCTTAAACCAGCTTCGGGCATCTCCCTTCAAGAAAATCTTTATCAGCTTCAGAACCTGCTCTTCATCTGTCACATGGTTACTAATGCATGCCAACTCCATCTGCTCCAGGAGGACATGCCAAAGGAGGAGGAGACAGAAGCCTCGCCATACACTTGTCTGTCAGAGGAGATTATGCATTATTCTACACTAGGGGAGGTATTTCTTACGGGTGACTTCAATGCCCACACACAGAGCAGACAGTGTGAGGTGTATGACTATGATGACATGGAGATCCTCCACCTTGTGGATCCAAAGGAGATAGGGGCTAGTCAGGCATCAAAGGACACTGGACCAGACAGAGGACATTATGGGGACCACTTACTAGAGTTGGGAGCCAGCCTGCCAGGTATCAGGTGAAATTCTAAGAAGTGTTTTGAGTCTGTGTACATATGGAACGCGTGGTGTGTGAATAAGCTTTGCCCTGAATGCCCTGACAAATGTACAGACCGGGTGGTTTTGCAGTGAGCTGGTATACGTGTGTTTTTTTTTGGGAGCACATGCTGGAGATTTGGGAGTTTTATTTGCAAATGTGTGGTGTGCGGGTGGTTACCAAATGCAGGGCACCGACTCATTCGAAGGGAGGCCGGCTTTGGAACATGGGGTAATGATCGTATTTGGTGAGAAGTATGATGCTGATTATTCTGAGCTTGTGGGCAGCTCTCGTTTTGGAAAGTTGTGGAGGCGGCGTGATGACCTGAAGCATAAGGAAGGAAGAGCCATTGTAGTGTGTGGCCATTATTATTGAGCTTTTAAAATAAATAAAATATACTATACAATGTGGCCAATTTGAATAGGGTCCACGTGGAAGGTTTTGTAGCTGCCAGCGGGTTCCCTCTAGAAACTGGCGAGAAGATAAAGGTGGCGCCTTGCTGGAGTCGGCCGGGAGATAAAAAGAAGGCCCCCTCGGATCGTAGTTGGTGCTAGCGGGTATTGTTGCTGTAGAGAGACTGCCTTGAAGAGGCGCTGCAGCAGACGGGCGTGAAGAGTGGAGTGGTCGCTCTCTGGTGGTCGCCTCGACAGTGATTGTGCAGAGGCGAAGGAGCTGGCGAAGCTGCGTGTGTGAAGCACCGGGTGCTGAGGCGAGGAACAGAGAAGGTGGCGGCCGCCTTGTACAAGGGCTGGGGGATTCTGCAGACAGAGTCGGCTGGAGTGGCCCCCGTGTGATAAGGGTCGAGGGCTCTCGGTGGAGTACGCAGGCGCAAGGACAAAGCTGCAACGGCGGCTGGGAGAGGCCAGAGGTTCGAAAAGGCTGGAGCGCAGCCGGAGGTGAAGGTGCTTTTCGTTTTTGCGTGGCTAGGCGCAGCTATATACTGCCTGGCGAGTAAATTTTGCAGAGGCTGGTGCCACTAGGAGGAGAGCCGGCGAGCAGGTGGTTTTGACGTAGTTGGTGCTGGCGGTAGTTGGGGTTGACTGCAACTGCTGGTGACGAGATGAGGAGGAGCCCTGGGTAAGGTTGCTTGGGTAGCTGTGGCTGCTGAAGACAGTCGAAAGAGAGGCCGCCTCGTAGGAGTGGATCGCCGGGCGGGTACTGTTGCAGTAGAGCAGAACAGAGGCAAGGAGAGGTGGCAAAGGATAAGGCCGCTGGGGTGATTCTACAGAGGGCCAGACGAGAGGCTGGACGTCGGGCTGGTAAGGAAAAGCTGGATGCGCAAGGTTCATGAATTTTTAGCTGGCTGTGGCTGCAAGGACTGTGGTGCCAACATGTGAAGGTGCTGGAGCAGAGGAGGAAAGGATGGCTGTGGGTATGAGTGTGAGTTAAATTTTGGATGGCAACCTGTGTGGGCTCTTGTCTATGTGTTTAATGTGAAGGAGTGATTTTGTGGGTGGTTTGGGAAGGGTGCAGTGTGAAGAAAGAGTGCTGTGTTGGGGATTGTGGTGCCCCATTGTCTATGGTTTCGGCTGCAGAGGAGAGGATACGTTGAGCCGCCGAGCTCCGGCCTCGATGACCTGGCCATTCCCATAGGTTGAGAGTGAGTTGAGTGTAGTGAGACGTGTGTGATATCGTCTCTGGTGCCCCCATAGTGTTGTTGTATTCCAAAGTTGCGAGGTGGAAGGCTATAGAGGCCTGGTGTTTGTTTCTTTTTTTCACCTCACATCTTTTTGGTGCCCCCACACTGAGGAGGACCAAGCTTTTGCCTTTGAGGGTGTTGATTAGCAGGGAGTAGTTGTACTTGAAGCCACCTCCAGAGGGTGTATGCCCCATAGGAGCACGACTCGTCAGCTACTTTTTCTTGCAGTGTTGTGTTGGTTTTCGGGATGTTGATGTATCCTGAGTTTTATGGGCATAAAGATGAGGATGTGGGAGATTTTCTTGAGAGGTTCGAGGTTGCGTGCATTAGCAACCTTGTTGATAATGAAGAGCAGGTGTTGAAGCTTTTGAGGATCTTTTTGAAGAGTGATGCTAGAGATTGGCTCAAAGGTTTTGAAGCAAAGGAAGCTAAGGCTGTACCACCTAGTGTTTTGACATTAGACAGGTTGACAGAGGCTCTTTTGGAGCGGTTCCAGCGAGTTGAAGACTCGAGTGTGCTATGGCAGGAACTCAATGATTTGCGACAGGGACAAGGACAAGACGTGGATGATTTTTTGCATGTGTTCACAAGGTTGTGGGATCGATGGTGCTTTTCTTTACGAAGTGAGGTTCCCCCGATGTTTGTGAAGAAAGGATTGTTTGTAAGTGGTTTACTTCCTGTGTTGAAGCTCAAGGTCGAAGGGAAGAAACCCAAAACGTTTGAGGATGCTGTGCAGATTGCAAGGGACAAGGAGTGGAAGATGAACAAGATGGCAGCGCTCGGTATGCATTCAGAGGGTGTACATGAGGATCTCTTTAATGCTGGAAAGGATGCCAAATCTTTTTTGCTGGAAGGAATGCCTTCAAGGTTAAAGCAGGTGAATAAATGTATGCTTGATAAGCCGTCAAGGTTCTTTTCGTGGTTGAAAGGGTGTTCGAATGAGGATTCCATACAGGTTAAAAAGCCAAAGCAAAAGGAGTGCTTGACAGGTCTTGAAGAGAAGCCATTGTTCTTGGAAAGCGGGGTTGTTGAAGATGTTATTATGCCGAATGAAGAGATGGAGGTGCGCCAGTTTGTGTAGAGGAAGAGATGTCCTTGCAATCGAATGTCGATGCTGTTGTGGAAAGTGATTTGGAATGCTCTCTTAGTGACGACTTGATTGTAGCTGTGGATGTTGAACATATGTGTGGTGACACACCCATGTGGGAGGGTAAGCAAGTTCTTTTGGTTGATGGAAAAGATGTTTTTCCGAATGATATTTGTTTTGATGATTCTTCTATACAAACCATTGCCAAGGAGGACAGGGTAGAGAGCTTTTCACTTGAGGATGATGATGTGAATGCTTATATATGTGGACAAGATATGGACCATGAGCTGATTGTTTTGAAGAATGAAGAGGAGCAGGTCATTGTGGACTTCTTGGATGAGCATGTTTATGATTGTAAGGATGTGATTGATGTTGTGGATGTTTCCTTGTCTGATGAGCCAAGTGATATGGATCTTATGCATGAAGATGAAACCTGGATGAGCATAGACAAGAATGTTATGGATGATTGCTTTGATGTGACTTTGGACAGGAAAGATGATGCTCCCTTGTATGCTTTGGTTAGAGGATGGTGTTCACAAGTGGTCTTGAATTTGATGATGAGTGTTGCCATACAACAGGTTAGACAGATGAGTCTATGCATTGTGGGCTATCACTTATGTGATGCTTTGAAGCAGGAATCGACCAAAGTTTTGGATAAAGAGGACAGGATGTGTGATGAGGATGTTACAAAGGGGTTTTTAGCTGCTATGGGTGAGAATGGTGTGGTGATAAAGGAGAAGCTTTCAATGAAAAAGATGGATATATGATCAAAACAGGTACTCTTGGATGTTAAGGTTGAATGGTGGTCCATGCATTTTGGACATGGTTTGCATGCAGATGTTGAGGGTGCTTATCTTCTCAAGTGGTGGCAGTGTATTGATCAGTCCTTGTTCTTTCAAGAGCCTTTATGCTGGCATGGTGAATTTAAAAGGATGGTCTTTGACCCAAGTGGGTGGATGTGGTATGCTATGATGTTAAGTTGGGTGATACAACTTTGGCCGTTTGATCTAGGAATATGAATGCAAGTTCTTGTTTTCTGCTGAGCATGAATGCTCCAGCAGGCTGGGGGGTTGGCAAAGTATGTCAGGTGAAAATCTAAGAAGTGTTTTGAGTCTGTGTACATATGGAACGCGTGGTGTGTGAATAAGCTTTGTCTTGAATGCCCTGGCAAATGTACAGACCGGGTGGTTTTGCAGTGAGCTGGTATACGTGTGTTTTTTTTTGGGAGCACATGCTGGAGATTTGGGAGTTTTATTTGCAAATGTGTGGTGTGCGGGTGGTTACCAAATGCAGGGCACCGACTCATTCGGAAGGGAGGCCGGCTTTGGAACATGGGGTAATGATCATATTTGGTGAGAAGTATGATGCTGATGATTTTGAGCTTGTGGGCAGCTCTGGTTTTGGAAAGTTGTGGAGGCGGCGTGATGACCTGAAGCATAAGGAAGGAAGAGCCATTGTAGTGTGTGGCCATTATTATTGAGCTTTTAAAATAAATAAAATATACTATACAATGTGGCCAATTTGAATAGGGTCCACGTGGAAGGTTTTGTAGCTGCCAGCGGGTTCCCTCTAGAAACTGGCGAGAAGATAAAGGTGGCGCCTTGCTGGAGTCGGCCGGGAGATAAAAAGAAGGCCGCCTCGGATCGTAGTTGGTGCTGGTGGGTATTGTTGCTGCAGAGAGACTGCCTTGAAGAGGCGCTGCAGCAGACGGGCGTGAAGAGTGGAGTGGTCGCTCTCTGGTGGTCGCCTCGACAGTGATTGTGCAGAGGCGAAGGAGCTGGCGAAGCTGCGTGTGTGAAGCACCGGGTGCTGAGGCGAGGAACAGAGAAGGTGGCGGCCGCCTTGTACGAGGGCTGGGGGATTCTGCAGACAGAGTCGGCTGGAGTGGCCCCCGTGTGATAAGGGTCGAGGGCTCTCGGTGGAGTACGCAGGCGCAAGGACAAAGCTGCAGCGGCGGCTGGGAGAGGCCAGAGGTTCGAAAAGGCTGGAGCGCAGCCGGAGGTGAAGGTGCTTTTCGTTTTTGCGTGGCTAGGCGCAGCTATATACTGCCTGGCGAGTAAATTTTGCAGAGGCTGGTGCCACTAGGAGGAGAGCCGGCGAGCAGGTGGTTTTGACGTAGTTGGTGCTGGCGGTAGTTGGGGTTGACTGCAACTGCTGGTGACGAGATGAGAAGGAGCCCTGGGTAAGGTTGCTTGGGTAGCTGTGGCTGCTGAAGACAGTCGAAAGAGAGGCCGCCTCGTAGGAGTGGATCGCCGGGCGGGTACTGTTGCAGCAGAGCAGAACAGAGGCGAGGAGAGGTGGCAAAGGATAAGGCCGCTGGGGTGATTCTACAGAGGGCCAGACGAGAGGCTGGACGTCGGGCTGGTAAGGAAAAGCTGGATGCGCAAGGTTCATGAATTTTTAGCTGGCTGTGGCTGCAAGGACTGTGGTGCCAACATGTGAAGGTGCTGCAGCAGAGGAAAGGATGGCTGTGGGTACGAGTGTGAGTTAAATTTTGGATGGCAACCTGTGTGGGCTCTTGTCTATGTGTTTAATGTGAAGGAGTGATTTTGTGGGTGGTTTGGGAAGGGTGAAGTGTGAGGAAAGAGTGTGCTGTGTTGGGGATTGTGGTGGCCCATTGTCTATGGTTTCGGCTGCAGAGGAGAGGATACGTTGAGCCGCCGAGCTCCAGCCTCGATGACCTGGCCATTCCCATAGGTTGAGAGTGAGTTGAGTGTAGTGAGACGTGTGTGATATCGTCTCTGGTGCCCCCATAGTGTTGTTGTATTCCAAAGTTGCGAGGTGGAAGGCTATAGAGGCCTAGTGTTTGTTTCTTTTTTTCACCTCACACCAAGCATCGTCTCGTTATTTATAACGGGATGCTACAGTGGCCGGGATCAGGAGAGCTGACATGCTTCCCACATGGAGGTCATACACGGACCGGAGGCACGGTGGTAGACTACATTATGGGGTCTTTGGAGGCATCACAGCTTGTCACTTCATTCTCCATCCCACCTCGTCCTATTGGGACAGATCATACATACTTGGCATTTTCACTAGCCGGATCACCAGTATCACCAGCCCCCCACATACCGACGCCACACACTACCATCTTCTTCACACATGACATGGCAGACATATACACTGGCAGAGTAGAGGATAGGCTCCTACTCATGGATCCCCTGGCACCTATGTATACCATTACAGCCCAACTGGCATCACTCCTACACACGGCTGCATTACAGAGCTTCCCACATCGTGTCCACTCAGGAGAGCCTGCGAGATCTGGGACTATGCCCCAGAACACATGGTATGATGACGAGTGCAGAGCCCTATACTCACGGCTCCGCATACAGAGAGCCTTGGGAGCCATCACAGAGCAGGAGTCGAGGAGAGAGATGAGGAGACTTATTCATCGCAAAAGGCGGGCCTTCGCAGAGATACAGGAGCTAGAGATCTTCCATTTCTTCATGAGTAGAGATAGCCCTATCTCATGGCGGCACTTCAGAGAGCCCTGGACACCGACACCCATTGCAGACCCACAGACATGGCACACATATGCAGAGGGCCTATACCATGCCCCACAGCAGCCACCTATACCTCACAGGAGCCTCGACCTACCACAACTAGCTTCTTTACCCACTCGATGGTAAAGGAAGTTATCCGCCGCCTACCGCATGGACGGGCCGCCGACCATATGGGCCTACAGGGTGAGCATCTCATATATGCAGTAGATTCTTTGGCTCCTTTTCTTGCACACCTGTTTAACAGGGCACTAGCAGAGGGTTTGCCTGTGGAGTGGACGATGCACACCATTGTGCCGATCCACAAAACAGGGGATATGCTCGATCCGAGCAACTACAGGACGGTTATGGTTGGCCACGTGTTGGCCAAACTCTATGGTGCAGTGTTGGAGCAAGAGCTTAGCTTATATGCTAAGCGAGCAGGTTTACGCTCATCAGGGCAAGCAGGCTTCAGGAGAGCTTTCCTTACCTCCGCAAGGCATTTGACACGGTACCACAGGAGAGGCTCTTTCAACGCCTGCAGTTTCTTGGCATACCAGCAGATATGACATGGGGCATCTATGCATTATCTGAGCAGGTTTTTGGGCGAGTTAGATGCCCAGGAGGTATGTCCGAGACTATTGCTAGCACCACTGGTGTGAAGCAAGGATGCCCACTTTCCCCCACGCTATTTGGGTTATACATTGATGAGGTGGCTGACTTTTTTACACGGGGAGGCGGAGATGGAGTTGATCTAGCAGGTACCTCAGTACATATTGTGCTTTATGCTGATGATATTGTATTAGTGTCTGAGTTTTCAGGAGGTCTACAGCAACATCTACATGCACTCGATGATTTCTGCACACATAGGGGTCTTACTGTGAACCTTGGGAAAACCAAGGTTATGGTCTTTCATACATCGAGACAGGGCAGGAGTCAGCTGACATTCACTCTCGCAGGACGCCAGGTGGAGGTGGTGACATCATACGTGTACCTAGGGGTTACCTTCTCTGCAGCAGCCACGCGCTTCGCCATGGGTTCAGCAGCTAGAGCTAGATTGACACGGGGATATGCAGCATTGGCTATGCTAGAGAGACAATGCCACCAAGCGCATTTTCAAGAGCCCCGGACGAAGGGGTAGCTATTTGACACATTAGTCACACCGGCACTGATGTATGGAGCAGCGGTATGGGCGCCAGGCCTTGCTACCCATTGGTGGACACAAATAGAGAGACCACACGCCCTCATGATGGCACGCATGATACGCAGCAAACCGTCAGTATCTCATGACATTATCCGAGCAGAGTTTGTTGCGCCTCCTATGATGGTAGAGGCCATATTCCAGACACTATATGCCTGCTAGACAGATTTAGAGAGATGCCACAGGACAGATTGTCATACAAAGCTTTTGAGGCATCTAGACAACTGGCTGAGGCAGGAGACAGAGGATCATGGTATGCACAGGTCACACATTGGTTCTCACAGCATGGCCTAGACATGGATCACCTACCACCAGTATGACAGGGATGCACCACATATCCGTCTCTCTCATAGTGAGAGGAACAGAGTATTGAGACAGGACCTATGGCAGCTCTATACACGAGAGACATGGATATCACCTACACAGCCTCTTCCACCGAAGATGCTGTACTACAGAGATCACTTCATGAGTATCACTGATGATGGATTTATAGAGAGGCCTAGATACATGGAGGGCTTTTTACCACACGGCTCCCAAGTAGCTATTGGTCAGCTTAGAGTCTCATCACATCGATTGGAGATCGAGACTCGCAGAGCAGCACGGATCCCCCGAGAG
This sequence comes from Cibotium barometz, assembly GCF_041138505.1. Taxonomy (NCBI): domain Eukaryota; kingdom Viridiplantae; phylum Streptophyta; class Polypodiopsida; order Cyatheales; family Cibotiaceae; genus Cibotium; species Cibotium barometz. The sequence continues at coordinate 40,822,873 of NC_141084.1, forward strand.
GAGAGGGTATGCAGATTGTGCAGAGAGGAGGTGGAGAGTGAGGAGCATTATGTATGCAGATGCAGCACATATACAGCCATGAGAGAGAGAGATCCCATTTTATTCACAGAGCCACATTCCCTACGCCAGCTCCTTGAGGCAGCAGATCAGCGCATTCTGGGGAGATTCATTCTAGACATACAGCGTCACAGAGAGACATCATTACAGGCTCAGACAGCTCCAGAGGGGGGACGACAAACACAGATTACTACATTTTTTCAGAGATCCACCCCACTCCCAGCCCCTACACAGCAGGGAATTACTCTCCAGAGAGCAGAGACACTCAGAGCCCACAGGAGACAGAGGACACCTGGCTTTCGGACACCACGCCTATACCAGAGAGAGATGACAGAGATCAGAGATCAGTTTCACAAAGAGGGTGCGGAGCGACTGGCTCGCTTCAGAGCAGACCCAGGCATGTTCTTCAGGGAGCTGTGGACACCCCCTTCATTGATGTATATCATTTTAAACCCCCAGTATGGTACAGGATGGAGCTAGCTAGGTTGCATATCATGATTGTATACTCCATGCATATAGCTTTGCATTCTCCTAGTAGTAGAGCTCCATCCCCTCCCCCACTCATTGTACTTATTGCACACCCAGATTCAACTTTTTAGTTCAGTACTTTTTCATTTTGTTGGGATGACAGAGGATACCCCACACAGGTACACTGATTTGTCTCATAGGCCGAGTTTGGTCTTTTGGAAGACGTTAATAAAATCTTTCTTTCTTTCTTTCTTTCTTTCTGCAAAGGTGCTGACCTCATACTCCAACACTGTTCCGTAAAGTTGGGCCAATGTGCGGCTAATCATGATCGCGTCGTAGTCATTTGGATCTAATGGGTCGCCATTGTAGGGGTGGCCTCCCATTCATAAGTCATCCCCCCAAGTAAAAAAGAATTGCATGAAGGTTTCTCAAGAAAAAAAATCTCAAATGTAGGCATAACCTTGACTGTTTTTAAAGTTCTAAGAAACATCATCCTAAAGTTGTTACAAGTTCATCCTTCACATGCCTTGCCGTATGTACGAAAAAGAATCCTATTTTTATAGCACGGCACAGAGGGAAAATTTACCTTGCACTTTGTGCAACCATGCCAACTAAAACTGCAGGCCATGCAAGACCCCTAATCTGCAGAAAGAAACAGAAGTAGTATCCACAGGTGCATGAATAATTATCTTAAAACCAAACTGTAACGGACTGAATTGAAACTTAAGATGTTATGATTACAGAGTGCACGTAATTGTACAGTACAGAATAGTTGATTGTTAATGAACTCTTGGCTTATACTCTTGCTATTTTTTTTTTCCATTTTTTAACATAAAAGCATAGTTAAAATAATTACACGAAATAGGGTTATCTTTTGAGAATTTGAGCAAAAATTCACTTAAAGAATCCAAGACATGACTCTATTTGAGTACATCAATTCATGCTTATGGTCTCTGTCATCGAAAATTTTAGAATTAAAGCAGGCAAGGAATCCAATAGAGGCATGCGGGCAAACCTAGAGGTTTAGCCTAAATCAAATAAAGAGTTAGAGAGGAGGTTGAGTCTTCTCAAACCTTTAAATCTTAATCAGAACCCAGTCCATACAAGAGCACTAGATATAGTGTTAGAACTAGAACAAGTGAGGAGGCATGTGGGTAAACCTAGAGGTTAAGCCTAAATCAAATAAAGAGTTAGAGAGGAGATTGAGTCTTCTCAAACCTCTAAATCTTAATCAGAATCCAGTCCATAAAAGAGTGCTAGATATAGCGTTAGAACTAGAACAGGCAACATACATCAGAACATCCAGGTTTCACGTCCATCTAAAGGGCAAGCATCTAACCTATATCTTGGACTGTTTTTTCTTGGCTTTAATTTCACTTACATAAAGAAGCTGAGTTCTTGGACTTTTAACATGTTACTCTCCAAGAACTCTTCCTCATGCATCACCTTCCCATCAATAAAAAATGAGAAACTTTATCCCTTCCTTGTCAATCAGTTGGTTGGAATTCTGAACTTCTGGAGGATTGGATCATAACGACCAACCACCCGTTTCATGTCATGCTCTTCCCTCAGAGCCTCCACTAATCTCCCTGCTACAAGAGGAGAGGGCGTCTCTTCCACTTTTCCTATCTCATACTTGCCTTCCATCCCCGCCACCTCATCAACAATCAGATGAGTATCGAGCTGTCCCTCTTCATGCTCCCCAGACATGCCCTCCATACTGGACACTACATTTGCAATTAGGGGGGTATCAAGCTGCCCCTCCCCCTGAACCTCAGCCTTGACTGTGATCTACCCCACTTTGCTCACTCTTTTCCATATCTTCCCCTTATAATGGCTCTCCACAGAATCGTGATCCACTTGGAGCTCCCGACATCTGTGATTCCACCACCTCCTCTCCTTGGCTTTCCAATCGTGTACTTCTATCTTCTGCTTTCCCAACACAAACTCTTGCATAATGTTCGATCCTTTTGCAATGAAAACAGGCATTTGAAAAGAAGAGAACGTCCCCAATTGTTGCCGGAAGCATCTGTCCCACGTTCAAATCCACATATGTTGGCACTGTGCATTCCACCCACCATAACACACAAACCTTAATATTCTGCCCCATATTTAGCTCTTGTTGCTTTGGCACAAACAACACCCTACCCATAGCAGAGCCAATGTGCCACGTGCATCCCGAACTTGATACCACGTGGCACGTGGGCATATCAGTACAACAGTTGCAAGACTTAAGAGTGGTAAACTAGCCCCTTGTGAGCCCTCATCCAGAACGAGTCTGCCAAGGATCCATTGTAGAGCGTCATGGTCAAGTGTACAAGTCCCATACATGATCATGGTCACGTGTGCATGTCCCACACAAGAAGTCAGTGTGTGTCCCGCACATCTTTGTAACCCTCTGGAATGATGTAGAGGTGTACCGGGCATTTATTAGGCTTCCAGCTGGATGCACACGCACCAATCTAGGTTCAGGATAGCTTTGAAGAGCCTTGGGCATGGGCAGCCATGTGGGGCTTGCCCAAGAGCCAGCAAGGGCCAGCCAAGGGCTTAATGCCCAATCGGGCAACCCTAGGGCCATGCATATACTCGTAGTCGGCCAGCATAGAGGCTTGTCCATCCAGTCGTGGGAATAAACATACAGGCCAACCAGCATTTATGGGAGTTTTGGAATTATATTTGTCCAAGGGACCTGGCCGACTGCAGCATATGGAGAAGTATATATTCAGCCCTTCAATCCAGTCATAAATCATCTCATATTTCTGCAAAAGTGCCAAGGGTTCATGTCACCAGCCTGGACATTTCCACGTGTGAAAGAGGTCTGGTGAACTCAAAGACGTCTAAATATTTGGAAAGTACAAGCTTTGGGAATGGGGGATTATAATACAAAGGACCATACTCCCTAAATTTTGGGAGACTTGCTATTTTTGGCTCGACTTTGATGGAAATTATGTTCGCGTCATTACATCTGGAATCGAGCAAATACCAAGAGTTGCCAAAGTACCTATGGACTACTAGTTGGGATATTTTTAGAGGTAAAGATTATGGGAGAACCCATCTCTTAGATTGGGACATGTGGCAAGAAAGTGAATCAAAGTGAGACAAGTGGCCTTACACTTGTCAGAAAGTGGATCAAAGTGAGACAAGTGGCCTCACACTTGTCTCTTCAACTATTGTGTGGCTCTCCACTTGTCATTATAGCCTTCTCTTTGCATTTTAGCTCATGGGAGGCCCAAATCTATAAATTGGAGCCCTCTCTCTTCATTAAAAGAGGCTCTCTTACTCAACACTAGCCTCTACCACCGTTACAGGTTGCCCTAATGATGGCATGATGAGATATACCATGGACATTATTGTACCACTTTGGTCTCATAGGCCCATTGGGTCTTTAGTAGACACTTAATATATCTTTCTTTCTTTCTCTCTCTCTCTCAGGCTGCCCATGAAGTATACCGGCTATTGGGGACTGTTTTGGAGGCTTCCATCATGAAGAAATACTGAAGGCAAGGGTATTTAATCATTTATTATGATTTCTAGCCATTGTACTTGTTGCACCAGCCCTTGTACTTGTTGTAACTGATGTTCTAGCCATTGTACTGATTGTACCAGGCCTTGTACTTGCTGTACCAAGCCTTGTACTTGGTGTACATGCTATACCAACCTTTATAGCCATTGTTCTGGCTGTACCAGCCCTTGTACTTGCTGTACCAGCCACTGTACCTGCTGTGCCATCCACTATTCTGGCTATACCAGCCACTGTACCTGCTATACCGGCTGAATGGAGAGCTAAACCTGTTGTAACCAGCACTATTGCATACATACCCATGGTTTTTGGGGAAGAATCAGTACCCACACGGAGGTATATGGATTATATTATTGACTCAACATTTCTACAGCCTGTGATCCGGCTTGGTTGCCTCGTGTTGGGCTGTGTTATGGCATTTGTATATGGATAATCCAACATCTCCTGTGGGGAGAGTAAGGGCCGCAAAGCTTGTACATGATATTATTCTCCTTGGGTAGTAAAATACTCCAAGGGAGGGGGGGCATTCCGGCCTCTATGCGGTGTCACATGTGAAAGCTCCATTTTCAGCATTGATGGATATGTGTTAAGGCTGCGGCCATGTTTAAATGTTTTAATATGCATTGATGGTATCAACAAGTGTGTCAAAGGCCCCAGTCCCCCGGGCACCGCAAGTTACAGTTCAAGGGCCTATTGGACAGCCAGTAGGAGCCAAGGGCAAGGTGGAAGGTGAAGATCAAGGGCCATCTTCAGGCTGAGAGTTACCTCAGCCAAGTGAAGGTCTCCAGGGTCAGTTCCGTCCGGCTTATTTAAGTATAATCCTCATCTGTAAGCTTCCACATGTTACAGTGGTGTCAGAGCTTTGCCTTTTGGTGAAGAGATTCAGCCAAGAAAAATCGCTTGTGTATTTGGCTTAGAGACACCGGAAGCAATCCCCATTCCAGTGTGACTCCTATCCCTTGAAGGATAGGTTAACGCAACCGGACCAGTCTCCCACACACATAGTGGATGGATTGTTTGCGGTATGGAAGAACCTTGACCATTCCCACTGTGGCAACCTCCAACAATGAGAGAACACCAAATCTAGGAAGAGGCTGTCACTTCTACAACGGCATGAGGGAGCACTGCTCTTAGTGGGGACCATCTGACAATGATGTTCTGGAGTTTCATGCAACTCATGAAGCAACAGGGAGATCAATTGCTTGAGTAGAAAACTATGATCCAAGCCTTGGAGAAGCGATAACCTCTTCTTCCCCCATTCCTACCTCCCCACTCTCTAGTTTCTCCCTCTACTAACTCCAATGAGGGGTTAACGCAGCAAGCATGTTCTCCACTCAAGTTGCAAATGCGAGAGATGGAGATTCGGACAAAGGCAGACGGTGAAGCAACAACTCCTGCTGCTGAGCAAGAAGACCAAAGACAACATGTGGAACACGAACGATTCCTTGTAGCTCTGGATTAAAGGGTGGTACTAGCAACTCATCTTCATGAGAAGGTAAACTTCAATAAGTATAACAGTAACACTCGATCCCACCACTTTGTATTATTGGACTCATCTCCTTACTGTGATCCAGCCCCTAAAACATAGGAAACATTTCCTATATGGGTGCGAATTTGAGGTTTGCACTGATTAGGAGGCATTGTGCTGGCTTCAAATGATGCCACGTGCGTAATGGAGTGACCGACAATAGAGCTAGGACCACATCTTCCAAAAGTTCGATGGCATAGCCAAGTACCTTATAAGCAAGGCCAATGCATGTCTTGAAACAATATCACCAGCAACCAGTCGGCTGTCTTTTTTCCTGGTCGACCAGCATAGGTGGGTGGTATAAATACCACCCATGGTCCCCCACTCCTAATTTGTACCGGATCTTGTATATAGCAGAGTTTATACAGCTTCTCACTCTCTCTCTCTCTCCGACTTTTGTTCTCTACAACAATTGTCTCATATTTTCGATGTGCATTCCAACAAAACTCGACGTTGGAGAAGATAGAGAGGTAATTCCCTAGGCCCAGACGTGTTCAATTATGTGCAACATTATCCGATTTGTCAAAAGGTGAAAGCATCGTGGGAAGAAAGTAGGTTTGTTACAGCCATTACTAATGCCCAAAGGACCATTCCATGATACATCTATGGGTTTTGTGACGAATTTGCGGCCTAGTCTGGATAACCGTAACATGCAATGTGTGACACAAGATAGCAACCAATAGGCAAAGTCGAACAACCCAGAGGACACGTGGCATGGCAATGGCAATGATGACATGGCAATCTCGAGTACAAGTGGCCAACAGTAGTACTACAAGCCGACTAGGAGCATTGATGCATATATATATATATATATATATATATATGTATATATATATATATGTATGTATATATATATGTATGTATATATGTATGTATGTATATATGTATATATGTATATATATATATATATGTATATATGTATATATATATATATATGTATATATGTATATATATATATATATGTATATATGTATATATATATATATATATATATATATATACGAGGGTAGCCAAATCGTCATATTCATCCACTTTCCTCAACATTGTACTTCACACAACGTTTCTCTGTAGGCGAAGTGCTAGCCAAGAGTGAACAATTGACCACAGGGATCCAAAATTCACTGGAGACATTTGGAGGGTCTTGTTCTCTAGTTTGGGGACGAAGTTACAGTTCAATACTACCTTGCATCCCCAAACAGACGGCCAAAGCAAAAGCATGAACAAGACTACGATCACAATACTGTGGTGTTATTGTCAGGACCATCAAACTTTTTGGGAGGAGTTCTTGCCTTTGGTGAAGCATGCCATCAATCATACAATCTAAGCACCAAGAAGACTCCCTTTGAAGTGGTATAAGGTCGTCCGGTTATTAACCCGATGACCTGAGCTCTTGAAACTTCCACATGGAACTATGGTGCAATCCAGGTGGTTCAAGATTTAGACCAAATATTGCAGCTAGTTCGGAAAGAAATACAGAAGGCGCAAACAAAGCAAGTCCACGAGGCTGACAAACATCCTTGGGACAGTACCTTCACGGAAGGAGATTGGGTTTATTTGAAGATCATGAAGCAAAGACTCAAACAATTCAAGAAAGTAGCCATCTAGGGAGTAATGCGCAGCATTTTTGGTGATTTTTCCAGCATTTATTGCTGACTTTTCACAAGTCGTGGGACGTTGGTGCTGGTCGCTTGTTTATCTACGGGCCGACTGCTGTTGGGAAGTAGTATAAATAGTGGAGGCCATAATCCCATTCAATCATCTCATTATTCACCAAGAGCTCAAGCAAATCAAGGGCTAGACAAGCCAAGGGAGTTGCTACGCAAAGGGGTGGAGAACTGAAGGTCAAGGGCAGGGATTTCCCAGCCAAGAAAGGTCAAGAATTCTTATTTTCTTTTCAGATGTACATCATTCTAATAAAGCAAATACACCATCCGTGGTGGGGGCCCTACGGACGGTAATTGGGACCCAATACTGTGTCCTCTCCATCTCTCCCTCTCTCTCTCTATTTTTTGCACATCTCCTTTCAGTTTGTGCGTTAATTTCCGTCGCGAAAAGAGTGCTGAATTCTGAGTATCAAAGTTACCGATTCTTCTCCGAAGCTTCCGCATATTACAGTGGTATCAGAGCCTACTTCAAGTACAAAGATTCAGCAAAGAAACCAAAATATTTTCTCGCTCGTGTGGTTGGTTTTTAGACGCCGGTGGACTACCCCTTTCGTAGTGACTCCTGTCCCTCAAAGGACGGTTGGTTTTTAGCCTCTGGAAGCCTCCGGAAGTCTCCCACACAGATAGTGGATGGTCAGATTGCGTTCCGGAAAGGAATTGCATTTTCCTGCTATGGCGAGCTTCGACGACGAGAGAGACCAAGAACCATGGGACCAGAGTGTACCAGTCAGCCCAGCTAGGGCACCAGGCTTGAGTGTCACAGACATGTTCCAACAGATGATGCGAGCAATCGCAAAACAGACAGCCAAGTTGGATGAGCAGAAGGCACAGATCTTGGCTCTGGAGGAGCGTACCCGCTCTCCAGCATCGCGTTTTCCATCTCCTTCTCCCTCTCCTTCCGTATCCCAGATACCAGATCCTCAACACCACAGGGACCCTCTCGCGGGGTCACAGCCGCAGCCAAGCTCTTTGCTCGAGTTGCAGATGCGTGCATTGGAGATCCGACAACGAGAAGACGAAGCCATGCGACGCGTGGAACACAAGCGTTACCTCAGAGCCTTGGACGCCAGATTGACACCGACGGCGCCCTCGAATCATTTTCCCGAGAAAATGAACTTCAGTAAGTATGATGGTAAACTTGATCCCACAACTCTTTATTCATGGTTACATCAATTTGAAGCTTACTTTGCTGCAGTTAGGAAAACAGATACTGACAGACAGATCTTAGCCGGTTGGTACTTGGAAGGTGAGGCCATTCCTTGGTGGACTCAGTGGGCTCATGCCCACACCAGAGCAGGTATGGCAGCTTATGTGTGGGACGAGTTTGTCCGCGACCTTAAGCAGCGGTTTCTACCGCCCCACTACCTTGAGCGACTCGAAGACGAGTTCAAGGGAGCGCGTCAGAACCTACAACCAGTCCTTTAGTTTGCCAATAGAATTTCGACTTTATGTCTTCAATTAGGCTTATCTGATACGGACAAGAAAGGGCAGTTTTTGTATGGCCTGGACACACAAATCCAATGGAAGGTGCGTATGTTTAGGCCAGCCACCTTTGAAGACACACTCTCGCTTGCGCAGAGTGTAGAAATGAAACACAATGGTGGCAAGCCCAAGACTTTCCAGCCGGCTTCTCCCAGGGCTACCGCCTCGGGGGGCAAAAGCCAGAACCAGACGGGGTCTTCCCCAGGAAAGAGCCCGGGAGCCTCTGACTCCAAGAACTCGAACAATGCGTCTAAGCTTACTCCAGACTAGAAAGCGGAGGCAAGCAAGACAGGTGGCAAGTTAAGTGCTGAGGAACTTTCTCAGTACAAGGAGGGTAGATGTTTCTTTTGTCATACAAAAGGACATACTTCTCGGGATTGTCCTAAGAAGCCTCCAAAGCCCGCCGCCGCTGCCTCCACAGCTTCCGTGGTGAGCTCAGCTCCCACACAGACCCCAGCAGCTACCCCTAGTTCTTCAAACCCCGGTTCTTCAGTTGGAGCAATTATTAGCCGGGAGCTCGAAGATAAGCAGAAGGGCGCCCATGACCAGGAGTATGAGCGCAACGAATTGCTCAAGTCCTTTGGCTACATAGGTGGCCAGAAAGTCATTGTCTTGTTTGACAGCGGCAGCACGGAGGATGTGGTCACAGAACAGGCAACTAGGCGTGCCCGTTTCGAGCTGACTTCAGTGGATAAACACGTTGAGGGTTTTAGCACAGGTATGACAACGAGCGTCAAGTATGAAGCTCTAGGTGCTAAGTTAGTGATTCAGGGCATAGAGTTTGTGCGTGACTTTATGGTTGCCCCTCTTGTAGGAGCAAACATAATTTTAGGTATTCAGTGGTTTCACAAGTTTCTTCCTGATGTCAATTGGGACAAGCACACGTTCCAGATCAATCGAAAGGTGTCACACGCCCCGGTGACCATTAAGTGTGAGCCAAGAATTCGGAACTTTCCGCTCATAAGTCACTTGTTGTTGCAGGCTAAGCGAGCAGTCAAGAAAGGCGCACAGTGTGCGATGATTTACATCCAGACAGCCCAGACGGTTGCCAATGCTTCCGAGAAGTAATCGGTTCTCCATGAAAAGTTCCAGAAGATTTTTCTTCGGGACAGCCTCCCTCCCCAGCTCCCCCCATCTAGACCGGAGGACCACAGGATTGACCTCCTCCCAGGCTCGGAACCCCCGAGCAAGTTTCCGTATCGCCTTTCTAAGGCAATGGAATCGGAGTTGGACCGCCAACTCCAAGAATTGTTGCAATCTGCCTTCATCCGCCCCAGCGTGTCGCCATTTGCAGCACCGATCTTATTTGTCAAGAAAAAAGATGGGTCTTCCCATTTGTGTGTCGATTATCATGCACTCAACAAGCTGACTATCAAGAGCAGATTCCCGATGCCTCGAATTGACTACATCCTCGAGAGGCTGAATGGAGCAAAGGTGTTCTCAAAACTGGATTTAAAGAGTGGGTACCACCAGGTACGGATTGTGGAGGGGGACATCCCCAAGATAGCCTTCCGTACGGAACGAGCCCACTATGAATTCGTGGTCATGCCATTTGGCTTGACGAACGCCCCAACTACATTTAACCGCATGATGATGCGTGTTTTCCGGGATTTGATTGAAAAGTGTGTGTTCATATTTTTGGACGACATACTGGTATTTTCAGCTACGGTTTGAAGGTGCTTAACAGTTAGGGTTAGGGTTTGGAGGTACTGCAAAACAGAAAACGTGGGAAGCAGAGAGAGAGTGAACACGACTCTAGTATTCAGTATGATAAAGTGAAGTACAATAGCCACATAATGAAGTGACCTAAAAGATGTGTTCACATGTCCGGCCATAAAATGTGCCAGGTGGACCAAATCACTTATAAACTATTATAAGTGAAACTAAGCTAAACTGGAGGAAAAAACCTCCACTAACTGAAGTAAAAAGTGCCCCAGTAATGTATTGATGATCACTAGCACTCCTCTGGGTGCATACACAACATAAAACCCAACGAACCCCCCTGGAGTGATATGTGATCATTGTACATCATCCACCAAAAGGAAACAAATTCAAAGCAGTTCGGAATGCTTCGAATTTCGGACGTGGTAATGCCTTGGTGAAGATGTCTGCCACATTCTGATCTGTAGGACAGTAGATCAGACTGATATCACCTGCCTGGAGTCTCTCCCGAACAAAATGATAGTGAATCTCAATGTGTTTCGTGCGAGCATGAAACACAGGATTCCTGGCCACAGCAATGGCACTCTGACTATCAGTATAGATAGGTGTAGGCTCCTCCACTGAAATATCCATATCAGTCATGAGACGACGCAGCCAGACACACTCAACAGTAGTAGTGTAGGTTGCTCTGTACTCTGCCTCACAAGACGAAGTGGCCACTGTGGTCTGTTTCTTGCTTAGCCAAGAAATACATGAAGAGCCAAGAAAGAAACAATTTCCACTAGTGGAATGTCTGGTATCAAAATCACCAGCCCAATCTAAATCGCTGTAAGCATATAACTGCATGTCACCCCCCTCAGGATAAAGCAATCCAAGAGACAAGATACCCTGCAAATACCGGAATACACGCTTCACAGCTTGCCAATGTGACAATCGCGGGCTGTGCATGAATCTACTCATCTGAGATACGGCATACTGAATATCTGGCCGTGTAGTACACAAGTAAATAAGGCACCCAACAGCCTGAGCATATGTAAGGCATCAAAAGGAATACTGTCATCTTGTAGTGACAGTTTCATCCCAGCCTCCATAGGAGTGCTAATAGACTTGAAATCCTGAAATTTAAACTTCTCCAGAAGTTTAGCAACATATTGAGATTGCAACAACCCAATGCCTCTGTTATCCTGCACAAACTGTATGCCCAAATAGTAGTGTACGAGACTCAAATCAGACGTGTGTCAAATGTCTGTTGCAGTCTCTCTTTAAAAGCTGCAATTTTGTCATCATTTAATAAAAGATCATCTACATAAAGACTGATGACCAGCAGATCTTTCTCATCTTTCTGTACATACAAAGTGGCTTCTGATGGACTGTTCACAAATCCTTGAGTGAGTAGGAAAGCATCTATCTTTGCATACCAAGCTCATGGAGCTTGTTTCAAACCATACAAGGCCTTTTTCAGCCTGCATACTTTCCCTTCATGACCATGTTCTACAAAACCTATGGGATGATGTACATAAACTTCCTCCTCGAGGTCCCCACGATGTGCAGCCAATGCAATGACACACCTAAGTGTCGACATACGGGATGTAGGAGCAAATGTCTCCTCATAATCAATGCCCTTCTTCTGTGCATAGCCCTTTGCAACTAGACGGGCTTTGTACCTGTCAATGGATCCATCTGCATGTCTTTTCAACTTATAGACCCACTTAGTACCAATGGCTTTCTTGCCTTTGGGCAGATCAACCAAATCCCATGTTTGATTCCTTTTAATAGAACCAAGCTCATCTTGCATGGCTTTATTCCAATGCACATTGTCTCGTGCATCCACAAATGAATCAGGCTCATCATCATCCTGTAAACTGGCTACCATAACCATATTCAAATCCATGATGTGTGCATGCTCATTGGTCCTTGTCTCCCTACGAGTATGACCAGCAAGAGGACCCTCTAGATGGCTGTCCTGTAATGTCCTCAAATACCATCTAGGTACGTGTCTGACCTGTGGTGCCTGCTGCCCCATATTTGGCTCAACTTCTGGCTCAATTTGCTGCTGAATTTCTGCACCACCTTCATGATTGGCTGGCTATCCTGTACCCTCATGAGTTGGATCACCAACTGTGGAATGAAACTCCATAGGTAGTAGACCTGCAAACACATCATTTTCAACCTGATTTGCATCATAACCAGCCATGGATATTTCTGATTTTTCATCAAAAATGACATCCCGACTAGTGACTATCTTCTTGGATAGTGGGTCATATAACCGGTAGCCCTTGCTCTCACGGCTATACCCAACAAAAATGCATTTTGTGGCTTTATCATCCAACTTCCTCCTCAACTCTTTGGGTATGTGTGCATATGCAAGACACCCAAAAGTACGAAAATGTAATACCGAAGGCTTGCGGCCATGCCAAGCCTCAAAAGGAGTAATGGAAACCAATGCCTTTGTGGGACATCGATTCAAAATATGACAAGCACACATGACAGCTTCCACCCAAAAGATATGTGGTAGCTTCTTTGCCTTTAGCGTACATCTGGCCATCTCCATGAGTGACCGATTCTTCCTTTCTGCAACCCCATTCTGCTGTGGAGTATAAGGAGTAGTATACTGATGTTTGATACCTCTACTCTCAAGAAAGGAATTCAACATGTGTGACATATATTCCCCCCCTCGATCAGAACGGAGAGTCTTAACCTTGCATCCTGACTCTGTTTCAGCAAGTGCTGCAAAGGCCAAAAATGCATCATATACCTGTGATTTCTGTGTCAACGGATAGACCCAGCATATACGAGAGAAGTCATCAATAAATGTAACAAAATAGAAGCAACCTCCTAAAGACTTCGTCTGCATGGGACCACAAAGATCACTGTGTATAAGCTGCAATTTTGCAGTTGCTCGTAGAGCCTGATAACTACCGACTATGTGTCATGAAGTCATTCAGGGCAGCTCTTCTCCATGATGCCCATGACGCCATTACAAGTGGTCATAGGGGCATGAATTCAACTCTGGAGAAATTAGAACGGCAATACTATTGGCCAAAGATGAGGCGTGATGTGTTTACATATGTACAACGCTATGATATTTGTCAAAAGGTGAAAGCTCCTCGTGAAAAGAAGATAGGGTTGTTACAGCCCTTGCCAATTCCTGAGGGTCCTTTCCAAGACATTTCCATGGACTTTGTCACGAATCTGCCTCCCAATTCGAGTAAGCGTAATACGTAGTGCTTAACTATTGTTGATAGGTTTAGCAAATTTGTTATGCTTATTCCTTGCAAGGCCAATGTGAGCCACCGAGAATGTTGCCCAGTTGTTCATTCGGCATTGGTACCCGATTGGCGGGATTCCTAGAACCATAGTGTCAGACCGAGATGCCAAGTTTACCAGTCTTTTTTGGAGGGCATTGTTTGATAATTTTGGTACTAAGTTTAATTTTTCCAGTGCATTCCACCCACAGACGGATGGCCAGATAAAGATATATAACCAGTTGGCCTTTGATGTGCTGAAGTGTATGTCCACGATCAGCAAGGTAAGTGGGAATCGTATTTGCCTTTAGTTCAAGCTGTTTTGAATGATTCTTTTTCTTCAACTATTTGCAGGACTCCATATGAGGCAACATTTCGAAGACCTTTCCAGTCATTGTTAACCAAGACTTCGTCTTCAGTACCGGAGGCGAACAGAGTGACGGAGTCTTACCAGGAGATCTTAGAGTCAGTAAAAGACAGATTGGCTAAAGCACAAAAAGCCTACACTCGACAGGCCAATAAAGACCGAAGGGATATGAAGTTTTCAGAAGGAGATTGGGTTTATCTTCGGATAATGAAGCAAAGATTGAAGCAGGTGGGCAAGCGATGCCCAAAATTGTCTTTCAGGAGCTTCGGACCTTTTCCCATTCGAAAAAAGATTAATGAGGTGTCTATGCAGTTAAAGCTACCTCCGAGTTGGACTATGCACGATGTATTTCATGTTAGTTGGTTAAAGCCATATGCAGGTCCACCCCCTTCAAAGGTCAAAGACGAAGCGGAACCAGACATTGTGGATGAAGCAAAAGTTATGGTTCCAAAGCAGGTCCTTCTGCACCGTTTCAAGCATGGCTCCGACCGAAGACTACGACAGTTCCTCACGAAGTTTCAGGACCGAGGAACTCATGAAGCGGTATGGCTCAACAGAGAATTTTTCGAAGACTATCCGGCATCCATCTCAGTCGTCCAAGGTCAGGTGTGTCCTGCACATGAGTCCAAGGTCAGGTGTGCACTGTCCTGCACATGAAACAGTGCCAGTCCGCGCTGTGAGTCTCCCTCTAGAATAATGTCAGTGATTCTGTGTATCTGGTATGGTACCGGATGCCAGATCACTGAGTAGTTAGTGTTTAGAACAAGAGGCCAGCCCATAGGGCTACCCCGGATCTTAGTGTGGGCATGGGAATGGTGTAGAACCACCCCCATGAGGGCCAGGAAGGCCCAGGCTGAACCCACCAGCCATGGAGGTGCTGTAGGACAGCCCTAGGGCAAAGATAAGGCTATTTCCAGGAGTTTACAGCCTTTATATGGCTATAGGGCAACTATGGGGCAGCCCATACACGCTGTCCAGCCCTTGGATTGTGGGCAAAGGCTGTGCCCAGCATTCATGAAGCAGGCGCATGATGCCCAGCCATCTAGGGAGTAATGCGCAGCATTTTTGGTGATTTTTCCAACATTTATTGCTGACTTTTCACAAGTCGTGGGACTTTGGTGCTGGCCCCTGTTTATCTACTGGCCAACTGCTGCTGTTGGGAAGTAGTATAAATAGTGGAGGCCATAATCCCATTCAATCATCACATTATTCACCAAGAGCTCAAGCAAATCAAGGGCTAGACAAGCCAAGGGAGTTGCTACACAAAGGGGTGGAGAACTGAAGGTCAAGGGCAGGGATTTCCCAGCCAAGAAAGGTCAAGACTTCTGTATTTTCTTTTCAGATTTACATCATTCTAATAAAGCAAATACACCATCCGTGGTGGGGGCCCTACAGAGGGTAATTGGGACCCAATACTGTGTCCTCTCCATCTCTCCCTCTCTCTCTCTATTTTCTGCACATCTCCTTTCAGTTTGTGCGTTAATTTCCGTCGCGAAAAGAGTGCTGAATTCTGAGTATTGAAGTTACCGATTCTTCTCCGAAGCTTCCGCATATTACAGTACCACACAACCTCTAAACCACTGGCGACATATCACTCATACTCTCACCAACCATGCCATTAGCGTAAGTGCGGAAGCTATCACCCATACAAGTCATCAATGTATGCAACACTAGTTAAACTCGATATCTCAACAACCATAACAAAGGCCTTTTAAAAGGCTACAATGTGACTACAACATTCTCAGACCTAGAAGGTGCCTCCTAAATGAAAGTCCTCGCAGTAAATATGTATAGCTTGCGTGCTGGATGGTAGTTCGGAAGGTGTGCCCAACGGCTGATATGGTTGTTGACTTGATTGGGGCAATGACATGTTTGAAGGCGGGTCCGAAGTTGGGTTCGATGGTGGGTCTGATGGCGTGCTTGACGGCAAAAACAGCATGCTGACGGTTTGGAGCTAGGCACCAGCCAGCCGGCACACAGACTAAACGAACCAAAAATCGAGGGTTTGACATGCATTTGCTCAATCTATCCTACTGTCGCCATGCCGTGGACTCAAGTACAAAATCTAGACCAAAAACAGTAGTCCCCACCTCCATGGAGTCCCCAGCCTTGTAAATGGGTATACTCTTGTTGATGACCGACTAGGTTGTACACATGTAACGCGTTCGCTAAGCATGCCATCCTGGTCTTTAGACTATGAAGAACCATTAAGGTGTCTCTCACATTGGCTGTGGTAAGAATGGAAGAGAATGGAGCAAGGGATGTTAGTTAGGAACATCTAAGAGACTGTGATCGTTATTCATACCGAGTATGAGAAGCAAATACAAACATGAGTCTAAAGCCTCTCTATAAGAAATTTTGTGCAACAAAAGTTGCCTTCCAAGTTCCTCCTTTCCTTGTCCTTTTCTGGCTCCACCTTTTTCTCCCGCACTACCATATATGTCACTTAATGATGGAAAACTGTATTTTAAAATAGGCCTCCTAAACACCACAAGATGTACCTCCACACTTAAAACAGTGATGAATGTCGTCTTCTCCATATTGGGGACCTTCCCCACAAATCATGCATCATCCATTTTCACTTTCGAAGTTACATCTTCCTTACGTAATACTTGTAACCCTGTCACTCTCCCGTTAATCTGTATCCTGCTCAGGCCCCAATGTAGGATCCCTAATAGCAAGAAATCAGTGTTCCTGTCAACCTTTTCAATTGGTGTGCCCTAGCAAGTAGATTGTATCGTCAAACAGAAAAACAATGGTTGGCTCCTCCTAGGAGAAAGCTATGTGAACCAGATAATGGCCCAGATTTCTTCTCTTAATAGCCATGTTACAAATAACATGTGCTTAGAGAAGATTGATTGGCATTACTTCAGAAATTCTCCTTATTGGATTTATAAGGGATACTGTTGGATCTGAGAATGCACTAAACATCATATTTCACATGCAATAGGATAAAAACGTGCCTTGTAGGGTCAGTGCAGGAAAAATTAGGGACCGTTAAGGATCTTGTCCTTGGACACAATAATACCTCAAATTGGAGGGTTTTGCTTTTTGATGAAAACTTTTGGCAGCTTGAGTGCGTTGTGTGAGTTGCAAAAGCCATCTTGGGCGTTATGTTTATAATCCAGGATTTTATGAGAGTTCTTTTTGTGTTCTTTTTCATGCAAATGCTGTGGAACCATGCCGTTTACAATGCTTTCCAATACAGGACAAACATGAATTTTTGTTGCCAAAAAAAAAAAAAGGAAATACTAAACATGCAATGCAAAAGTTACTTCAAGGCCTCTGCTACTGATTAAAATAGATGATTACTGTACCTTCACATACGAACAAGCAGCAGGAGCTAAACCCGCATTTTGAGGTCCGACAAATCCTGAACACAAACCAACCAACAACTTAAAATAAATTTTGTAATAGCGTTGGCTCCATGCTCGTTCATTAAAGAGAGCTACAGTTGAACACGATCACTCGTGTTACAGTTTACCTTTGAGAAGTGGCTCAGCGAATGCTCCTGTGAGAAAAAACATTCCAATTCCACAAGCTAAAGCCACAAAAAGAAGCCTAGACAAATGATGTGCTGCTCTTTTCTCATCCTGCAAAACAGAGAAAGGGTTGCAACCACTCTTGAAAAATGGAAGCTACTGGGCTCCTTGTGCCTGTTGAAACCATGTTTTTAAGTTCTAAAGTGTTGAAAGTGAGCCCGAAAGATGTGCATCTGCTCTCCCATGTAAAACTGGTTCAATTTACACTCTTCCATGTAACACGTTACTTACATATTACTAGGACAATCTCTTTTCCTACGTCAACATCCTTGCAAGATAAGGGTGACATCTACGCTGAATGAACCTGTAACAACTTACTACATGCAGGGCTTAATAACTCCTCCAATGATCTTGACTCCACGAGAGTATATACCGATATAAGTTCAGGTTATTTCCCAAGCTTAACAAAAACCAAAGTTCCATCTTGACTCCACAAGAGTCTACTCACAGAGCTTCAAATATCATGCATATCACAGACTACATCACTACATATCATAGACTACAAGCTATGACATCCGACTCACATCATTAGCACCCAAGAGTAGGTGCAAGCTCATGCATAAAGATACGTCACCTAAGTAGACAAATCTACATAGAAAAACCATTGAACTGAGTTTCTATCACTTCTCTAGAGGTGAAGGGCAGAGGGCAGACTCAGCCATATTGAAGGTTGGCACTAAAGGACATGAACACACCCCACACACACACAGGACCTGGTAGGGCAAATTGCACCGCTTTGGATAGAAAAGATTAATATACACCCGCTAGCAAACAAATTGGACAAAGAGTGTTTGCAGCATAACAAGGGTAAGCCCAGTCCCTCAATAACAGTATGCAATGAAATTAAGGTTTGCTCAATACATTTCTTCCTGTGATTTTTGTGACTTTATAGCCTTACCTTATGGAGTGCTTTGAAAGAATGCTTATAGCAATGGAACCAGGCAAATAACTATGAACATATATCTATAAACAACAATGTCAAACACCAGCACACCATAGGACTACTCTGACATATGCAATGTGCAAAAGGATTCTAAAATTCACACATCATCAAAAAAACTAGCACACCAAGGAACCGTTTCGTTCTAGAGCATGCTAAACAAAGGGGGGATTGAATAAAACTATTAATCAAGTTGCAACACATAAACTCGCTTCTAACCTGTTTTGCAAGAGAAGTAGCGATCAGATTGGAAGTTGCAACAGAGAGAAACATGAACACGTAGCACAACTGGTCGCAGAACACAGTCCCTGGACCTGAAATTGCATGTGATAAACACATGCACTATTTAGATTTTAAACTGCTCTACTTAAGTCGTTAAGGTATGGCTGCAGAGTTACATATAAAGACATGCTCACCCTAGTAATTGCATTCTCGTAGATACATCACTAAATTGAATCCCTTGAAAATTTAGAAGCCTTCAATTGAGTTGACAGTCAGATACCTACAGCTACAAATTATATGTATGGAACACACCTAGAGCTGCAAGCTCAAGTGAACTGCTGTTGCCAACGACCGCTGTGTCGATTAGACTCATCATTGGCCCAGACAGCCAGATACCAAGGGCAGGGCCAGCAAACATGACAATATCCCCCATTTGTTGCAGGAGGCCCTTGCCTTCATCTCCGTTGAGGAACTGCAGGGCTTCCTCATTGGTGGCATTCTGTCCAGGTGACTCTTCAGCGATGGTGGTTCCACTTCCATGACTTTTCTTCCGTAGAAGGTGGACTCCGTTAGATGGCTTTTCTTCAGCAATGACAGCTTCTATGGTGACAGCAGAAGGGGGAGGCTCAGGGTGAGCTATGGCCTTGAGAAGCTTCTTCTCCACTTCTTCAAGAGATTGTACCACCGCGAGATCGCTTGGATCAATGGGGAGTCTTAGAGATGGCCGTGAAGAGGTGGCCGGGGCATCGGCGGCTGCAGGGTTGTCTGATCGGATGAACTCAACAGATGCAGAAGGAGAAGCCTCTGCTGCACCTGCTTCACAGCACCTCCATTGTAGCTTGCCGTGACGCTTTCTCTGCACAGGCCTGTTTCTGGATCTCGCTGATAGAAGTGGCAAGCTCAAACTTTGCCTTTTCAACAGAGTGGAAGGGCCCTCGCTCTGAAAAGACACATTTGCACCCAGACCACTGATGGAATCAACAACAAAGAGCCTGTGCCGTTTCTCAGAAAAGCTTCCTGTATGATAATGGATATGGACTCGGCCGACAAGCTGCTGGAAGGCACTTCCCATAACAGGCTATAGTGGAATTGCAGAAAATATTGGAAAGAGAAAGTATGCAGAAACAGGAGAAAGTGTGAAAGATTACCCCATCCTTGCCTGAAGAAATGCTCGTATGAGCAGAAAGAAACCTCTACCCTCTGATCCGAAACCCTAAACTTTCTAATACGAAACCCCAAAACTCTGACACGAAATCCTGAAAACGCAGAGCAGCTCACAAAAGTTCCTAGTTTCTACGGCAAACAAGGCAGGTTGTGCTTTGTGAAATAAAAAAGCCGCTTGTCGCTGAGAAGAAAGCCAAGCTTGGGCTGAAGGGGGGAGTCTGCTAAAAAACCCTGGAAAAACACGAAGAAAAAAGCAGAGAGCTCAAGACATATGGAAGTCTGTCTGATCAGTGCTGAGGTGAAAGCAAGAGGAAGAGGGAGCGGTTTGAAGCGATCAGTGCTGAGGTGAAAGCAAGAGGAAGAGGGAGCGGTTTGAAGCAAACCTGTGCATTGGCGCTAATGCACTGGCTTCGTCTGCAAGATTTTCTGTAGCAGTTTCCTCCACAGAAGGAGAAAGAAGAATTAAGAAGACGTACAAGAAGACGACTGTGGAGGAGACTGCGGCAGAAATGGTCCTGAAATCAGACACCAACAACACGAAAAATTGGCGAGCAAAATCAAAGGAGAAATAAAATAATTTGCACTTTTAAAAATAAAATAAATTGCCGCCTCACAATACAAAACATAAAATAAAATTTACTTGGAGATTTTTAAAAAAAGGTCACATATATTTCGGGGAACGCAAAATCAAACAAAAAAATATTAAAAATAAAGAGCAACTAACTCATTTCTTTCCAAGGATAAAAGCTACTGGTAGTTTTAAAAAGGTGAAAAGGATTAAAATCAAATAAAAAATAAAAATAAAAAGTAAATTGCATCAAACTGTTTTTCCAAGGCTAAATTTATATTATATAAAGCATCCTTACACATCAAAGCCTTTCATTAGTTTTAAACAGGTGATGAATATTTCGCATAATCAAATGAAAAGCAAAAAATTAAAAAAATGTATTTTAAAAAAAGGTAGGGGGCCGCAAAATCAATGGGAAAAATAAATAGAAATAAACATGAACCTTTCTCTATAAAATATTTCAAGAGCTTTTTTTTAACTACACCAAAGCACTAGCGTCCTTGTAGTTTATTTTTCACCTTTTTGAAATTACAAGTAATTACTACCCTCGACAACAGGCTGGCAAATTCACTTCTGATGTTAAAAAAAAATTATTATTATTTTAAAGGGGGCTTTTATATTAGAAAAAGAAGAAGAAAAATAATTTGAATATATACCTTGGAACCCCCAATCATTTCTACACTAGTTGTTGTGGGGCTTCTCTTCCAATCTGTGCTGTGAATGTACTTTGGTTTTGATACGTGTCAGACTCTTCAATGATGAAAGTCTTTTTCAGTACCAAAGTCTTTTTCAGTACCAACCACCTCCCTGACCACATGGCACATATGCAATGTGAGTCCCAATGCTCTATTTAATGTAATATCACCTTCAAATTTTAAAAAATACAAATTTATTCGTCGAAGGTGCCAATACTGGCAAAATTTGAGAGAATATAGTACTTTCAAAAATAAAAAAAACTTTTCATTGATAGTTTCTTAATTTTATGTATAAAGGTTTTCTAATTTTTAAGAAAATAGTTTTTTTCGAGCACTGCATGTGACATGTCTCTTGCATTTTGGACCAATAAAACTTTTCAAAATTGATGCGTGACCACATGGCACATATGTCATGTGATATGTCTCTTGCATTTTGGACCAATACAACTTTTCAAAATTACTTTACAATGACTCATCCTATAATGAGCCTAGAGAGATTATAAAGATTGAAGAATATATAATAGTCCTTGACTAATCAATTCAAGTTAACAAGTGATCATTTGTTTCTTCCTACACCAACGTGGAAAAACATGATGAAGACTCTAGTTTTTTATTTTGAAATTGCTACATTCGTAGCATGATAAATAATATATTTTAGAATCGTTGTACACTTGACTTCAACAACCTCTCAAAACCTATCAAAGACTCAAAGCTCCCCCAAAAGAGATCACTCTCCATGGAGGCCCACACCTAACATAAACTCCTCCTCGAGAACAAATGATCATTTTTAAGCCCATGGAGATTCATGAGTTTAGATCCTCGTGCCTTCATTGTGTATCTATACAAGATTAACCACAACCCCACCTCCCTCCACGTGGGCAAAGGAGGTGGGGCTAATTCAAAATAACCACTCCTCCTGCAAGCTTGAGGAGGAGCCAAATCTCACATCTTCCAATGCAATTTTGAATTTGAATCTAAGAAGATCTCATCTCACATCTTTCAATGAAATCTTTGTATACATGCTTACATACCTATAGATACACATACATACATAATATATATAAGTGTGTGTATCTATAGGTATGTAAGCATGTATATATAAATAGATTTATATGTATGTCGACACACACACATGTATGTTCATGCACACACACAACACACAAGCACCAGCACATGATACGTACACACACGCATACAAACACACATATACACACTCGCACGTATGGACACACGTGTAACATATAGAGATATGCACATATACGCACTCGCACGTATGGACACACGTGTAACATATAGAGCTATGCACACTTGTACACATACTCAAGCTTGCACACACACATAAACATATATATTATGTGCATGTGTAAGAGAGAGAATATACATACACACACACGTATATATATTATGTATGTATGTGTATCTATAGGTATGTAACATGTATATGTAAATAGATTTATATGTATATCGACGTACACACATGTATGTTCATGCATACACACACACATAA
>NC_141084.1:40863003-40865503 GCF_041138505.1 Cibotium barometz
AAAAAGAAGCTGTTGGGGCTGATGTGAGTGGAAGTGTGGTTGCACAGAATGCAGGTCAGCAATCACAGTCTTTGAGTGGACCAGGAGATTCCTCATCTAGTGGGTCTGTTGATAGACCATGGAGTGGCAGGCTGCGTCATAATACCAGTCCTGCAAATGTGATTAGTACATCACGTAAAGGAAAAGAGAAAGTGGTTGAGCCCCTTGGTATGCCTGATATTTCTGCAGGGCATTCTCATGTTGATGGAGAGTCTAGTGGCTCAGATATGAGCCTTGATGAGGAGCTTGGGATCCCAGCTATGAGAACACCTGGTGTAAAGAAAGCTATGGAAGCCATGAATGAAAAGCTGCGAAGATCAGGGAGAGTGAAGAACCCTGTGTAGAGATTTACATATGATGGTTATGTGGCACATCACTATGCATATATGGCAAAGGTTGTGTAGGTTATAGAGCCCACATGCATTGATGAGGCTGTTGGAAATGTGCGTTGGAAGAAAGCTATGGATGAGGAGATGGATGCACTATATGGAAATGAGACTTGGGATTTAGTGCAATTGCCTGAAGGCAAGAAAGCCATTGGATGCAAGTGGGTGTACAAAGTTAAACATAACAGTGATGGAAGCATAAACAGGTACAAGGCTAGATTGGTAGCCAAAGGATATGCGCAAACATATGGGATTGATTATGAGGAAACTTTCAGCCCAGTTGCCAAGATGGCAACGGTGAGAGTTGTGATAGCAGTGGCTGCGTCAAAGCAATGGTCTTTACATCAGATGGATGTAAAGAATGCATTCTTGCATGGGGATTTGCAAGAAGAGGTGTATATGCTACAGCCACTTGGTTATGAGGATGTGAGTCACCCCGAGCATGTTTGCAGGTTGAAGAAAGCCTTGTATGGCTTAAAACAAGTACCAAGAGCATGGTCTGACAAGATTTCTGAATATCTTGTCACTATTGGCTTTCATGTAGCCAATGCAGATTTCTCGCTGTATGTGAGACATGGTGATAGAGGAGTTGTACTTGTTGTCATCTATGTAGATGACTTGATCATTACGGGGGACCATGATGCAGAGATCTTTGATGTAAAGATCTTGCTTAGACAGAAGTTTGAGATGAAGGATCTGGGGGAGCTCAGATATTTCTTGGGAATTGAGGTGATTAGGTCACCACATGGTATTGGATTACTGCAGAGACAATATGGCTTGGCATGTTGTCCAAGTATGGTATGACAGGCTGTAAGCCTATTTCTGTGCCATTAGATCAGAATGGCAAGTTGAGTGCAGATTCAGGAGAGATCTTAGAGGATCCTACTATGTATAGGTGCATAGTAGGAAGCTTGATCTACATGACGATCACCTGACCAGATTTGAGCTATGCTGTTGGGTTGGTGAGTCAGTTTATGCAGGTTCCACGGAAACCGCATTTGGATGCAGTGAGACGCATACTGAGGTATGTGAAGTCTACTTTGCATTGTGGACTATTCTATGAGACTGGGACAGAGATATGTGTACATGGGTACACAGATGCTGATTGGGCTGGTAGTATCTCAGACAGAAGATCTACCAGTGGCTTTATGTTTTCTTTGGGGAGTGCTGCTGTGACTTGGAGCAGCAAGAAGTAGCCTACGGTTGCTCTATCGAGTGCTATGGCAGCATGTGAGGTAGCTTGGTTGAGAAAGCTACTTGCAGATTTGGGTCTATCACTGGATAGACAAGTTGTCATTTTTTGTGACAACCTTAGTAGTATACAGTTGGCCAGGAACCCAGTATTTCATGCTCGTACGAAGCATATAGAGGTCCACTACCACTTCGTCTCAGAGAGAAGGTCTTGGCAGGAGACCTTGACCTTGTTTATGTCAGCACAGAGGATCAGGTAGCTGACATCTTCACCAAAGCATTGGGTACAGAGAAGCTCCGCAGATTCAGGGCTTCGCTTGGTGTACATGAGATGGAGTTGAGCTCGAGGGAGAGTGTTGAGATATCGAGCTCGTTTAGTGAGGCGGTGGACACTGATGACCCGCCTGGGGGATAGGCCCCACACTTACACCACTGGCATGGTTGGTGAGATCTTGGGTGATATGCGGCCAGTGAGATGACAGGCTGTGTGACAGCCATTCTAGAGAATGGCATAGTTATAGCGCCAGCTCATTTAGTCGGGTACACACTATAGAGAAACTGACCGTGATGTATTTGGTTGAGTACCTTTCATATTGTGTGTACTCTTATCATTGTATATGGTGTGTTGAGTGTTGAGTAGAGAAGAAGAAGATTTTCAGCCTCTCACCTTGTGTGCTCTATTAGGGTTTTTTGAGTGTGTGTGTGTGCTTGCAAGAGCTCAAGCTCTCTTCCCCCCTGCATCTTTTCATGTGTGTGTGTGTGTGTGTGTGTGTGAGAGAGAGAGAGAGAGAGAGAGAGAGAGTGTGTGTGTGTGTGTGTGTGCACGTGTGCATGAGAAAGAAGTGTGTTTGTGTGTGTGCATGAATGTATTTGTGTGTGTGTGT